>NC_060141.1:241030754-241341275 GCF_021461385.2 Schistocerca piceifrons | reverse complement strand
ATCATCTACCTTCGTAGATAAATTATTTAGCTGATCCGAAAGTTCAACTACTTTCTCTGATAATGAACTAATTTCCTCCATGTGTCTTTCTGAACCAATTTTCAGAGTATCTACTGTGTCCTTTAAGTTTTCCTGAGATTTTGCAAGTTGCGTAACCAAATCGGTAGATGCAACTGAGTCAATTTTAGCTTGCAAGGTCTCATGATTTTCATGAACAATAGTTTGCAGTTCTTTTATGGCTGCTTCGTGATTCTGTAATGTACAGGGCGTTTCAAAAAGAAAGAGCAGATTTCAAACATTTATTTCTCAAAAACTACAAATGATAGAAACACAATTCAAACGTTTCTTGTCAGAGAAAGGTTCAAAGTTTTTCAATGGTCCGCGCAGAAGTTCCATGCAAATCCGCAGTGGCGCTGGCGTTTGTTTGTAGGAAAATGGCGACGACACCACAGGAACGATCATTTTGTGTGCTGCAATTTGCAAAGTTAGAGTCCATTGTTGGTGTGCAACGTGCATTCCGCCGTCAATTCAACAAACAGCCGCCTCGTCATAAGCAAATTTATGAGTGGCATCACAGATTCGTAGAAGATGGTTGCATCTGCAAGCGAAAAAGCACGGGTCGTCCACGCACATCGGATGAAAATGTCGAGCGTGTCCGTGCAGCTTACGAAAGGAGCCCTAGAAAATCCACGGCACGGGCAAGTCACGAACTAAACATGTCTAAAACAACGGTATGGCGCGTTCTGAGTAACCGTCTGCACATGAAGCCGTACAAACTGCAGTTATTGCAAGCATTGCGTCCTGACGACCACAACAAAAGGTTCGAATTTTCAACTGCAATTCTACAGGACATGGAAGAGGACAATTTTGCCGAACGATTAATTTTTTCAGATGAATCAACGTTTCACATTTCTGGTAAAGTTAATCGGCATAACGTACGAATTTGGGCGAGTGAAACTCCGAGGGACGTTATTCAACATGAAAGAGACTCACCAAAGGTTAACGTCTTTTGTGCAATTTCGGTAAACAAAGTTTATGGACCTTTCTTTTTCATGGAGAAAACTATCACAGGAACCATTTACCTGGACATGTTAGAAAACTGGCTATTTCCTCAACTTCAGGAAGATTCAAATCACTTCATCTTCATGCAAGATGGCGCCCCACCACACTTCTCTGAACCTGTACGACGGTACCTAAATAACACCATTCCAGGACGGTGGATTGGAAGAGCAGGAGCACAAGATCAATGTCATCGTCTGTGGCCTCCCAGGTCACCAGACCTTACTCCCTGCGATTTTTATTTGTGGGGGTACATAAAGGACTGTGTTTATGTCCCACCTATGCCCGCTACTCTTCAAGAGGTACGACATCGAATTGTTGCGGCCGTGAATTCGGTAACTAAAGACCAGTTGCGTCGTGTGTGGCAAGAAATGAGATACCGGTTTGATATTTGTCGTGTAACAAATGGTGCTCATATTGAGGTACAGTTTTGATATTTGTTGTGTAACATTTGGTACTCATATTGAGTGAAGGACCGTTGGAATTGTGTTTCTATCATTTGTAGTTTTTGAGAAATAAATGTTTGAAATCTGCTCTTTCTTTTTGAAACGCCCTGTATTTTCATGCCGCGAAAAAATAGGTTGAAAATGCTCACAAATTTGTGTTTTTACATCATTACAGTCTTTTTGACATTTCAATTCAATGTTATGTAACTCAGTAGTTAAATCTTCACGTGTTTGTTCAAGCGTGGTGTCTAACTTTTGAAGATTTTGTTCCATTGTGTCTAACTTTTTAAGATTTTGTTCCACTGTGTCTAACTGTTGCTGTGTTTGTCTCTGGTGTTGTTCCATTGTGTCTAACTTTTGAAGATTTTGTTCCATTGTGTCTAACTTTTTAAGATTTTGTTCCACTGTGTCTAACTGTTGCTGTGTTTGTCTCTGGTGTTGTTGCATTGTGTCTAACTTTTGAAGCTTTTGTCCCATTCGTTGCATTAATTGTAATAACAATGCACTGGTGTCTGAAACATGTTCCTCAGTGCTTTTCGGCAGTGAATTTGCACCGGCAACATTCACATTTTGACAAGCAGAAAATGTGTCTTGATTTATTTGAGAAAACGGTGAGGACCCAAAACCTGAATCTACAGTATTTGCGAGATAGTGTCCTGTCATTTCGGACTCCTGAGGCGAGCTGTTGCCGACCGATCGATCGATAATGCTTTCCTGTTCACTAATTGTTTCACTGTCTACGCCATTATTTGCCGCCCGCTCCATTTCCCTATGCACAATTACCAAATTACTACTTTGAACATAAGTTAATTCATTACACGGTGGCGCTAACACACTGCTTTCGTCTTCACTGTCATTTCTCAGTTTACTTTGGAGCTTAGTATTACGTTTTTCACAGGCCACTATTGTTACAATATTTCACACGACAACACAGAAAAGCACAATTTGAAGAGCAAAAATAAGAGAACACATTAACATAGTACTGAAAATAATATCTAGTTAATTGCAGCTGCGAAATACTTGGTGCAAATCTACATGCGTGCCACACCTGTTTTACTGTACAACAAATGAAAGACTGCAACTACAAAGGAAATTCTCTCTATAATTACGCGCTAGCAATAAACAATAGCTACACTAATTACACAAACTACAAGAAAAAAATCAGAAGATTCCAGTGAGGTATCCTAGGCTAAGGGTCGACATATGAAACGTCCCCTTTTTAAAAATTTATATACGACTGTGCTTAGACTGACACAATTTTTTTAGCGCAACGCAATCTGACTTCCAAAAATCCCTACAAAAAAAATGGCCCTGACTAACATTAACCTATGCATTTCACAAACCGCTTACCTCACAAAAATCTTGGTTACTCGAACTACTGCAATACAGCAAGCGCCACTACTGCCAGCTAAATAAAAGATTCAAACTACGGAAGGCACTAACTACTGATAGGCATAGTTAGCAAATGAAAGATTTTGATAGAGAACAAACAATGTATTTACCTTAATAGTCATCAAAAGTCATAATATATAGGAGTTCATAACATCCATTCTTACAAATATCAAAACTCCGCCATTTCTCTCTCCACATCCACCACTGCTGGCGGCTCACCTCCAACTGCGCAACGCTACGCGCTGTTCACATCCAGCTGCCGCTGCCCAACACTACAATGGCAGACAACAATGCAAACTAGCCACAGATTGCACACAGCACACCCAGTGATTTTCATACAGAGCGCTATGTAACGTTGCCAATAAGAAAACATAAACAGCCTACTTACAACTTGTAACACACAATTCAAAGTTATCTGTTCTGCGATCCTCTAAAACACTTATCGCCATATGGCAATGTAACCAAAGACATAAACGATCATTTTCTTGAAAATGCTTCATGAAAGGACTTCTTTTGTTGGAATCTGTCGTCTTGCAACACCCCGTCTGTTGTTTGCCGCTTACCTTCCGATCCGTATGAATAGGCTACACCCACGTTTTGTCCTGTTACTGTGTTATACAGGATGTCTCATATTTTCCTACAGGAGACAGTATTGGTCAAAATTAGAAGAAAAGTTACCAAAATTATATGTGTAGAGAGCAATACCTGTTGATATACGGGACAATCTGTCCTCTGATTCTCATCTGTCTTACCTAGCAGCAGACTCTATCTGTAGTACTGCTCCATGTGATTATCACACATTCTAACACTTCTTTTAGCTCTTCTTAGCAGTGATTCACGCACGCTTTCAGATACACCTGGCTCCATTCGCTGTGTCACATGTGTCGGCCATATGTTCCTGTAACTTCTGCACATTGTCAATGTATTGCTCGTTCGCCAATGCCTTTGCACATGGGAAAGCGATATGCACATATACAAACGGAGGTAGTGTCGAATACATGCGATACTATACACAAGGTATAAAATGGCAGTCCATTGGCAGAACTGTCATTTGTACTCAGGTGGTTCATGTGAAAATGTTTCTGACGTGATTAAGGCCGCACAACGCGGAATGGTGGTTGGAGCTAGACGCATGCGGCATTCCATTTCGGAAATCATTAGCGAATTCAATATTCTGAGAGCCAAACTGTCAAGAGTGTGCACAGAAAACCAAATTTAAGGCATTACCACTCAGCACGGATAATGTCGTAGCCGACGGCCTTGACTTAACGATCGATAGCAGCGACGTTTGCGTAGAGTTGTCAGTGCTAACAGACAAGCAACACCGCGTGAAATAAACACAAGGACAGCCTACGAAATTTGGCGTTAACGAACTATGGCAGCAGACGACCGACGCGAGTGCCTTTGTTAAGAGCACGACGTCGCCCACAGTGCCTCTTATGGGCTCGTGACGATATCAGTTGGATCCTAGACGACTGGAGAACTGTGGCCTCATCAGATGACTTCCGATTACAGTTGATAAGAGCTGATGATAGGGTTCGAATGTGGCTCAGAGTCTACGAAGTCATGGACCCAGGTTGTCAACAACACACTGTGAAAGTTGGTACGGCTTCATAATGGTGTGGGCTGTGTTTACATGGAATGGACTGTCCCCTCTGATCCAAATGAACCAACTGAGATCATGTACTTAATGTTCCCAAACAAAGACGGAATTTTTATGGATGACAGTGTGTCATGTCACTGGGTCACAATTGTTCGCGATTGCTTTGAAGAACTATCTGGACAACATGAGCAAATGATTTGACCACCCAAATCGCCCGACATGAATCTTATCAAATATTTATGGGACAAAATCGAGAGGTCAGTTCGTGCACGAACTGCGCCGGTAACACTTTCGCAATTATGGCCGGCTATGGAGACAGCATGTCTCGATATTTCTGCCAACGTCTTGTTGAGTCCATGCCACATAGAGTTGCTGAACTACGCCGTGCAAAAGGATGTCCGAGACGATATTAGGAGGTATCCCATGACTTTTTTACCTCAGTTCAAATGTCCCAATAACCAGGAATCCAACGGATTCCGGTCTGTTGGACGGGGAAGCCACGTTACAGGATCGCCTCGACCAAACCATAACCCATGAAATGTTGCGGTGAGGTACTGTCGCACATTCAGTAGAAAGTGGAGTGATACCCGGCCTTGTCTTTTGGCAAGGCTGCAGTACAGCTGGTAATTCATTGCGCAATAATCGGTGATATACTGAACTTGTTAATCTGTTTGGTCAGTGTATGGCCCTACTGACAACTCCTGCATCACTGATACGTAACTGCTTGTGATTTTCAGTAAAATTGTGTGGAATCCATCAGGAACAGATCTTTATCATTGCTAAGTGTTAATGCAGAATGTACTGCAGTCTTCGAAATGTCTAAGGATGCCTCTGTCTCAAACAAAGCCACATGTCGACACTTCGTTATCATGTAGCGCACAGCATCGACGTTCGACGTTTATGGAACAACAATCGACTTTGGTCAACCTTCACGAAATTCTTCGTGATGGAAACATGTCCATGCTGAAGTTTTGTAAGCCGATTGTAAACAGTCTTTTCTGGGTGTCATTGGTTCCCGAAAACTGAACGAAGCGATTCGATGTATTCTTATGAAGTTAGACCTTTGCGAAGATCGTAAAAAATGATTCAACGAAAACTTTCACATGAATTTTCAATGTGTTCCGCAAAACTGCTTCTTTAAAAGATCAGTCTAAGCAGATTACTAATCGCACACTTAAACGTGCGACTTTGAGTCGCTAAGGAATGTTTACGCCCGTTGCACCGTAGCAATAAAGTAGCCCTTGCGAAAATAGTGTTGATTCGTATGGGCCTTTGTGCGCTTTGATTATTATTATCGTTCAGATAAATAAGCGAAGAGGGTGTACCTGACCCTTTTTGCGGCTCCCGATCGCTCTTTCATAAACTATAAACTGGCTTCCTTGCGAGGTGGCGTGGCTTGCAGAGATCAGAAATGAGCTCCTTAAATTCGCTTTAAACTAGCAAGCGAGTCTGTGACGTCATCTCCAAACTCGCCGTCTCCGTGTGCCCGTAGATTCGACTCATCAGTTTCCGCCGCAGCCCACTCGTCAGCAGAGTCTGTTGTCGGGTAGAGCCCATGCGGAATACAATGGCCGATAGATGGGCAGTCAGCAGGACATGCGTAGGGAGCCGACAGTAGTGTGGGTTACCGGCAGGTTCTGTAGGGGAAATGCCGAAGCTGGTGAGGAAACGCCATTTTAAACTGAAACCTGAGCTCACATTTCTTTCTAAATTTAAAGTGGAGCCCCTCCACGCCCACACTTGCATGGTGACCATTCAAAAAGATCCGTCGCCTCTTCTTTGGTTAGTATCAACAACGAATTCCGCTCAAACTGCAGCGATTTATTTTCGCCCGGCCATTGTAACATTTGTAACTTTCAGAGAAGCGTCATGAGTGGCGAAAATTTAAGTAAAACTTACACGTTTCTCTTGTTGCCACGTTAAAATTTGCTTCTTTTGCCATAACACAGCGGAGTTTACACAGTCTCGCCGCACTAACATGTGCGGTTGAGAGAGAATTCTGAAACAGTGGTTTATTAAGTGAGGAACAGAGGAAAAGTAAGGTCAGTAGCATACAAAAAGCTCGTCCTCGGTACAAATCAAAGGTGTAAGTTTTCACTTACGTTGGTACAAAGCCCGTAGCATTCCTCGTTTCACCAGATATCAATAGACTTTAAAAATTACAAAAAATGGCTCTGAGCACTATGGGACTTAACTTCTGAGGTCATCAGTCCCCTAGAACTTAGAACTACTTAAACCTAACTAACCTAGGGAAATCACACACATCCATGCCCGAGGCAGGATTTGAACCTGCGACCGTAGTGGTCGCGCGGTTCCAGACTGTAGCGCCTAGAACCGCTCGGCCACTTCGGCCGGCTTCAAGAACGGTGATTTTAACGTCGTAGAACGGCATAGTGGTGGAAGAGAGAATGTTTTCGAAGATGCAGAATTAGAGGCGTTGCCGAGTGAAGACTCGCGTCAAACTCAAGAGAAAGTGACACAGCAAGCCATTTCAAAACGTCTCAAGGCTATGGGCGTGATTCAGAAAGCAGAAACTTGGGTCCCGTGTGAGCTGAAACCAAGAGACGTTTAACGGCGTTTGTGTGTTTGTGAACAGTTGTTTCAGAGGCAAAAACGGAAGGGATTTCTGCATCGTATTGTGACCGGGGACGAAAATTGGGTTCATTACGATAACCCTGAACGCAAAAAATCATGGGCATATCCCGGCCATGCTTCCACGCCGACGGCCAAACCGAATATTCACGGCTCCAAGATCACGCTCTGCATTTGGTGGGACCAGCTCGGCGTCGTGCACTATGACGTGTTAAAACCAAGTGAAACAATCACAGGTGCTCGTTATCGAACGCAATTAATGCGTTTGAGCAGAGCATTAAAAGACAAACAGCCGCAATACAGCGAGAGGCACGATAAAGTGATTTTGCAGCACGACAATGCTCGACCCCACGTTGCAAAAGAGGTCAAAACGTACTTGGCAACGTTAAAATGGGAAGTCCTAACCCACCCGTCGTATTCTGCAGACAGCTCTCTCTGACTATTATCTGTTTAGACCAATGGCGCATGGCCTGGCTGACCAACACTTCCGATCTTATGAAGAAGTCACAAATTGGATCGATTCGTGGATCGCTTCAAAAGATGAACAATTTTTTCGACGCGGGATTCGTACACTGCCCGAAATACGGGAGAAAGTAGTGGCCAGCGATGGAAAATACTTTGAATGATACATGTGTAACCAATTTGTTTCATTAAAGCCTCAAATGTTGGGGAGAAAAAGGGCGGAAGCAAAGTTGTAAGTTTTGCATAATAACCATATGGAAAAATACTCTCCTGTTTGCGTGTTGTCATTTGCTAAAATCTCATTTCGATATCTGCCACCGTTTATGAAATATTAGGAATGTTGTGAATATTTCACTCTGGCTTCATTGCTGGCGCGGCGTGATGGCAAATGAGTGTGCTACAACAGGTCAATTTTCTCGACAGATAGAGACTTCCACCCAACTCTAAGAAAAATTCAGTATGTTAGCTAAATTTCAACACATTGTGTAACATACACCAAACGCAAAATTATCCACCACTATTTTTTATTTCAAACATTTTTTTCGAATTTCGAGCAGTGTCTTACTTCCACGTGAATATCACAATAACTATAACCATTAACGAAATGATAACACCTCACATTGAACCTGACACATAAAGCTATAAGTAACGCAAAAACGATATTTTTACCGAATAGTTTCTGTAAAATCATTTGAGAAAGACTGCAGGGCCTGTTCTCGATTTTGTCATCGCCGACCGGCCGAAAGCTGGAACACACTGAAGGCTTCCCGTTCCAAACAAACGAATGAACTCGCCCTGCTCTTTGGACGAAAATTGGTCACGCGCATCGGCCACCGTACTCTGTGCGGACTGTACAAGTGTGCTCCATCTGTTCCGAAAGCAGAGCGAGTACACGAGGTCGCAAGCATAACCGCAGACTCACGGTGTTCCTGCTACATATGCAACCGTTTCGAAAAAAAAATGCTGCCATTATTTCACACAATCATGATTTCGGCTTCATAGCCATTTTCAAATGCGAACTGAAATATCATAACATGCCCGATCTGGCTAAATGACATACGCAACCAATCGGCATGACGATTATTATATACCGATATAACGACTGATGGGTCAACAGTGAATATTATTCTAATTTATACATGCACTTACATAGATAAAAAATCTTTGAAGACTGCTGAAAATTTATGGCAATACTTAATATCTATACAGACAACGACCAAAACTTACGTTGACACATACACTTTCGAGACCTTACCATGTCTGTAACAACAGTACCAGACATGGAGATGAGGTGCAATCTCTAAATCGTCATCAATTATTAAAATAAATTACAGAAATGAATGATAAACTACACAACTCGCTGTTAGCCCGTAAACACAAGTTGCCATAACCAAATGAACACCGAAAGAGCGCTCCTTTCTGTCTCGGGGATATGACAGTGAAGTCGCTCTGGCCCAGTTTTCGCAGCGCGTATGTTTTCTCATGGTGAAGGCATAATAAACAAGAATAAAATAATTTTGTTTGTACTGGACGAAATTTATATGTTTTTTCGTCTGAATCATAGACTATAGCATGAAACTTATTCAAATAATCATTCCTAATGTAATGCAACACGTTTGCAGTTGTGTACATAGCATCAGTTAATTTTCGTCTTACATCCTCCACAGTCTCACGAAACACAGATTCGTTAAAGGCCATCTGATCCCAGTAATCGATCATTTCGCCATGTCAGTGCTACTTTACAGCAGCAAGATCGGTTAGTCATCTTCCATACTAACAATAAGTCACGAGTAGCCTTACATCTCCTGCATGTTTTGTAAGAAAGAACGAGTCGACGAGCATGATGCGACCGCAGTACCACATTTAACACTCCTCATATTCGTGCAACTACAGTGGGAACGCAGGAAGTCCATTAGCAGTGGTGTAACAACAGCGCTTTAATGTGCGAAGTACGCAACATACAACAATCGACACATACTTGCTCCGTTTCTGATCTGTAGGGGGTCTGTCCCAGCCAAGGCCGTAGCCAATGGGTGGGGGGGGGGGGGGGGGGGGGGGGGAAGATGGGTCCAGGGGCTCCAGATATTCCCTATTACTACAACCTAGTCGCTGTGTAGTGAAAGTGGATGCTACTACGGTTTTCAGTCACGTGGCGAAAAAGGGATGCGCACTATCGATAGTCAGCAAGGCCATCGATAGATTTAAACTAGCTCAGTTGTCAGTTGTTTTGTTAACCAGTTCACTTCTTACTTGCAGTTGAATTTAATGTAAGTGCCGCCTTTCACTTTTTGTTCTGTGTGCTGTTGTGGTAGTTTCTAATTATGAGTAAGTTTGTAACAAGAAAGACGAGGAAAATCGATTTTGATTCATCCGCTAGCGTTATGTTAAATTAAAAATATGTATGCACTGCTATAATAGCGCAATTATCCATCTGTAGCAGTTAAATTTTAGCACTTGATACGTTATTTCGAGGCTGGTAGAACTTTGGGGTTGCAATATTTCAGTATATTCACAAGGCAGCGGAGCAGTAAATACAATTACAAAAAACTTTAAATTAAAATCAGTGCATGAAAATCCTCTTGGATTTGTCTGAGTCGCCCAAAAATAGCGCTGATCAACAAAAATATCGCCCAGTCTGGTCACCTGGGCGGTATTGAATTACGATAACCAGTTCCGATACGGAACGACTGGGATGAGATTGCGGAGAGCGGAAGGGGTGAGGGATGACAGCACATCCTACAGTTCGTTCGCTTCTAAAAGATTTTTTCGGCGGGCTGCTTGAATTCGTCCGAGCCGTTTGCGCTCTGCATCCCTCCCTACCCATTTCGTCGAAAATCCGTTTACTTCCTAATACTGTAATAAATGAAGCCAGTAGTTCTACGCACAACGATATTTTAAAATTTGCATGCAGTATCAAATGACTGAACACGCACAATTAAAGGAGAAACATGCAATGTCAGAATTCAATCTTTTGTTGTGATGCACTTTTTTATTTTAAAGCGATGTACAACAACCAGATTTTCCCAATTCTCTACCGACTTTAGGTAGGTCTGCGTGCTGGGTCGCTGAGCTAGCAGTCCCTGAATTCTGGAAACGCGTTGGTTTGAATCCATCCGCCAGCAACCTTGAAAATGGTTTTCTGTTCTTTCCCATTACTTGTTTAGGCAAATGCCAGGGTTGCTCCTTTACTATAGGCCACAGCCAATTCCTGAAAGATTCCAATTTCCTTAAAGATGCAGCGCCTCTGCTTAAATGAAAAGAGCTCCATCGAAGGCGAGTCGAACATCTCTTTGGAGACTCCCAGCACTAAAAGCCATATGATAAATAAATAATAATATAAATTCTTCTTTAATGAAGAAAATTATAATTCTTATATTGCAAGAAGAGGGAGATGCATACTTAAATAACGCAAATTGGGAAAATGTAAGGTTGAATAATTCTGGATCCTTCCCATTTTCGCTACCAACAATTGTTCTAGCTTATCTGTCGAACGAAGATCTCTCTATTCCAAAAGCCCTATCGATAATACGGTGTTTCAAAAAATTTGCGCTCGTCCGTTTCTGATCACTTCTTCAGTTTAAATCCAGACTGAAAGAAGATGAGTGTGAAATGACCTTAAAGAGTGAAGGGAGGTTGAAGCGTGACTGCTTCTTAGTGGTTTCCCAACATACAGCACTCCTAAGTAAAGGGATTATATCTACGCTTTGTGAAAACTCGGACATCATTGTCGGGTAGAATGGTTTATCGTTATTTACAGAAATTTTCAGAATATATGATAAACATATGTCTTTTTAAGGTCCTCTTTAATAAATCGGACCCCCCGCCCCCATTTTCATAAAATCGTGCCTAGGTCCTTGTCCCAGCAGCCAGTGTGCAACTATCCGATCGCAAGCTTTTGCTCCCAGCATTCTCCGCAAAAGGACTGTCTTATAGCGTGCGATTAGTACTCGGGCAATTTCTGGACTGCCATTGTTTCGGCGAATACAAATGACACATTTTAAAACAGAAGCCGCCTCATATTTCACTATTGTCATATAGTGGCCGGTAGGAAAAAACTTAGACGGTGACCCTTGCAGTGTTGCAGTATAAAAGTCTGTGTGTGTGTGTGTGTGTGTGTGTGTGTGTGTGTGTGTGTGTGTGTGTGTGTTCACTACATGTGAAAAATGGCTCGAACAGTGGCTAAAAGAACTGAGTTCATCTGTGAGCGGTAATTGTATTATTGGGGCACCGGTCACCATTTCATGCTGTACCGGCCTTGCCTGCACGACGGGTGAACATCAGTGATTAATGGACCTGTAACGGCATCCGTAGTAACTGTAAACAAGCGGTGTACAGAACCCCGCTGTCGCCGCGTGCCCCGCTTGCACGTTGTTTGTTCGTGTTATGTGATTAACGACTGGACGCCGGGTTGGTTTACCTCAAACATTCCAAAACAATTATTGATCCATTAATGGTGTACCTTTAGGCTTTGTTGCACATTCCTGCTGCGTTAATGGCGACCATTCCGGTAGTCGTGGTCAGTAAAGTCCACTCGTGCGACTCCTTTCGTTGTGGTGCGTCTTCCAGTCCTGGCGGAGGGAGAAAATTTCATGACCAGTACCTGACCTGAAAGGGAAGGAGGCTCGGTAGCATAACATTCCTAATCAAAAGACTGTCCATCAATGGCATCGGTTAAATCTCAAACATATAGCTCTAGCGCTGCCACAAACCGAGATTTCGAAGGCTAGGCCTTCTGCCACTTCAGTCTGTCTACAACTTCCTCTAGTTGAGCACCGAGTGACGGAAGTTCAAACAGCCAGCCTCCACGGTCTCACGGTAGCTTCGTTTCCTCGAATCTCATAGGCCTACATAGGGTAAGCCATCCCTTTCACATCAGACACTTTCTGATACGTTAAATGTGCTGGTAATCATTTTCGCTTTGACAAATAGTCACTATGTGGCCATAAAAGAAGCATGTTTTTATAACCTTACAAACTACCGAGGTGCAGCTCTTAACTTCGCTTTTTTTCTTTTCCTTCAGATAAAACTGTGGTTTTTTGAATGCAGAATGGTAGATCTCGCTCAAGTCGTCCGCAGCTCATGGACTAGTGGCTAGCGTTGCTACCTCCGGATCACGGGGTTCCGGGTTCGATTCCCGGCCGGGTTGGGAATTTTCTCTGCCCAGGGACTGGGAGTTTGTGTTGTCCTCATCATTCCATCATCACTCGCGAAAGTGGCTAGATTGGACTACGTACAGATTGGGAATTTGTACGGACGCTGATGGCCGCACAGTTGAGCGCCCCACAAACCAAACATCATCATCATCCATCAGTTCTGCCACTCCGTGCGTTTAGTGACGTTCTCCATACGTTAGTGCTGCATCAGCCAATAGGTAGATGTTGTACGATCAGCATGAATTATATGAACTTCGGCATAAATTCCACTACACCTGATCTACGCACACTTTCATTCAAATCCTCAGAAGGGCAATCCACAGTTGTCTGAGAATGTCATACCTCGGCAAAGCACTTTGTTGTTGACAAAAGGCGCATTATTTTAGGTGGTGCGTTATTCAACCCACCAAAGCAACATCAGATAATCCCAAAGCATTTTTGGAATAACAATTGACAAATATCTATGAGTTTTAATACAACTTACCTGCTTCTCTGCACCAAATGAAAGAACTCTGGAATACACTGTGTCAATGTCCGTCCCCTTTCTTTCGTCAAATGATCGCCCATTCCTTTTGCCAAGTAATGCACGTTTCTATGGCAACGTCTCAGGGTTAGCGCAGCTCCGGGCAAACATGACATGCAGTCAGGCCTGTTCCACATACGTTGCTGTTTTCGTCGTACAAAATGGTTCATATGGCTCTGAGCACTATGGGACTTAACTTCTGAGGTCATCAGTCCCCTAGAACATAGAACTACTTAAACCTAAGGACATCACACTCACACACATCCATGCTCGAGGCAGGATTCGAAACTGCGACCGTAGCGGTCGCGCAGTTCCAGACTGTAGCTCCTAGAACCGCTCGGCCACCCCGGCCGGCCTTTCGCCGTACAGCAAACAGCTTTGTGCCGTGAAAGCCACTGACATTTCACAGGTTCCATCTCTGTGCCGGATACTCTAGCCTGACGATTTCATTGCTCTAAATATATTTTTGTACTAGCGAAACTGGCAATGCTTAGCAATTGCTAAATATGTATGGGAAATGGATATATCATATATATGTCCTGATCTCCTCCCCCCCCCCATTCTCTCTCTGTCCACCACCACCTCTCCCACTCTCTCTCCATCTCCTCCTCCCCCTCTCTCTGTCCATCTCCTCATACCCCTCTCTCTGACCTTGAGCTTTGTTTATTGGAATTGCAAATTCAGATTCCATAACAATATTCTAATCGTAACATGATAAGCTACACACAACAACAAAAAATTTGCATCATCCCAGTTCCCAGAACTGAAGGTAGACGTTGACTGTGGATATTGTATCACAGGCACAGTCCTTTTCACTGTTCAGAGATGTCACTAAACCCACCCAAAGATGTAAACAACCATGCATCAGCAGCGCCTATTAGACAGAGGGGTCCGACAGCCGATCAGCTCCAGTCACTCCACCAGAAAGGAGGTACACGCCTCTCAACCATGCCTAGACGGTCAATACCGCGGTTCGATCGCGTCCGCATTGTTACTTTGTGCCAGGAAGGGCTCTCAACAAGGGAAGTGTCCAGGCGTCTCAGAGTTAACCGAAGCGATGTTGTTCGGACGTGGAGGAGATACAGAGAGACAGGAACTGTCGATGACATGCCTCGCTCAGGCCGCCCAAGGGCTGCTACTCCAGTGAAGGACCGCTATCTATGGATTATTTGCTAGGAGGAACCCTGACAGCAATGCCACCATATTGTATAATGCTTTCCGTGCTGCCATAGGACGTCGTGTTACGACACAAACTGTGTGCGATAGGCTGCATGATGCGCAACTTCACTCCTTACCTCCATGGCGAAGTTCCTCCTTGCAACCATGACACCATGCAGCGCGATTCAGATGGACCTCTCAGGATTTGCATCACGTTCTCTTCACCGATGAGTGTCACATATACCTTGAACCAGACAATCGTCGGAGACATGTTTGAAGGCAACCCCGTCAGGCTGAACGCCTTAAACACACTGTCCAGCGAGTGCAGCAAGGTGGAGGTTCCCTGCTGTTTTTGGGTGGCATTATGTGGGGCCGACGTACGCCGCTGGTGGTCATGGAAGGCGCCGTAACGGATGTACGATACGTGAATGCCATCCTCCGACCGATAGTCAACCATATCGGTAGCATATTGGCGAGGCATTCGTCTTCATGGACGACCGTTCGCGCCGCCATCGTGTACATCTTGTGAATGACTTCCTTCATTGTAACGACATCGTTCGACTAGAGTGGCCAGCATGTTCTCCAGACATGAACCCTATCGAACATGTCTGGGACAGATTTAAAAGGGGATCCACGACGAATCGTCGTTGAGGAGTGGGACAATCTGGACCAACATTGCCTTGATGAACTTGTGGATAGTATGCGACGACGAATACAGGCATGCATCAATGCAAGAGGACAAGCTACTGGGTATTGCAGTTACTGGTGTGTAAAGCAATCTGGACCACCACCTCTGCAGGTCTCTCTGTATGGCGGTACAACATGAAATGCAAGGTTTTCATGAGCAATAAGAAGGGCTGAAATGATTGTTTATGTTGATCTCTATTCCAATTTTCTGTATAGGTTCCGGAACTCTCGGAGTCTAGGTGACGAAAAACTTTTTTTGGTGTGTGTATCAATACAGCTTTTTTGTTTTCTGTGAAAACCGACTGCGAGAAAGTAAACAAAACTGCACATTGTCGCGTATACAACTTTCGTATATAAATATCACACGAAAAGCAAAATAACCGATACCACGGAAAAAGAACACTGAACACCCATGGTGGGACTCAGAATGTAAAAATGCACTAGAAAGATGCAAAGAAGCCTTCCAGGAATACAACAGTAAAAAATCTCCAGTAAATCTGTTCGTCTTAACGAGTCCAGAAAACCGACGAAACTCTTTTCGCAGACCAAGAGAAAATAAGATGCTACAGAGAAAAATTTTCACAACCACAACAGGATTTTGCCGGACTTTGGCAAGGAATGTCCACGGGTACACACCTCAAAACTTATGCATCAGAAAATCGGATGGAAAAGTAGTACTAAATAATCAAGAGAACTGTCAAGAACTGCTACGTTGTTTCTCTGATCTCCTTAAATACCCTGAATCTGAAACAAGATTGCCAACGTAAGATTGCTCCTCCACTTACCCATATCACTCCCCTAAACATGTAAATGGATCCACAAACACATACTTAAATTAAAAACAACAAGACATCCAATGAAGACGGCATCCTTGCAGAACTACTAAAGAATCTCGGACCAAAGTCTTTACAGGAACTTACACAAATAATCACACCCATCAGGCAAACAGAAAAAACCTGACGACTGGAAACGTGCGCTTATCCACCCGCCGCACAAGAAAGGAGACAGGGAGAATATGAGAAACTACATAGGAATCTCCCTGCTACATGTCGCCTACAAAATTTTGCCAGCGTGCTTACTCCAGAGAACACAAGAACAGTTAGAATACAAAACTGGTGAATACCAGGCAGACTTTCACCTCGGTCATTCATGTACAGAACAAATCTTCAATCTGAAAACATTTCTAAAATAAAAGGCCAAAAGGAATACTCCAATCATTTGCACTTTCACAGAATTCAAGAAAGCATATGATTCTTTTGACCGAAAATCCCTATTCATCATCTTAGAAGACCAGGGAATCGATCCAAAACCACTATGACTAATCAGACAGGCAACGCCGGCACAACACCAAAAGTTAAATTCATAGGTAAAAACTCCGACACCCTCATGATCAAAGCTGCAGTGCGCCAAGGCGACGGATTATCCCCACTATTGTTCAACCTAGTCATGGACAAAGTAATAAGAGAATGGGAAAAATAGCTGAAAATCCAAGGACACTCGAAACCAAAACGACTAGGACGATCCCGGGACAAGATAGGTATCAAGACTAGCTTTCGAAGACGACCTGGCTATGCTCTCAGATAACAAAGGAACAGTGACCAAACAAATAGTAATACTAAATGAATGTGCAGGAAAAGTTGGCCTGCAAATCTCTTTCCGGAAGTCTGAATTCTCCTGCTCAAAATGAAACATACAAAAATTGGATATAAATTCTAGCAAGATAAACAGAGTTACACATTTCCAATATCTAGGTGAAATCCTCGAATCTACATAAGGAGAAAAGATCTCATAGAAGACTCGTCCACAAAAAATTAAGAGAGATTACAGGAGAACACAAGACAAATATAAGAAATGCAGGCGCACTCAAACAAATACCACACACTACAATACAGTAACCAAGCCTCAAATATTGTATGCAAGTGAAACACTAACATTCAATACGAAAAGAGACATGGAAAGCATAATGAAGGAAGAACGCAAAATTATGAGAAAAATTCTCGGTTCAAAGCTGGCAGAAAAGGTGTACACATTACACTCTAGGAAAACGACAGAGAAGATGTCAAAACTAGCAGCAGATGTGAGAAAAGGAAGCCACCAGAATTCTGACATAGGGGTCTGGTCAACAATACCACGAATCACTCAAGTCAAACTGGACTTAGAAAAAGCAGAAATCGATCCAATAAAGTTCAACACAGAAAAATATCAGACAAGACATAGAAGTGGAATGTTACGTAAGAGAAATAAGTCACAAAGAAACCAGGGGCAACGTGGGCTGAGGATAGAAAGAGACCGCACAGAGAAAAAAATGACAGAACGTGGAAGATCAGAAAGAATGCTCAAATGAGACAAAATTCTTTGCATGATCCTATAGGGTCTCGACGCAAATAATAATAACAATAATATGATGATGATGATGATGATGAGAAAGAATATGTACGGGAGAAAATTATTTTCTAAACTTTCTTTCTTTCTTTCACTGACGCCATAGTCCCACTGCGATCGCAGGGTCAGCGTGGTTACAACGGATTTGGCAGTGTTAGTGTTAGGGATGGCCGGAAGCCCTTCCTGCCACCACCTCATACCCCCAGAACGGAATCAGTGTACCCCAACTGTCTGCATCTAGTGTAAATCGTGAAATAGTGCGGACGAGTTTCAAATGTCTGCGACGCGTGTAACTGAGGCGGAACGTGGGGACCAGCCCGATATTCACCTAGCGGGATGTGAAAAACCGCTTAAAAACCACATCCAGGCTGGCCGGCACACCGGCCCTCGTCGTTAATCCGCCGAGCGGATTCGACCCGGGGCCGGCGCGCTTACCCGAGTCCAGGAAGCAGCGCGTTAGCGCGCTCGGTTGCCCTGGCAGGTAAAATTATTTTCTAAACTGTCGTAGTTAAAATTGATTGCGAAAATTAAAACAAAACCGCACTTACTCAGAGCAGAGCACGGCATTTTCCATCTCACAATCTGTTTTAACTGAAAACGTATACATTGTAGTTTAAAGAAATCTATGTCCTATGTCCACATGAATGCTTACTAATGTGTCCCGTAAAAATTTTAAGTAAATTGGTCAAATACTTTTAGAGATTTTTGGTAACAACCTTTACGCTTTATATACTAAACATTTATTTATACACTGTCCAGTCACATAAACGTGACTATCCGTCAGAAGCCTGAATAACCATGTTATGCAACGCGGAGCACTGCGAGACGTGCAGGAAGACAGTCGATGAGGTTCTGGAAAGTATCGATGGGTTCGTGGTGCCGCGTCGACTCCAGTAGCGTGGCAAACCGTGCTAGGTTGAGGACCCAGGGCGCACATGGCCCGATCGAAGAGGACCCACAGATTCTCGATAGGGCTTTAATCCGGGGAGTTTGGTGGCCAGGGGCGCATATTTATACAACTTCAATTTCTTTTGCCTCCTTGGTTTCCTTTACTGCTTGCTCCGTGCAGATTGAATAATATCGGGGATAGTCTAACAATGGCTCACACTCTTCTCAATTACTGCTTCCCTTTCCATGTCCTTCAATTCTTATAACTGCTGTCTGGTTTCTGTACACATTGTAATTAACTTACCCTCCCTGCATTTATCCCTAATACCTTCATAATTTCAGAGAGTGTAATCCACTCAACATTCTCTATATCTACAAATACTATAGATTTAGGTTTGCCTTTTTTAAAACTATCTTCTTGGGACAGTGTTGTGCCGTATGTTCTAATAGTTCTCTGGAGCCAAAATTAATCGTTCCCCAAGTCGGGTTCTACTAGCCATTCCATCTTTCGCAGATAATTCATGTTAGTATTTTGCAACCATCAGTTATTAAACAGATAACTCAGTAATATTCACAACTGTCAGAACTTGCCTGTTTTTGGAATCTGGGTAATTACATCACATGCTACGATATGATGTATATTTTATTTTGCTATTTTATTTTGTTTATAGCATTTCATGATGTTCGGAATGTGTATAAATAAATCATATAACTTGAGTTTATATATCAGTGCGAAACTGTTTGTGGTTTAATTATCACATCTGCAGATGGTGGTAAATTGCCGAAAGAGGCAAATACACGACCATAACGTAATAAGGATGATTCTGAAATGATGTTACAACTATTCAGGGATGATGGAGACAAGTAAATGTATCAATTTGAGGTAAGGGACGATGGATGGTCCGGAAACGGCCGAGTCGAATGTTATGTGCGAAAATCGTTCTGATATCTCTGGCAGTGGACCTCTTCTAGTGCAAGCTCTTTGATTTCCATCTTTTGTTCAAATGGTTCAAATGGCTCTGAACACTATGAGACTTAACATCTGAGGTCATCAGTCCCCTAGAACTTAGAATTAACCTAAGGACATGCCCGAGGCAGGATTCGAACCTGCGACCGTAGCGGTCGCGCAGTTCCGGACTGAAGCGCCTAGAGCCGCTCGACCACACTGACCAGCCCATATTTTGTGAGGATGTAGTATGGCTATGGACAGAAACAAGAAAAAAACTGTCCAGTAGACGTGAGCTCTAAAGCCCATATATTAAGAACTAAACTCCGTCCGAACAGGCCTTGGAAGGCCCAATGGTACCGACCGGCCGCCGTGTCATTCGCAGACCACAGGCGTCACTGTATGCGGGTTAGCAGGGCCATGTGGTCAGCACACCGCTCTCTCGACCGTGTGTCAGTTTACGAGACCGGAGCTGCTACTTCTCAATCAAGTAGCTCCTCAGATTACCTGACAATGCCTGAGTGCACCCCGCTTGCCAACGGCGCTCGGCAGACCGGACTGTCACCATCCAAGTGCTAGCCCAGCTCGACAGCGCTTAACTTCGGTGATCTGACGGGAACCGGTGTTACCACTGCTGCAAGGCCGTTGGCCCATATATTAAGAGCACTTGTTCATGTTTGCTACTGTGAAACACATCTCTTCTACTGAACAAGTGCTCATAGCTCTTGATGTATGTATTTTAGAGTTCATGTTCACTGTAGAATTTCTTCTTGTTTTGGTCCATACTACCTCCTCCAAAAACATGGAAAGCGAAGAGCTTGCAGTAGAAGAGTTCCTCAGTCGCAGGTATCAGAACGAGTTTCGCTTACAACTTTCGACTCGGTCGTTTCCGGGCCAGGATCGTTTACCTCAAATTGATACATTTACCATTCTCCATCATCCCTGAAAGTCTGTATCATCATCATGGAATCATGCTGTATACACATTTATAAGGTCGCATGCTTCCGTTTCACATAATACAAGTTTCAAAAAATCACTCCTTTGCTTAGTACTGGCTAGCATCCGATCTCTTCATACTCCTATATCTCCTTCTCTTTTCTCGAAGGGTCTCTTAAACCTTCCTATACGCAGCAGCTATCTTTCCCACAGTCATGCACATATGGAGCGTACTCAGATCAGATGACGCCAAAGAAATTCGATTTGGAAATGAGGATCTGAGGGCAGTGGACGACTTTTGTAATTTGGGGAACAAAATAACTGAGATAAGGTAAAAACTATATAAAATGTAGAGTTGCATTAGCATAAAAATTTCTGATAAGAAAATATACGAGACGAGGCTGTAAAATAACTGGATTGATGCTGTCCTAGAGTAGGTACTCCTGCGCTAAAGACGAACGACCAGTAGCTGTGAAGCCTTCTTAGTTGAATGCGGCATCTATGCTGTCTGTAGACAAATCAGTGTGCCCGTGCCCTATGTTTACCTTAAGATTTGTTGTTTGTTATAAGTGTAACAATAGAGCAACGAATTATTATGAAATTTCACATGGAACTTGGAAAAAAATTCTACTGAAAGCAATCTTTTACTAGAAGAAGTGTGTGGTGAAGACTGTTTATCACATAAATGAGTTTTTGAGAGGTTCAAGAGTTTCCAAGATGACCGAGAAGACGTCGAAAATGACTCATTCCCAGTACGCCCTTCAACATCAAAAATGGATGAAAATATCGAAAAAGTTGGTAATCTGATTCAGTCTGATTGTCGGTTGAACATTCGATCAATTGTTGGAACTATATGAATTGACCAAGAATGCTTAAGGCAAATTTTACGTAATCAATTTAACATGAGAAAAGTGTGCTTGAAACTGGTGCCGGGAACCTCACGATAGAACAAACAGATGCTCGTGAAAATGTTTGTACCTACATTTTGAATACCACTGAAAATGATCCTAATTTCTTGGAAAGGGTGACAACATGTGACGAATCTTGGTATTTCCCTTGTGATCCAGAAACTAAGCGCCAGTCCATGTATTGCAAGGGCCCAACTTCAACGAGAGCGAGAAAAGCTTGAATGAGCGGATCAAAATGCAAGGGAGTGATGATTTTTTTTTCGTTATTCCTGGAATTGTGTATCTTCACTGGGTTGCTGGAGGTGAAACTATTAATCAAAACTACTACCTTGAGGTTCTTACTCAATTCTGTGAGGAAAAAACGACACCAGTTGTGGAAAAACAAGTCATGGGTTCCGCATCAAGACAACACACCAGCTCATACTGCTTGTCAGTTAAAAGGTTTCAAGCGAAGTACGGCGTCCCAGTGTTAGACAACCCACCTTATTCGCCTGACTTCGCACCATATGACTTTTATCGATTCCCCTGCATCAAATCTGCATGAAAAGGGGCAAGATTTCAGTCCGTTGATGTAGTGAAAGAAAAAAAAAAACGGTACGTGTGGTCAAGGAGCTCACAGAGGAAGCCTTCCAGCACTGTTTCCGTCAATGGAAAATCCGTAGGGATAGAGAAAGGGTGTATATCGAGAATGACAATAACTAAAGTGTAAGTTTTTAAATAATAAGTTTTACAGCAATAGTCCCGTTATTTTATAGCCACATCTCATACTAATAACAAATATAAATTTTAGGAATTCTTTTCTAAATGTATTTGTATGAAGTGTAGTATCATACGAAAGTGAAACATGGACATTACATGGTATAGACAAAAAGAGAATAGAAGCTTTTGTAACACAAAGGTAAAGAAGAATGGCGAATATTACAGCCGGTGATCAGATGACTAAGAGAGAAGTACTAAGTCGATTCAGGGAGAAATGATCTTCACGGCGCTACTCATCTAAAAGAAAGGACCGGCTGATGGAAGAACGTTCTTTCCCTCTGTCCTCAGAGCTTCCGTTGTGTCAAAGTCGATAGGCGCGGGAAGAATCCACACATACGAGACAAATTTCGTGACGCACTGCTACTCATATTGGCGGTTCTGGATTAACTCTCTGCACTGTCACACTATCCAGTCACTTTAAACAATGTTTACCGGCCTCGTTTTGACCTGTGAGACAGGGGGATGATTCTCACTACTTAGGAGCCCAGTAACTCTAAGGCAGATTCCGAGATCTGACCACTGAACTGGAATGTAAACACAGCTATCACCTCATATACCGCATCTTACTTCCGCCCATAATCTCCACAACAAAACAGAAATACAGTTAAATACAAGTACGCTAAGAATCACACAAAAACACCACACTTAAAATTCCTCGGAAAAAAATTCTAATGAAAATCTTGCCTAATCCGTCTCGTACGCTAACACCCCAGTCCAGCTAGCTACTTGGGGCCTCAACTTAATTTGAGGTCTCGCAACATCCCCTAGAAAATTGGAATGGCCCACGCACAGAAACACACTCGGTAGATCGCAAAGATCGCATTCTCCCGACTTCTGAAATACATTACGAAAACATCACCACTGCCGCAGATGACACACGACTTCTACACTTCATGATGGAAGCTGACCAATTCCTCAGTTTCATTGGCTCCAAACCGCTCCAATAAATTATTTAACATTTATCCCTTTCAGCTAATCAGGAGCAGAATGTAGGCATTTTCGTTGGCCATTTCCTGCTCCCATTGAGGACGATTAGGGAAAGACTGGCCCATTTGCTGTGGGCTGGAGAAAACCTTCATCTCTTAGATAACAGTAACTGGATCAGCATACAAAGTCTGTAAAAAAGTATCAGGAAATTGTTTTTCCTGACATAACTGTATGTCGCCGCGTGCTCCCATTTCACATGCTGGATGGTGCGGGTGTGACCAACAACACGACCCAGTGCAAGTCGCCTGCGAGCATTCGTTCAGGAAAGATCAAGTTTTTGGTGGAATGCTATTGAATGAATAGATGCAAGTGCAAAAGGCAATGAACGATTCAACAGTGGTACACCATCGAACTTTATTTTTGACTGGAAAACTCAGTTATGGAGACGTTAGTCTCTATTCACCAAGTTTCCAAGGATGAACGCATGTCACGAACTGCAGTTTTACAGCAGCACATGCTCTACAGAAATGGGTGAGAGAGTGTGGACAACGAGCCCCCATTGGACAGTCATTGACGTCAATAACGGACGACAATGTACAATGTACGCAAGAAGTGCTGAATTCAGACCATCGATAATGTCTGTGCATGGTCACAGATGCAACTGGCCTTGACAAGATGACGGTGCACACCATTGTCACTGAAGATATGGTGATGCGAAAGATATGCACTAATCTCGTCGTGAAAGCCTTGGGAGATGGCCAAAAGCAGAGGCGAGTGTCTGCTTGCGAAAATCTTCTGCCATGCATCGAAAAAGACCTCAGCTTTTTGGACAATGTAATCATGGGAGACGAAATTTCGACATCTGAATAAGACGGAGAAACAAAGCAGCAAAGTTCCAAATTGCACAGTTCAGCATCACCTCACTCACAAAAGGCTCAAATGAGCAAATCCGGAATGAAAACAATGCTCATCGTTTTCTTCAGTGCCAAGGGGGTGTGTTACTATGAATTTGTGCCTCAGGGACAGACAGTGAATGTTGTATTTTGCCTAGAAGTGTTAAGAATCCTGAAGAGAAGGGTCAGCCAGGTGAGCCCAGCAACCACCAGAAATTGGAAATTGCATCATAACAATGGCACCCAGCCATACCTGCTCCAAGCCACTGACAACCTGTGAGCAAGGTACATAAAATCCTGTGAAACATCCTGCATTTGCTATCCACATAAAATCACACTTGTTCAGGAGTTGCTTTTTTGCTGTCCCACCAGGAAGACAAATGTGTGCTCTGGAATTTCTTGCTTGCATGGAAGTGGACAGTGAATGGCCATTGGTTGGCCAGAGTGGCCGAGCTGTTCTAGGCACTACAGTCTGGAACCACGCGACTGGTACGGTCGCAGGTTCGAATCCTGCCTCGGGCATGGATGTGTGCGATGACCTTAGGTTAGTTAGGTTTAAGTAGTTCTAAGTTCTAGGGGACTGATGTCCTCAGAAGTTAAGTCCCATAGTGCTCACAGCCATTTGAATCACTTGAATGGCCATCGAAAATGGAACAGTTGAATCCCATTTCCAACTCCAAGGACATGACAATGCACAGAATTGCAGAATATGGGCAACGGAAAATCAGCACACACATCAACCAGTACCACTTCATTCTGTGAAGGTGACTGTGGCATATGGGTTGGTGGCATCATTTATCGTAAGGTTGTATCTTTTTTGAGGAGATGAGTTCTGTGGGTCCTGTTACCTGTACCATCACCGGTAAATGCTATTAGAATCTTTTGTGTGCCAACATCATTCCAACCCATCAATAGTATGGATAATATACAAATATTGCACACACAAGAAATTTTGAGAAGCTTCCAGAAATGATAAATACTAACAGCAAATATTTCCCAGTGGTCTGATTGGACCTGGTGACCCACAGCATGCTAGCCAGCAGTGCTAACTGCTTCCCCACATTAAATATGCCACAGCTCATGGCAGTGTATACAATTTTCAGTTTCAGTGAAACAAAAAGGAATTACATAAACAGCATTATTTCTGGAAAATATAAAGTAATTGTGTTAAAAAGTGAACTGTGATGTTACCACTGTAGCACTGGGAAAACTATCACATGCAAACCCATTAGTTCAAAGTCTGCATGTGTCACCTTACATCTGATTTCTGCCTAATAACATTTATCTTTCAGTTACCAATAAAAAAACATCATATGCAAAGCTCATGACCCACTGCATTAAATTGCTTAATGTTGCTGTTAGTTAAGCAATGATCACACGCACGGCACAGCGGACACACCAGGAACCGCGGTGTTGGCCGTCGAATGGCGCTAGCTGCGCAGCATTTGTGCACCGCCGCCGACAGTGTCAGCCAGTTTGCCGTGGCATACGGAGCTCCATCGCAGTCTTTAACACTGGTAGCATGCCGCGACAGCGTGGACGTGAACCGTATGTGCAGTTGACGGACTTTGAGCGAGGGCGTATAGTGGGCATGTGGGAGGCCGGGTGGACGTACCGCCGAATTGCTCAACACGTGGGGCGTGAGGTCTCCACAGTACATCGATGTTGTCGCCAGTGGTCGGCGGAAGGTGCACGTGCCCGTCGACCTGGGACCGGACCGCAGCGACGCACGGATGCACGCCAAGACCGTAGGATCCTACGCAGTGCCGTAGGGGACCGCACCGCCACTTCCCAGCAAATTAGGGACACTGTTGCTCCTGGGGTATCGGCGAGGACCATTCGCAACCGTCTCCATGAAGCTGGGCTACGGTCCCGCACACCGTTAGGCCATCTTCCACTCACACCCCAACATCGTGCAGCCCGCCTCCAGTGGTGTCGCGACAGGCATGAATGGAGGGACGAATGGAGACGTGTCGTCTTCAGCGATGAGAGTCGCTTCTGCCTTGGTGCCAATGATGGTCGTATGCATGTTTGGCGCCGTGCAGGTGTGCGCCACAATCAGGACTGCATATGACCGAGGCACACAGGGCCAACACCCGGCATCATGGTGTGGGGAGCGATCTCCTACACTGGCTGTACACCACTGGTGATCGTCGAGGGGACACTGAATAGTGCACGGTACATCCAAACCGTCATCGAACCCATCGTTCTACCATTCCTAGACCGGCAAGGGAACTTGCTGTTCCAACAGGACAATGCAGGTCCGCATGTATCCCGTGCCACCCAACGTGCTCTAGAAGGTGTAAGTCAACTACCCTGGCCAGCAAGATCTCCGGATCTGTCCCCCATTGAGCATGTTTGGGACTGGATGAAGCGTCGTCTCACGCGGTCTGCACGTCCAGCACGAACGCTGGTCCAACTGAGGCGCCAGGTGGAAATGGCATGGCAAGCCGTTCCACAGGACTACATCCAGCATCTCTACGATCGTCTCCATGGGAGAATAGCAGCCTGCATTGCTGCGAAAGGTGGATATACACTGTACTAGTGCCGACATTGTGCATGCTCTGTTGCCTGTGTCTATGTGCCTGTGGTTCTGTCAGTGTGATCATGTGATGTATCTGACCCCAGGAATGTGTCAATAAAGTTTCCCCTTCCTGGGACAACGAATTCACTGTGTTCTTATTTCAATTTCCAGGAGTGTAGTTCTTGCTACTGAAGTTATGTTCCTGGCAAATGATATTACGCAATGGGACAAGTAATTTGCTATGTTAGTACAGTAACACTTATAAAATTCTAAAATATCCATTAACACAATAAATATGCATTTTTAAATGGAATGTTGTGATATATTTAATTGCATTCATTACCTCTTTGACAGAATTAACTGTAAAAACGTGAGACAACTATTAATTTATCCCCCACATCTTACATACACTCTTTCACAATATGTTTGGTGTCAAATTGTTATCTACATTAAATATCTGTTTAATCTGTAAATGTATATTTTAGGTTTTGTTATCTTTGCCTCATGTATTATATTTCATTCTCTTTTTCCAGACCCAGTATTTATCTACAATGCGGTAGTAGCCGTCTCTCATATGAATTTACATCGCTGGGCTGAGCCATTTGCAGGTAATGTGTATTATGTGTCAACATCAATGGTACATAAATGCCATGGTTACATCACTGAAATGCTGCTAGTTACAGTTTATTGTGCCTGTCCTTTACTGTTTTCTGCAATATTCTAGGAATTACAATCATATACTTTCTTGCAACTTCTTTGGATATTATTGAAAACAAATGGTGCAAATAATACAACATAGCAAAGATGGAATTACAAAGTAACCCACCAAATTTTTATTTATGAAAACGTCACCTTGTGGGTATTAAAATAATCTCTCCACATCAATGACTTGTGTCTGTGACAGAATCCTAAAAACAATTTCTCAGACTGAATACTTCTAAGTAATCATATGTTTACATGCATATCTTATTAAATTTCACTTTTGGGAAGTTAAGTAGAATAAACTGTACTTACAAAATGTACGTTTTGTTTAATATGTCCAATTTTTCGCATTTCATGAAGCTCATAAAACTTTCACTTTGTTTAGAAAACTATTAATGCACATTGATGAAAAGAGGGAGATAAGTGATGGGCAGATGGGGGAGAGAGGAGCATGGCTAGTCATAAACAACAAGCAGGCACAGCTCTTCTGTATAGGGAAACAGGCAGCCACCTATGGCAATGAAAATGCTGTGTGAGTAAAATTACTTCATTTGGAGACTGAAATGCTCCATCTCAGGTAATGTTTCTTGTGGGAGAGACACTTGACAAGGAGAGATTCACATTGGCAGAGGAGAGATTCACATTGACAGACTGTGTTACAGACATGAACTTAACCTCAGAATGTGGAAATGTAACATGTGGCAGCACTGGGTCTGTATTTGTTCTTAATCTACATAAATGATCTTCCTATGGCTTTAATGGGTGGACTGAAAACTAATGGTTGTTGATGACACAAATGTACTAATCAAAGGTCCAATCTCAGTCTTCCCAGATACAGCTCTGATGATTACAGAACATGTCTACTGTCTTAATATCACAAAGACACATATTATGCAGTTTCAAACAAACAAGAAACATGTACTAGCGCCAGAAGTAGACATTAACAGTCATACACTGAATGAAACTGTGTGTAAAATCCATGCAATCCACACAGTCAGCAAACACAGGGTGTCCCTCAAAGGAGTTTACACTGTTTGGACTTTAATAACTAAAATAAAACTTTGAAGTTGTAAGTCACACATATGGTCACAACATTACTGATAACGTTTTCCTGTTGAAGATGTTCAAAATTTTCTCCATTGACAGCAGTATAGCATCTGCAATGCTGTGGAACAGATCAATACACAAGTGTTGTGGTTGCCACTGGAATGGATACACAGGCACTCACAATCACCTCTCTCAAATCATACTGCAAATGTGGCTTTGTGTATGCCACATGGAGTATCTGAGCAGTTTGAGGCACCATGTCATAGATTTTGCAGCCCCTCCTCCCTCAGCCATGGGTGTGTGTGTTGTTCTTAGTATAAGTTAGTTTAAATAATATGTAAGTCTAGGGACCAATGACCTCAGCAGTTTGGCCCCTTAGGAATTTACACACATTTGTGGCTTTATGGTGTAGATAGTGTCCTTCGGAGTTCTGCACAGAATTAAGTCTAGCAGCAGTAGCTCAGGAGATCTGCGTGGAAACTCAATACTTCCTCATAGGATTATCCACTTCTCAACAGATGTTTCATTGAGGAGTTGCCACACGTCATGATGTTAACATGATGGTGCACCACCTTGATGAAAAAAAAAAAAAAGTACAATTCATTCCTGCAACATGATAAGGTACTCCACATCTATCACTTGAAAATTAACAGCTCATTCTCCTGTAATATGTGGGTTATTTTTTGCCCAGTACATACAGCTATGGTGATCGATGGTTCCATTCAGTTTAAATGCCACCTCATCAGACTGAACCATGTTCAATATTGCAAATTCATTCACAAAATTTGAGGCACCTATTCAGATCACTCTCATTTATCATGTGAAGCAACCTGGGAATATAAGGTTTCCACACTGCTTGCTTTAAAATGCAGTGAGGACTTAATTTGCTTACACCTGATTCAAGTGCAGCTTTCTGTGTGGACTTCTTATGGGATTTGTGAAACTTTGTACCACTGCATCCACTCCTCCTTCATCCACTACTGATTTCTTTCTGCCACACTGTCCCTTCCTCTCAAATTTGTTGCACAGTTTCATTATTGTTACATGTGATGGTGGTGTAGTATCAGACTCTGTCTGCCATTGTCTCTGCACTTCTTTCATGTTTTCACATTTCCAACAACACTTTAAAATCAACTTTCTTTGCTCCAAGGACACATTTACAGCCATCTTGATATTTACACGACTACACACACTAGCCATGAGAGCACCATATAATCACAATTAGATCAGGTTATCATTAATACCTCCTCAGTCATTAAAGTTATAAATTCCTTTGTGTGACACCCTGTATATAAACTAATCAAGAAGTTTCGTTCATTATGTTTTAATCTTCAAAGTATTTTTCATTGCTTTATTCTAAAAACAAGACTATTGGCTTGTTTCACATCCTATCGCTCCCTGCTGCTTTATGGGATTATTTTCTGAGGCAGTGCAGTTAAAGTAAATAAAGTACTCATATGGAGAAAGATATAAGCATATTGGAATTTTTATGCTTGCTTCCCAGTACATTTCCATCTACTATGTAATGCTTCTTGATACTCAAAATGAAAATCAGTTTGAGCTGAACTGTGATTTGCACAGTCACTTTACAAGACACAAAAATGATTATCATATATATTCTGCTTCCATGTTTAGGGTTCATAGCAGAGTTCTGTACTCCAGCACAAAGATATTCAACAATTTCCTTCTTATGCACAAAATGAGGATACCATACCAGTTCAGACAAAAAAAGATTACAAATATTCCTCATTAGGGAATCACACAAATTATCTGATTATCTACAATCAACACTGAATATTTCTATTATCTAAATGGCAAGTCGAAGTGTTCATCACATATGTGCATGGCAATACACAGACTTATATATTTATATATGTTGAGAACTATTTTCTAAAAAGAATCAGATAAAAAATAAACCACCAATGTAGTCAAGTAAATATTAAGCTAGCAGAAGGAAATAAGCAGTGGTCATCCAATACAAATGAAGAAGAAGCAGCAGCTTTTCTCAGACTAGCATCTACCTTCCTAATTTACTGAGTTAAATTATGCTGGCATAAGCAGCATACTGGTCATTTATTGATAATGCAGTGTACAGATTAAGTTCCTATTGTTTGTTTGTGTTTTGACAAATACCTTGGTGCTGAGTCAAGTGGAAAGATTGAACCAGGGACTTTGAAGGTTTTTTGGCAAGCTACGCTGCAACTTCCTGGACTTGTACCGTAGAGTTGAGAACTGTAGGGCCCCTTAAGTGGGTCAGATGCACACTATACATCAGAGGCTGTTACCCATGTAGTTGACAGTGTGGGGTACACACAATGATTTTTTTTTATTATCAGCTCTCCATCCACTCCACATAATGATAGTTGTAGGAAACCCAGATTAGTGTAAAATTGAAAGAAATGCCTGCTGCAGGTGAGAATGTTAAAATCCTAGAGGTTAACTGCCAGAGCATTCACAGCAAAGTGAAAGAATTTGAAGTGCTCCTGAAACACCGTGAAGCTCATATAATACTAGGTACAGAAAGCTGGTTGAAACCTGAAATTAATAGCAGTGAGATTTTTGGGGAAAATTTAATTGTATATTGAAAGGATAGGCTAATGGAAAATGGAGGTAGTGTGTTTGGCACAGTAGACATGAAACATAAATCAACCAAAATAGAAATTGAAATTGCACTTGAGAAAGTTTGGGCAAGACTCAATATCAGGGATGGGCATAAAATGGTAATTGGATCCTTCTATTATTCACCAGACTCATCTTCTGATGTAACCAAAAGCTTTAGAGAAGGCCTCAGTTTACTTATACATAAGTTTCCCAGTCATACCACAATCATCATTGGAGACTTTAATCATCCAACCAGCAATTGGAAAAATTATAGTTTTGTTAGTTGTGAGCTTGGTAAGAGATTCTATAAAACATTAGTAAATGCCTTCTCTGAAAGCTATTCAGAACAGATAGTTCAGTACCCCACTCATTTTGGGAATAAATTGGATCTAATGGCAACAAATAGACCTGATCTCTTTTAGGACATCCATATCAAAACTAGTATCAGTGACCATGACATGTTTGTGGCAACAATGCTTACCATAGTGCCTAGACAACTAAAACAAGCAGAAAGATTTATATATTCAATAAATTAGATAAAAAAATCAGTAGTGACTTCTCTGAATGAGGAAGTTGGTACTTTCAGCTCAGGGAAAGAGCTTCTAGAGGAACTATAGTTGACCATGCACTGGACAGATATATACCCCATAGAACAATTCCTAATAGGAGGGAACCTCCATGGTATACAGTCACTTAAAAAAAAACTTCTAAAGAAACAGAGTACTGCATATAAGTGTAAAACAAAGCATAGTAATGTAGATAGAGAGACGCCATATAAAATGCATTTGGCAGTCAAGAGAGCAATGTGTGAAGCCTTCAATGACTACTGTAGCAGAATATTGTCAAATGATCTTCCACAAAAGGCAAAGAATTTCTGGTCATATGTAAAGGCTGTTAGTGGCTCTAAAGTTGGTGTCCGAGCATCAGATAAGACAAGAACTTAAACTGAGGGTATCAAAGCAAAAGCTGAGATGCTTAGCTCTCTTTTCAAATGTTTCTTTACAAAGGAAAATCCAAGAGAATTGCTCCAATTTAATCCTCGTAGCAATGGAAAAATGAGCGAAATCAGTATTGATGTCAGTAGTATTTAGCAACAGCTGAAATGATTAAAAGGACAAAGCTGCAGGGTGTGATGGCATCCCTGTCAGATTCTATATGTATTTGCAGTTGACTTAGTCCCTATTCTATCTATAATCTAATGTAGATCTCTTGAACAAAAACCAATGCCCATTAGTTGGAAGGAAGCACAAGTCACACCCATCTGTAATAAAATACTGTCTGAAGGAAGCTGCATAAACATTGAGTCAGTCCTTGATAAGATTTCATAGTGGTGCAAACATTGGCAACTTGCTTCAAATGATCAGAAATGTAAAATTGTGCACTTCACAAAACAAAAACATGTAACATCCTATGACTATAATATCAGTGAGTCACAGCTGGAATCAGCCAATTCATACAAATACCTGGATGCAACACTTTGTGGAGATTTGAAATGGAATGATCACATAGGTTCAGTGATTGGTAATGCAGGTGGTAGGCTTCTGTTTATTGGTAGAATACTGGGAAAGTGTAGTCTACAAAGGAGATTGCTTGAAAATCACCAATGTGACCCATTCTAGAATATTGCTCAAGTGTGTGGAACCTACACCAAATAGGATTAACAGGCAATATTGAGAGTATACAGAGAAGGGCAGCATGAATGGTAACAGGTTTGTTTGACTCATGGGAAAGTGTTACAGAGATGCTGAAAAAAAAAAGCTAACAGGCTCTTAAAGATCAATGTAAACAATCCCAAGGAAGTCTACTAACAAAGTTTCAAGAACTGGCTTTAAATCATGATTCTGTTAATATCCTACAACCCCCAATGTATTGCTCACATATGGATCATAAGGATAATATTAGAATAATTACAGCATGCATAGAGGCATTCAGACAATCATCCTTCCCATGCTCAATACATGAACAGAACAGGAAGAAGCCCTAATACGTGATACAGTGAGACATCCCCTCTGCCATATACTTCACAGTGGTTTTCAGATTATACACTATGTCATCAAAAGTATCCAGACACCCCCAAGACATACGTTTTTCATATTAGGTGCATTGTGCTGCCACCTACTGCCAGGTACTCCTTAGCAGCAACCTCAGTAGTCATTAGACATCGTGAGAGAGCAGAATGGGGTGCTCTGCGGAACTCACAGACTTTGAACATGGTCAGGTGATTGTGTGTCACTTGTGTCATACATCTGTACGTGAGATTTCCACACTCCTAAACATCCCTAGGTCCACTGTTTCCAACATGATAGTGAAGTGGAAAAGTGAATGGACACATACAGCACAAAACTGTACAGGCCGACATCGTCTGTTGACTGACAGAGACCACCAACAGATGAAGAGGGTCATATTGTGTAATAGGTAGATATCTATCCAGACCATCACATAGGAATTCCAAACTGCATCAGGATCCACTGCAAGTACTATGACAGTTAGACGGGAGGTGAGAAAACTTGGATTTCACGGTCGAGCGGCTGGTCATAAGCAACGCACCACACTGGTAAATGCCAAACGACACCTCACTTGGTGTAAGGATTGTAAAGATTGGGTGATTTAACAGTGGAAAAATGTTGTGTGGAGTGACAAATCATGGCAATCCAATGGCAGGGTGCGTGTATGGCGAATGCCCTGTGAACGTCATCTGCCAGTGTGTGTGGGGTCAACAGTAAAATTCAGAGGTTGTGGTGTTATGGTTTGGTCGTGTTTTTCATGGAGGGGGCTTGCATCCCTTTTTGTTTTGCATGGCACTATCACAGCACAGGCCTACATTGATGTTTTAAGCACCTTCTTGCTTCCCACTGCTGAAGAGCAATTTGAGGATGGTGATTGCATCTTTCAAGACGATCGAGTACCTGTTCATAAGGCATGGCCTATGGCGGAGTGGTTACATGACAATAACATCCCCATAATGGGCTGAGCTGCACAGAATCCTGACATGAATTCTATAGAACACCTCTGGGATGTTTTAGAATGTTGACTTCATGCCAGGCCTCACTAAGCGACATCGATACCTCAGCTCAGTGCAGCACTCCGTGAAAAATGGGCTGCCATTCCCCAAGAAACCCTCCAGCCCTGTCTGAACATATGACTACAAGAGTGGAAGCTGTTATCAATGCTAAGGGTGGGCCAATACCATGCTGAATTCCAGCATTACCAATGGAGGGCGCCACAAACTCGTAAGTCATTTTCAGCCAGGTGTCTGGATACTTTTGATCACATAGTGTAGTGTAGATGTAGATGCAGATGTAGATGTAGATCTTCTTCTTGGTGGTATTTATTGAGCAAGATGAGTAATGGACAAATGAAAAAGCTGTCTATCTATGTAAATAGGCATCCCAAAACATTTGGATCCTCTCCCATACTAGCAACCTCTCTGAATATATGTGTAGAATCTGTGCTTTCTGCATACCCTCCTTTGTCATGATCCCCTTGGTCTAAACCTCTGCTCATTCCCTTTTATCTCCCTTGCCCTTTCCCTCATTTCTCCATCCTGTCATTTTCCACCTGACTGCTTTCCTGTTTCTTAAGTCGTCCTCTTGCTACTACCACTGAGAGGCAGCAGTTTCCGTCACTATATTGACTTTTTTCCCTCCAATTGTCTGTTCCTCAGCCACATGCTTTTCCCCTCTTTCCATTGTTGTCAGCAGGAGTAACCTCTCGTAATGAGTCAGCTTCACCAGGGCCACAAGTCAGTGTGTGTTTGGATGTCTGTGTCGATATGTTCTGTGAGACTGTCTACTTAAACTAAAAAAAAAAAGTTTTAGCTGAAAAACTAGTAATACCTTTCTCCTGTTACATGTTCCTCCCATGCATCAGCATTTGTTCTTTCTATCCATGTACTTCCATAGCTGCTAGACTATAATTTAATCTATATAGACTTATAAAAACAATACACTTATGTCTCATTGACTTGGTGGGCAACTGTCAGACTACATATCCAAAGGTATGGGATTTGATCCCCAGTCTGTCCTAGAATTTCTTCTGCCACTTATCACTTCTTTCATCTCTGCAAGTGATTTTTTAATGTGAAAAATGCAGAGTTGCAGCAGAGTTCAGAATCCACATCAAATTTTAGCCACCCCTATAACTGATTCGGCCAGTCAGTTCATAGGTTTGAGGAAGGGACCATACCAGGGTGACCCCACACAAGCCAAAACTGCATGCTGCCCCATGTTCCTCCCAATGTGAAATTTTTTCCTACCAGGTAAATGAAAGATTTAATATATCCCTACACATACCTCACTGTAGTCATTAAAGGTACAAAGTAATATGAGAAGTGTCAAGCCAACTGTTGTTGCAACTACTGTAATTTGTCCTAGGTTTTCCAACACTATTTGATAAATTATGTGTGTAGATTTTAATATTTTGGATTTTTATAGTATTAATGACTTTTGCAGTCATATATAGGTTTACATCTGTCTTATGCAAATCACTGTGAAGTGCAAGGTATATGTAATACTACTGCATCACCACATAAATCAGCTTTTCCTGTCCCATCGTGTTTAATACAGACAGAGTGATGCTATTACTTGCTGGTTCATGTAATTAATCTAACCTCTCTCCACTGCCCTGCCACAACATATGTGCAAGTCATTCCAGAATATTTTAACTTGTGAGTATTTGTAAATATTTCCTTACCTCCACCACTTTTACAGGTGCAATTGTGAATTTACATTGTACAAGTATCCTTTAACATTCTTACCTGAAATGAAGAATGTGTTTATCACATGCATTACAACTCTATGGTGCTGTACTATGTCCCATTGGAATGAATGGATGATATTTCATATGCTACTCGCAATTTTCGTTATTTTTCATGCAAGTCATCTTGGTGGAAATGTTTTTTTTCCCCTCATTATCCTACAAATGTGCCAGAACTTGTTGTTCATCAAATTTATAACTTAGCTATATAGTAATAACATTTAATATCTCCATACATAACTACTTCTCTATCTGACAGGGTGTTCAAGCCTGACAACATCCACATACATGTCTGTATGATGTGAATAGTTCCAGTTATAACCTCCTGATCTTCCAGCCATGACCATTCTTTTTTGTTTCCTTGTTTGTCATTAATTAACTACAAGTGTTTCTATTTTTGACATTTTAAGCCAGAAATCAGCTCCCACTACAGACAAACAAAAGATGAGTTTGCAGGTGCTGTTTTTTGTGATAGTTGACTTTTATAAATTGTCATTGCAAATGGTATTAAGCTATTGAATCATAAAGTAGTGTATGAACAACAATGGCTGGGCGTGCTAATTGGTAATTCTGAGCCTATTTATGACTTTGTTCAGGATCAGGGTCAATATGCTATTATTGTCTCATGATCTGCTTAGAAACACAAGAGAAATTTTCTTTAATGTATTTTGATAAAATACTGATTATAATCTTTTCCTAAATCAGGGATGCACAATCTGAGTTATTGTGATACATCCTTTTTGCAATATTAGATGTCACAAACAATTGTGATTTATGAGGTCAGTACTTTCAAAATGTAATTTAACAACAGAAAAAAGGAACTATCTGTTCAATCAGGCCACGTCACTCCAAGTAAAATATGCAATAGTAGATGGACATGAATAACACAATACTCGATATGAATGGCACTCTTCAGTCTGTCTCCTCATGTACTCACCTGGCCAGTAATCCAGTAAAGGTTTGGGGCTTTTTTCATTTTATTTCTTTATTTGTAAAAGCAGTTTAGTTATATATTGTTATAGTAATTAAGAATAGTAATTAAAACCATTTGATTTATAGGACTTTAGTATTTAGTGCAACAATATAATAAAATAGCAAGAACAACAACAATTAACTACAGTTTGAATGATATAAATATGCAGGTAACTTAAAATCATGTTGTTTGCAGCTGGACTCCTGGTTGTATTAATTGACATACCGTATGATATAGTGTCAGTCAAATTTATCCACTGGTCATGGCATGACACAGACCCAAACATTGCTGATCGCCATTATTGGGTCCCTTGGAATTCATATTATTTTCATGCAACATTTGCTGCCAGCTTTTGTTTCTGGATCACTACCTGGCGTGATGCGAGGTGGAAACCTGGCAGGTATGTGTTTCTTATCAATTCTGCTGCATGTGAAGGTACACTGCACTTCTGGACAAATTTTTATTTTTAATTGTAGATAGTAAACCCACTACTATAATTTAGAATATCTGCTGCCAGTTTCAGTAAAAAATACTTTTCAGCCTCCAAGGAATATTTACTTTTTATTTACATTTAGTCCTGTGATATCTTATACAGACCTAGGACAAGCCAAAGCCAGTTTAAAATTTGACATTAATATCAGATATGTTCTGCCATGAGTCTATACACTAATTTATGTTTTAATAATGATTATATAAAATAAAAGGATTTGACATTATTTAGCAGAATAGATTGTGTACTCTAATTTGCATGTACGAGGGCTATCCACAAAGTACATTACGTTTTGGAATTAAAAATAAATAAAGTATTGGAAATTTTTTTTACTATATACAGATGAAAGCCACACTTAAATATTACTTTTCTACATAGTTGCCATTTAAATTAAGGCACTTATCGTAGTGATGGACGTGCTTGGAAATTCCTTAGTCGTAAAATTCGGCCGCCTGCGCCTTCAACCACGTGGTTACCTCTTTTGGGACAGAAAAGGTGTGATTTTGGTGGATTTCCTGGAAAGAGGCACTACAATAAACTCTCAAAGGTATTGCCAAACTCTGCACAACCTCAGAAGAGCAATACAAAACAAGTGCAGGGGAAAGTTGGGCTCAAACATCTTGCTGATTCACGACAACGCCCGGGCCCACATGGCAAATGCCACTCGTGAAGTTCTCGAATCTTTTAAGTGGGAGTTGTTTCCTCATCTGGCGTACAGTCCCGACCTGGCACTGAGCGACTTCCACTTATTCCCAGCAATGAAGAAGTGGTTGGCTATGCAGCATTTTGATGACGACGCACAGCTTCAAGAAGAGGTAACCACGTGGTTGAAGGCGCAGGCGGCTGAATTTACGATGAAGGAATTTCTAAGCTCGTCCATCGCTATGATAAGTGCCTTAATTTAAATGGCAACTATGTAGAAAAGTAGTATTTAAGTGTGGCTTTCATCTGTATATAATAAAAAAAAATTCCAATACTTTATTTATTTTTAATTCCAAAACGTAATGTACTTTGTGGATAGCCCTCGTATATAATTATGCAGCATTACATAAAATACAACAATTTTACATCACGAGTTTACAAGGAAAACATTTAATGAACAAAAACTATAATTCATCAGAAAAAAATTTAATTTGTTCTAAAAGAGGTCTGTGCGTGTGTGTGTGTGTGTGTGTGTGTGTGTGTGTGTGAGAGAGAGAGAGAGAGAGAGAGAAAGCGGGGGGGGGGAGGAAAGAGATTTATTTTAAGATAGCTAATTAGAAAGAAATTAAACATACCCAAAGATCTGCTTTCTCCTTCTAGTTTCCTTCAAGAGATTAAAAACTGCGCTCTGGCAGCTTTGTTGGGTACTCCAGGTGGAGTCCTGCTATTCCTTCCTCTGTATCACCCTTTGCATGATATTGCAAAAATTCACAGTGAAGTCACATTCTTTATCATCTTCACTGTCTTCTTGGCAATTATATGGACATCTGAGAGGAGTCCAAAGCCACAAATGCAAGGTAAGCTCTTATAAAATCTACTTTTTGTGTATATTTTTCTCACAAAATTGTTGTGTGTCATTTGTTTATCATTTTGACCAGACCACTTGCTTTGCCTCAGGTTGATATTTATCCTGAAAGATTCTCTCAAACTGTTCAATGCAGTGCCATGTCCATAGCCCATAGTAGAACTTTTCCCTGTGTGCATCCAACAACAAATCCAATTTTCTCGGATTCGGTCTAGGTACGAGGTAAAACATTTCAAAATGCTCTGATAAAGGCCAGGGGTTTGTTCTCTTCAGTGGTAAATACCAGAAATTGTTGATACCTAAGTAATCCTTCATCTGCAAGTAATGTTGACAAACGCCGCACTGTCAGTGACAAGCCTGTTTATGTTCGCTTGTAGCGTAGTGCATGGCAACTGCCTTGCTCGACAGTTACAGCCGCCAGCAAGTGTTGATGCATTCTGCAACCTTCACTATTTTCCTTCAGCAGGCTAGCCATGTGTTGTGGGTAACCAGTGAAAGTATCTAACTCCTCTAAAAACATGGGTTTGCTTTCTGTCAAATGTTGTTATGGAATGTCAGTAGTTTTAGCAATATCACCTTGTAACCTTTCCTCTGCTTCCTTTAAACCTGAATCTATTTTAGCTAGAAATTGACTTTCCTTCTCTTTTAGAGCTTCTTCTACTGCATCTATAGAAATTTTTCACCCTGACACTATATTTTCAGCAAGGGTGCTGCCCTTATCCAGCATCCCAGCTTCAGCTTTTTCAGTTATTTCCTTTATAGCTGCACATATCTTATCTCTTTGTTTTATGGCAAATTTTGGCTCTAAACTTAACTGGTCCACTCTTAGACTTAATTTTGGTACTTCAGTAGGTAAGTTTTTATCCACAGCTTGCAGTTTGCTGACTGCGTTCGTCACATTTTTTACCGACATGTCCACTTGGGGCTGCGTCTCCTGAATTTGGAAATATGCTTCACTAAGGTTTTGTAACTCACCTGTAAGTTGTTCCTGTTTATCGTCTATGGATGATACTCTTTCCGCTAACATACTTATTTTGCAGGATATGTCGGTAATTATTTCTTGTTTTAGTTGTTCATCTAGTTCTGTCAACTTCCCGGATAGTTTGTCTGATAATTCAGTGCATATAGTTTTCTCATCTCACTGAACTGTTGACTAATATTATTCTTGAAATTGTTAGATGCCTGATTTTGCTGAGTAAACTGTTGCCTTATATTTTCCTGATGTTTTGTGAACTGCTGTGTCATACCCTCAAGTTGTGTTATTTGTTGCATGAGTTTTGTCAAACTGTGCATCTCACTAGTATTTACATTATTTCTATGAACCGTTTCCTGTTCTTGCATTCACGATGTCGCCAGCAAGTAATCAAAGGAATTTTTGCTGTTCCGCATTTCAGTTTCACTATTTGAAAAAATATTTCCCAATGAGAACTGAGAAAGTGTCTCATCGAGCATAATAAAAGTGACATCATGATTAGTTACATTACCAGTGTCATCATTTATTAATATTGGGAAGCCAACCTCACTGTATTGGTTGCCGTTGGCCAGCTCACGAGTTGACGTGTTACCTTCAACTGTTGCCAAGTTCGGATTTCCGACCTCTTGGCATATTGCATTTTGTAATAAATGTCCAATAATGGCAATTTCATTTGAATCCATTGTAAATAGCTTTTAACAAAATTATGAACAAAATTCTTTCAAACACGAAATTTTGTCTGTATTGCTACTTTCCAATTAAAGTAGATTTAGCTGTGTATTCACTAATGAACCTGACTATTATCTGACACAGTCTTATAGAATTTAAATGACTTATCTTGCACTTTAATGACGACTTCGTACAATTTTTTGTCCTTTCTGTAGAAATGCTCTTCCTATAAAGGACATTAATTGGAAGGAAAAGAGACTATCTACTGCCAAAGTGAAGGTGCCAAGCGTGGCCATATAAGCATAGAGCATAGCAGCTTCCTACCTTTACCGCTGAAGCCAGCATTCCTGGCTCTTCTTGTTTGTTGACTCAATTTAATTTTAATTTGCTTTTCAGTGTTTTTATCATTCCCAATCTCACAGACACGTAACAAATACAATGAAAGTTTCATCAGCTCCTTATAACAATAATATGAATCATTAACCTCAAAAATTTTTATCTCAACAATTGAAAGGTATGTTCATATTTCACTCAGCTCTAGCCTTTAAACGGTTGCTATTGAATAGGTATGTGGCAATGGAAATTGATTAATAATTGCCTGAATAATTGAAAATATTGATTGTAAAGAATAGTTGAAAAGAAATTTGATGGTAATTCATGAATCTGTCAACAATCTTGGGTGAACTTTAACTGATATCAATATCAACAGACCTTTAATATCATTACATTCAAGGTCAATAAACGTAATTTGCATTACTTATTGCTGCTTCCAGTAGTACACGGTACCAAATAATCACCGAAACCATTGAACTTGTCGATCTTCATGTTAATTCCATTGTGTTTAGTCCTGATTGTAACAATGTCAATGCAGGAACGCTCCTCTGGATAAAGCATAAATTATTCTTGTCTGTACTGAACCTCTTGATGCAGGATCTCGGCGGTGAGTGAAATGATGAACAGATAAGAGTTGACCTCATAACCATGTGAATAAATATTTCTTTTCTAATAACTTTTTATAACACTTTTAAAGAACGGTGAAAATACACATTTTTAACAATGCTGCTACAACAGACTCAAGCAGACATCCGTATGCTACCACTTCCCAAATCATAAGGGTAAAGATACATGAATTAATAAACTGAAGAGCATATTTCTTACTTTGTTTCACACATGTATTTAACAATGTATCAAAACATTGTCCTTGCCACAAAACAACTCATTAATTTCCCTTTGGCGGTGTCTATAGCTCATTCAGTTTACATATAGCTTATACATAAGAAAAGAAAAGAACGAAAAAATAATCTACAGGTTAATGAAGCATTAGTTGTATAACAATTTGCATCGCTTCTTATAATTTTATTACACATCTGAAGATGGTAATTTAGTTTTACCAAAACTGATACCTACAATCATGTTTTTAAAGCAATCTCAGCTAAGAAGTTCTTCTTCTTCAAAGTATTCTCAGTCTTTTTTATGTACCTATTGATGATAACATCTTAACTACTGGGTGCTTATAATTAAAGTGCAACTAATCACAGACATTCATTGTGAGCTGTAATTATTGTATGGCAACAAAATTTGGTAGATATTCTAATGCAGAACCCATTTACACAGGAAATAAATTAGTTCCAAGTTTGACCATCTGATCTGAATTTGCCACTGTGAATGCAAGAACGACATACAGAATTCTATCCATATTTAATGGATTAGGAATGAGACACGAGCAAGAAGAGTCAAACATGTAGAAAAGGCAAAAAGTTGATTTTATTATTAAACAGAACACACAATTTGTTCAGAAAGAGCACAAGGGACATTGATGAGATGTTACAGCCCACACAGGACCACAGTGAGTAGTTGCACTTTAATTATAACCACCCAGTAAATGGTGAGTTGTTACTCCTACTCCTTCCATTATTTACATTCCAACAAGGATTTTCCATCATCATATGCAATAAACTTAATAGTTTTATGTCCTTTATTTCTGCATGCAAGACATTGAAAATTATTTCTGGCTGAAATAAAATACTTTTTGTGACTGTGGACCAGGGCACTCATACCCAGGGTCAAGGAGGGCTGCCCCCCCCCCCCCCCCCCCCAAATCTCCATCCCCTTGCTATTGTGGGACAGGAAAAATATAGTGTAGTCAGGTGTTTTTCTTTCAAGAAAATAATTTAAAAGATAGTGTTATGCAGGTTCTTAATAGGGTCAGAACTGAACTTACAAGTCACCATTTGTTCCCCCCCCCCCCCTCCCGCCCCAACAAAATACTATCATATGGGTGGCCTTGCCACGGGTATAAAATGAGCAGATGACTAGATGCTGGCCCTGGAGGACCCAAGTATATTCCCAGATAGGGTTGTAGATTTTTCCTCATTCCATTCCCTTCACGATGCGCCCACGTCCATTCAGCCTGCTGTCAAATGAGTATTGGGGGCCTATCCTGGGAGTAAAAATCAGCTGGGATGATGGACCAGGTACCCCCCCCCCCCCCCCTCCTAGTTTTGCTGTGATGAAAGCCTGTACTCTATATGTGATAAGACCAATAGTCCAGTCACAGACTTTACCTTTTTTTGTAACATACACTTTTCAGGTGCAAGGTCCTATTATGAAAATCATTCATACTTATATTTCCATAATTGTGAAGTTTATTGTTTAATGCAGTAAACTAACAGAGTGATTTCAGGTAATACACATACATTCTTACATGTATAGTCCTAGAAGGGTTATAATTTTAAATTCTTAATACTGTTCCTGCACTATCCTTATTGGTAAACTCTCTCATTATGTTCATTGCTATTTTTTAATTTTAATGATCAATTTGATAAACTTGCATTTCCTCGGAACTTCACACAATTCTGTAACTGGCTGTGCACATTTCTGTAATAAGCGCACAGCACTATTTCAATGTTGCAGTAGCTTCTCAGCATTCTGAAAACTTTTCTCAGTAGCCAGACATTCTATTCCCATCCTAAATAATCATTCACTAATGCTCATAAAAACTATGTTATTTCCAGCTTTTTTCTATCTTTAAAGTTTATCCATACTGTTTTATTTTCATTTCTATCATGCAGTTGTCTCTATAACTTCTTTCTTTTTCTTTGGTCACTGATACTTTCTGCTGTAAATCAGCTTCAAAAGACTAGTATCATCTACACTGGTGCAGCCAAGTGGTGCGGTAAATCATTTCTGAGATACAAGTGTAACAGATGGGTAACATAGTGTCTTGAGGTATTCTATAACTAATTTTACTACATCCTGAAAAGTAATTTCTGTTTTCATGATGTATTTCTAAAGATATGACTTAAACCAATACGAAGGTACTCTATGGATACCTTGTTTGTAAAACTCCTTGAGCAGTAGATCATGAATAACCAGATCCAAGTCTTTAGAAACAGCCCACAGTGGTCACAGTAATTCTAGGGCAAAGTGAAAATGTCTCACACTTACAGAAAATGTTTATGTTAGCACAAAAACTCTCTTTCTTGTACATAAACCTCTTTTAGGTCAGTTTTTTTTCAGTACTCCCTCTTTCCCTAAATCCCCCAATGAGAAGATTCTACCTCCAAAGTGTAGTTCTGAATTATCTGCCAAACATTCATCTTTTGGTGCCATAACCTATCCCTATAAATAGAAATGTATAGTCACCTTTTGACTACCAACTAGTCTGTATCTCATCCATTGTATTCAAAGCCCTGGAATTTAGTGTTCATAATCAAATTACTGAATGTTATACCACAGCTGCGGCTAACGAATTTCTCTATAGCACACTTTCTTCTAGGAGCTTAAGCTATGCACAGGACCAGTTCACAAACATTTTTCCATCCCCTGACTTATCACTGGTGCTCCCCCCACTTTCTGCCTCATACACTTTCACCCACATCAGTTATCACAATTAATTGTCATAAGATCTTGCACTTGCATTAGCACCCTTCTCATCTTGAAGCTGCAAGTGGCCACAACTAATTGTGACATGTCCTGTATAAAAATTGTACAGTTGTAATGTATGTAGGAGAATTTCTCAGAAGTTTAGAAGACAGAATAATGGTACTGGTGAGGGTAAATCTGTGAAGGTAGGTTATGACTCATGCTTCTACAATTCAGTTGGTAAAGGACTTACCTGCCAGAAGCAAAAGCCCCAGTTTTTAGTCCCAGTCCAGGACACAGTTTTAATCTGTCAGGAAGTTTCAAACACTGTAATTTTTACACTTACAGAAACACATTTGAAGCAATTTAAGTGCCATTTTAATTGCTTGCAACTCCCAAAACTGGATAACCTGCCTATCCATTACAACAGTTAGTGTAATCTCACAGAAGGCTCTCCTTCAAAATGAGATTTATAGAACATGATATGTATGAGTAAATAAAAGACAAATTTATAATGACATAGTTTCCAATATATATCTTTTCTTATTGCTCATCCCTTAGTGTTCTGTTCTGTGGTATGTTGTATGACATACAGTGCATTGATAAGTGAATGAATAATATGAATTGGTGTAAATTGCAAAATTTCCTGATATCCAAATGTATAATAAACTGAAATCATCAACCTGTTAATGTTGACTGTCAATTAAAAACAACTTTCAGGAACTGATTGCAGCTGGAACAAATTAATTCTTGCACACCTAGTGGCCCATTACTCTCTCTTTTTGGGAATGGTCCTTTTTGGCCACCCAGAAAATGAGATTTCAACAGGATTCCATGAACGTGTTGGACCTTGTGATGAAACAGTTCCAGTACAGACAGCTTTTGGACTAGTAAGCGAGAAAACTATCAAACTGTCTTTATTTGTGGATACTATTCCAAAAAGAAAATGTCAAAAAATTGTACATTAGTTAAAATTAAAGTGAATTGTTATATTTATTAGAAATGTATAGCAGTTTTAAAATCTAAGATCTCCAAATCACCAAGAGATTATGATAATTAAAAACTAGAATCAAATATTTCATGTGAAATGATTAAGGAAATAATTGGATCTTGCATTGACAGGTCTTGCAGAAAAAGCGGTATCTCTGTGCCAGCAATTATGATGAAGCATATTTTGACTTCCACTGCTTACCTGGAGGAAAGTTACCAGCCAATGGTGTCTCTTGGTACACAATTTGTGGCAATCATTTCACTAACAGAACTGAATATGTAGCCATAATAATGACAATCTGCTTCTTGGCTGCTACAGTATTTTGGAATATATACATCAGATCTACCAGTTTTAAAAGGAGTGGTAACCACAATCTGAAATCAAAACAAAAGAGCCACTAGAAAGATGGCAAAGTTGTTCATTTTGTAACAATGTAAAATTTTTTAAAAAACATTAAAGCTGCTTCAGTAACAAAAAATTGTGTTTCTCTTCTCAGTTATGCAACTACAACCAGGGACATCAAAAAGGAAAGATAAGTACAAACAATCTGTGAAGCTAATTTGTTTCTGGACTCATGTGCTTGTTAATAAAATGAATAGAGACGAGGGAAGGTATAAAATAGAAGTGAAAGTGTAGAACCGAGCCAGGACATGCCTGAGGTGAGTGAAATCGTAGTCAGTTAATAAAGAGTAAAAACTGATATTTTGCAGTTAATTTTGGCAAAACTAGAGGAAATAAAGACAGATAGCAATAGCAAATTTAGTGCCATTAATGATCAATTAACTGATATAAGAACAGGAAACTATAGTAAAATGGACAGGGTGAAAGAGCAGATGGACCAACTTAGTAATCAGATTTCAGAGCTAAAACACGGGTTGTCAGAGGGGTCAAAAGTTGTGAATGAAAAAGTTGATGCCTTAGAAAATAAATTTATCGTTTTGGAAAATGAGTTGATAACCAAATCGGCAAGACAGTCACAGAGTGTTAATGACATCAGAGTTGAAAAGAAAGCCATAGCAGAAAAAATGAAACGAAACATCGATAGTTTAAACAACTGAATTTTAAAAGTTGAAAACTATATGCAAACTAATGAAACTGTTTTAGATCAAAAAATTTTAGTAGTACAGGAAAACTGCATTCACAAAAATCTGTATTCAAACAATGGTATTGTGTGGTCCAACACTTCAATCAAAAGTTTTCCATCAGACAATTTACATCCAGTAGATTTTCTGCACCACTGTGGAGATAGTTTTGTGTCAGGCATGAATGGCAATCAAAAAATTAAATCTGTTAAGATACGTCTTGAAGGCGAAGCTCTTTCACAGGTAAATTTAAATTTAAGTCAGTGGAAAATGTATCAAAGTTTCGAAAAAAGTTTTTAAATAAGTTTTGGTCAGAGACTGAACAGTGAATTTTTGAATGGTCCTAATTATAGGAATAGGGATGGTACTTTGAAAAAGCTTTGTAAGAATCAACTTAAAAATTAACACACTTTGACAAACCATTTGACGGAATGACCTTGACTGATGCACTAAAAAGCAGACTACCAGAAAGGTTGCAGTGGGATTTAGTTCACGGACCTGAGATTGTCTTGAACAATTTTTATCATATGTTGACAGGTTGGATTGCTGTTGTTGTGGTCTTCAGTCCTGAGACTGGTTTGATGCAGCTCTCCATGCCAATCTATCCTGTGCAAGCTCCTTCATCTCCCAGTACCTACTGCAACCTACATCCTTCTGAATCTGCTTAGTGTATTCATCTCTTGGTCTCCCTCTACGATCTTTACCCTCCACGCTGCCCTCCAATGCTAAATTTGTGATCCCTTGATGCCTCAGGACATGTCCTACCAACCGATCCCTTCTTCTAGTCAAGTTGTGCCACAAACTTCTCTTCTCCCCAATCCTATTCAATACCTCCTCATTAGTTACATGATCTACCCACCTAATCTTCAACATTCTTCTGTAGCACCACATTTCGAAAGCTTCTATTCTCTTCTTGTCCAAACTATTTATTGTCCATGTTTCACTTCAGAAACAACTTCCTGACACTTAAAACGATACTCGATGTTAACAAATTTCTCTTCTTCAGAAACGCTTTCCTTGCCATTGCCAGTCTACATTTTATATCCTCTCCACTTTGACCATCATCAGTTATTTTGCTCCCCAAATAGCAAAACTCCTTTACTACTTTAAGTGTCTCATTTCCTAATCTAATTCAACTACATTCCATTATCCTTGTTTTGCTTTTGTTGATGTTCATCTTATATCCCCCTTTCAAGACACTATCCATTCCATTCAACTGCTCTTCCAAGTCCTTTGCTGTCTCTGACAGAATTACAATGTCATCGGCGAACCTCAAAGTTTTTATTTCTTCTCCCTGGATTTTAATACCTACTCCGAATTTTTCTTTTGTTTCCTTTACTTCTTGCTCAATATACAGATTGAATAACATCGGGGAGAGGTCACAACCCTGTCTCACTCCCTTCCCAACCACTGCTTCCCTTTCATGCCCCTCGACTCTTATAACTGCCATCTGGTTTCTGTACAAATTGTAAATAGCTTTTCGCTCCCTGTATTTCACCCCTGCCACCTTTAGAATTTGAAAGAGAGTATTCCAGTCAACATTGTCAAAAGCTTTCTCTAAGTCTACAAATGCTAGAAACGTAGGTTTGCCTTTCCTTAATCTTTCTTCTAAGATAAGTCGTAAGGTCAGTATTGCCTCACGCATTCCAACATTTCTACGGAATCCAAACTGATCTTCCCCGAGGTCGGCTTCTACCAGTTTTTCCATTCGTCTGTAAATAATTCATGTTAGTATTTTGCAGCTGTGACTTATTAAACTGATAGTTCGGTAATTTTCACATCTGTCAACACCTGCTGTCTTTGGGATTGGAATTATTATATTCTTCTTGAAGTCTGAGGGTATTTTGCCTGTCTCCTACATCTTGCTCACCAGATGGTAGAGTTTTGTCAGGACTGGCTCTCCCAAGGCCGTCAGTAGTTCTAATGGAATGTTGTCTACTCCCGGGGCCTTGTTTCGGCTCAGGTCTTTCAGTGCTCTGTCAAACTCTTCATGCAGTATTGTATCTCCCATTTCATCTTCATCTACATCCTCTTCCATTTCCATAATATTGTCCTCAAGTACATCGCCCTTGTATAGACCCTCTATATACTCCTTCCACCTTTCTGCTTTCCCCTCTTTGCTTAGAACTGGGTTTCCATCTGAGCTCTTGATATTCATACATGTGGCTCTCTTTTCTCCAAAGATCTCTTTAATTTTCCTGTAGGCAGTATCTTTCTTACCCCTAGTGAGATAAGCCTCTACATCCTTACATTTGTCCTCTAGCCATGCCTGCTTAGCCATTTTGCACTTGCTGTCGATCTCATTTTTGAGACGTTTTATTCCTTTTTGCCTGCTTCATTTACTGCATTTTTATATTTTCTCCTCTCATCAATTAAATTCAATATTTCTTCTGTTACCCAAGGATTTCTATTAGCCCTCGTCTTTTTACCTACTTGATCCTCTGCTGCCTTCACTACTTCATCCCTCAGAGCTACCCATTCTTCTTCTACTGTATTTCTTTCCCCCATTCCTGTCAATTGTTCCCTTATGCACTCCCTGAAACTCTGTACAACCTCTGGTTTAGTCATTTTGTCCAGGTCCCATCTCCTTAAATTCACACCTTTTTGCAATTTCTTCAGTTTTAATCTACAGTTCATAACCAATAGATTGTGGTCAGAGTCCACATCTGCCCCTGGAAATGTCCTACAATTTTAAACCTGGTTCCTAAATCTCTGTCTTACCATTATATAATCTATCTGATACCTTTTAGTATCTCCAGGATTCTTCCATGTATACAACCTTCTTTTATGATTCTTGAACCAAGTGTTAGCTATGATTAAGTTATGCTCTGTGCAAAATTCTAACAGACGGCTTCCTCTTTCATTTCTTAGCCCCAATCCATATTCACCTACTATGTTTCCTTCTCTCCCTTTTCTTACTGTTGAATTCCAGTCACCCATGACTATTAAATTTTCGTCTCCCTTCACTACCTGAATAATTTCTTTTATCTCATCATACATTTCATCAATTTCTTCATCATCTGCAGAGCTAGTTGGCATATAAACTTATACTACTGCAGTAGGCACGGGCTTCGTGTCTATCTTGGCCACTATAATACGTTCACTATGCTGTTTGTAGTAGCTTACCCGCACTCCTATTTTTTTATTCATTATTAAACCTACTCCTGCATTACCCCTATTTGATTTTGTATTTATAACCCTGTATTCACCTGACCAGAAGTCTTGTTCCTCCTGCCACCGAACTTCACTAATTCCCACTATATCCAACTTTAACCTATCCATTTCCCTTTTTAAATTTTCTAACCTACCTGCCCGATTAAGGGATCTGACATTCCATGCTCCGATCCGTAGAATGCCAGTTTTCTTTCTCCTGATAACGATGTCCTCTTGAGTGGCCCCCGCCCGGAGATCCGAATGGGGACTATTTTACCTCCGGAATATTTTACCCAAGAGGATGCCATCATCATTTATCCATACAGTAAAGCTAAATGCCCTCGGGAAAAATTACGGCTATAGTTTCCCCTTGCTTTCAGCCGTTCGCAGTACCACAACGGCAAGGCCATTTTGGTTAATGTTACAAGGCCAGATCAGTCAATCACCCAGACTGTTGCCCCTGCAACTACTGAAAAGGCTGATGCCCCTCTTCAGGAACCACACGTTTGTCTGGCCTCTCAACAGATACCCCTCTGTTGTGGTTGCACCTACGGTACGGCTATCTGTATCGTTGAGGCACGCAAGCCTCCCCACCAACGGCAAGGTCCATGGTTCATGGGGGGGACAGGTTGGATAGGACAGTAGAAAGAAGTATGTACCATAACAATTGGAATGACAGAAACCACAATGGTAATAATTACAGAAACAAAGATAATGGCAACTTCTATCTTGATCAAAATGTTAATAGAGAGAGAAATTTTGAACATCAGCAGGATAGGAATAATGGGTGTAGCAACCAAAACCAACTGTGGGAATGCCTTGGGCTGCGGATCGGAGCTGCCAGGCGGGGAAGCCACCGGCGGTGGAGCATGCACCACCAGGTAAACACAGGACGAGTCGGACGACAGACCAACGACAACTGACAACAACCGACCACGACCGACTATGACCGACACAACAAGGAAGAGATAAACAACAGAGGCTTGTGGAAACCACAACACAAAACACCAACAGTAAATCCACTCAGAACCAGAGCCAGGCCAATGTCAACAATGAGCAATGACCAGAACGCAGTACCACCGACATAGAAACAAAATCCAGAGCGAGTACCAGACTGACTGGACTAGCGCAGAGCGGGTCCCTATATACGAAACCGGAGGGAGTGGCTATTGGCCGCTGTCTGCATGTGGCGTAGCGGAATAGCCGCCGCGGAGGCGGAGCCCTCTATGGGCTGACCACGTCCATTTGTTCTGCAACGTGTTCGACTTCCGGGGCAGAAGGTACTAGATCCCTCCCCCCCGAAATTGGTGCATAGGGGCAGAAATGCCCCGGACGATGCCGAGGCAGGTGGAATGAGGGCACGGGTTGTGAGACATCTGGAGGGACCACTGGGGGAAGGGAGAGCAGACTGTCTGCGGCATCCATCAAGGTGTCACCAGAGGGCAGGGGGTCAGAGGGCATCTCTATACTCTGGCGAGGCGGAAGGGGTGTCTGCAGAGCCAGCAAGGAGATGGAGGTTGAAGGGAAGGGCTCCACCTCAAGGGACGTGTCCGCACCAGGAAGCAGGGAAGGCGGTGGCGGAGGAATCAAGGCAGGGGCCCGAGGGTGGAGTTGGTTATGGTGGCGGCGCTCGAGTCCTCTGTGTGTCTGTACGGTCGTCACTCGCCGCCCATGAGCCGCCATCACCGTAGCGGGCTTCCATGCAGGTGTGCTGCCATAGGAGCGGGCCCACGTGGCCATGCCTGGGGCGAGAGCAGGGCCCAGAAGGGGATGGTGTCAGCAGGTGATTTCATCAGCTGCTGTTTGAAAGTGCGGGCCAGGCGTTCCGCCGTGCCATTGGGTGAAGGATGGAAGGGGGGAGAGCGAATGTGTTTGATACTGTTAGCGGAGCAGAAGGTCTGGAACGAGGACACCGTGAATTGGGGCCCGTTATCTGTGACCAACGTCTGAGGAAGGCCTTCAATGGCCAACATCTGGGCCAAGGCGATGAGGGTGGCGTCAGTGGTGGTGGACGCCATGCGGATCACATATGGGTATTTGGAATAGGCATCAATGATGAGGAGCCACATGGAGCCTAAGAAGGGGCCTGCAAAATCGAGATGGATCCTGTCCCAGGGTTGGCTGGGTGTTGGCCAGGGCATGAAAGATTGTGAAGGACTAGCCTGATGACGCGCAACCACGGACCAGGTGCTCAATGTCTCCATCGATCCCTGGCCAATAGACATGTCATCGAGCCAACGCCTTCATGTGAGACATCACCCAGTGTCCACGGTGTAATAAGTGCAGAACGCGATGGCATAAGTCCGGAGGGATGACCACCCGATGGGCGTCCGAGTCTGTGGACAACAGGAGGATGTCCTCCATCACCGAAAGTCTGTGTGAGACGTGATGCCACGGGCTGAAGTCAGTTTTCAAACGTCGGGTAAGGTAGGGAGGCCAACCATGGGTCACATAGCGGAGGACTTGCCGCAGAATGGGGTCCCTGCGCGTGGAAGCGGCGATTTGCATAGCCGTCAGAGAAATCCATCTAGAGTCTCACGGCGGGCAGAGTCTATGTGGAAGCACAGGACTTCCTGCTGGTCAAACGCCGGATCGGGTCCTGCTGGGACATGTGACAAGGCATCTGCATCTGCATTAGTGTGTTGAATGGTGGGCTTATAGCGGATGGTGTAAGTGTAATTACGCAAGAACAATGCCCAGCGCTGTAGACGCTGAGCCGTCCGTTTTGGGAGGTGCGAATGGGGCCCGAAAAGCAACACTAAGGGCTTGTGATCCGTGAGGTGGGTGAACTGCGCCCCAAACAGGTAAATGTGAAATTTCTGAACTGCAAAAATAATGGCAAGAGCCTCCTTTTCGATCTGAGAGTAATTCCTTTGCACGGGGTTAATGTTTTGGATGCATATGCCACATGTTGTTCCAACCCATCCTCATTCCTGTGTGCCAGGACTGCCCCAAACCCGTACGCTGAGGCATCGGCCGCCACCACCAAGGGACAATCCGGAGAGAAAGGCGTAAGGCAAAGGGCAGATTTCAGCATCGTCTTCAGGCGGGTGAAAGCCTGATCGCAGGCAGAAGTCCACATGTAAGGTACCCCTTTGCGACGCAGGCAATTTAGGGGATGTGCGACGTGGGCAGCTTGGGGTAAGAACTTTAGGTAATAACTGACTTTCCCCAAAAATACCTGGAGATCGGATAAGTTTTGTGGACGTGGAAGGGCATCGATGGCTGCGACATTGCAGTCCAAAGGGCGAATGCCATCTTTACTGAGCCAATGTCCTAAGAACTCGACTTCTGACTGAAAAAAACTGCACTTCTCCAGCCGACAACGTAAACCCGCAGCCTGCAGGGCGTGAAATAAGGTACTGAGGTTTCCCAGACGTTCCTGGCACGTGTGCCCCGTGACTAAGATATCATCGAGGTAATTGACACAAGCCGGTATTGATTGCGTAAGTTGCTTGAGATACCGCTGGAAAATCACAGGGGCAGAGGAAATGCCCAACGGAAGACGCTTGTATTTATAGAGACCGAAAGGCATGTTGATGACGACGATGGCCTGCGATTCCTCATCCAACGGCAACTGGTGATAGGCTTGTGCCAGATCAATCTTAGAAAAGTACTCACCACCGGCCAGTTTAGCGAGAAGGTCTTCCTGTCGAGGAATGGGATAAGTTTCGACCAAAGACTGAGCGTTGACCGTTTCCCCAAAATCCCCACAAAGATGAAGCGATCCATTGGGTTTCTTGATGACCACTAAGGGCGTTGCCCATGCACTCGATTGTGCTTGCTCGATGACCCCCGCAGCCTGGAGCCGATCGAGTTCCTGCTTGGTTTCTTGATGGCCACTAAGGGCATTGCCCAGGCACTCGATTGTACTGGCTCAACGACCCCCGCAGCCTGGAGCCGATCGAGTTCCTGCTTCACGGCTGCACACAAAGCTACCGGAATAGGCCGAGCCCGACAAAAGCAAGGCCGTGCATTCGGCAGTAAAGTGATGTGTGCCTGGAAACCGGAAGCAGGTCTGCCAAAAACAGGGAGGAAAAGGACGCACACAGATCGTCTAGGTCCTGAAATGGAACTGTACTGGAAACGAACTGCACTTCGTCTTGAACGGAAAAGCCAAACCGTGTAAACGCATCTAGTCCAAAAACGTCCGAAGCCGACGGGTGGTCCACCACAAATAGGGTAAGGGGCCGGGGAACGTTTTTGTAGATGGTCATAACAGAAAACTGCCCACGGAGAGGGATGGAACTGTCACAGTAGGCAACCGTCCTCCAAGAGGGTGGAGACAATTCTGGAGACCTGAGACGTGCATACGTCATCAGATTCACCAAAGAAACTGTGGCCTCCGTATCAACCTGCACTGCTGATTGGTGCAAGTGAAGTTGCATTTGCGGCTGAGGCCTTGCGAATCCGTCACCCAGGAATGGTAGGACTGACCAACAAAAGAGAATCCGACCGACATGATGCGATTGGTTGTGGGTTAGAGACCCTCAGACATGTGCAGGAGCAAAGGACATTAACAAATACGCTTCTGTGACACCCCAATTCACCCAAGTGAATATGGGAGACATGCTCCAAAAGGAACATAATAGTATGCAGAAAGAGACCACATCAGATTCTGTGATAAAAAGTGCACCTTGACAATGACAAAGGCTGATGGTGAAGCCACCATAGCAGCAGAGCAGCTCATATGAAGCAGAGAATTTGAAAAAGACTGCAAAGTGACTGAGAAGCAACGTGAGGTGTGCCATGAAAGTATACTGTACTCCCACTCCATAGTATTAGAAGATAATGTTGTTCCATCCATGGTCAAAAAATTTGTGAAAGTCAGATGGTTTTAGTGTGTCACAGTGGTGAGATAAATTGGTCATTTCTCACTCAGAAACAAAGGACATGGTAGATGGTGTAGCTCCCACAGACCATCTATGAAAATTTTCTTGTCCTCCTTAAATGTTAGTAAATTAAGTGTGCCTTTTGTGCTCTCTGCAGTCCATGCAGTCAGATCTCTGAACAAGTTAACCACTGTTTAGTGGTCCTGTCCATTAACACTGCTCTACTCAAGAGTAAATCATTATCAATTATAAAATCTAGCAACAATCCATCGATGACAAATGCATTCACCTGGAAGTCGCTTCTTATGACACTTACCTTTTACAGGTATCTCAGATAATTTACTACTACTTTCTACCAGTAAAAAGAGTCAAAAGTGCTGTCACTTTACTCAGAATCTAGACATGCTCACCTTCATTCCTTCCAGAGTTATCTCAATGAGGGGACACCATACGCTTTTTATGACAACTCTGGGTCATCACAGCACTGCTCAATATTATCTCATGCTTGCAATTGCCAGTACCACACATTGAGTATGTGATGTTCCTTCTCTACTGAGGCATCCCCTGTGATATCTCATTGTCTTTGGTAATTTGCTTGTGAGGTCTCATGCACCTCTGCATGAGATGGGGCCAGTGGTAGCAAATCTCAATTACTCTCACAGCCTCTCTCACTTGCATATACCCTACAGATGTGCCTTGTGTTCCCTCACTGACACTCATACTTTCCTCGATTGGTCTGTTGGTTTCTAGTAGGTTCTGAACTGTGCGCCTAGCATTTCCTCACTCACTCCTGGACTGTCTTCCATAGCCATGTCAGTTTCCATACCTATCAAATCTCCCAGGCCTCAGTTGCATAGAAAAACTGACCTCAAACAAAAAGTACTCCACAGAACGAACTGACACAGACAATATGACACTAATGCCAACACTGGTATCCACAAACAGAACAATGAAAATGTGGAACAGGATATTCACAACAACAAACTACAAATTCTAAAACTGTGTCACAAAATACGGAGGAGAATGTGGAACTAAAACTAAAAGCACCAGCTACCACTACGTCTTCTTCAAACTGCACATTCAGCACGCACAAACGCACCATCCATGGACGTGACAACACACAAGAAAAAGTTAGTATATTCTAATAAAGGTATGGCATGTTAATTCTTCCTGAGTCATGAGTGCAAATTTAGAAGTTGTCACAGTAGCAAAAACCGTGAGAATGAAATCAAATTGAAGCCCCATGTTGGGTAACAAAATTGTAAAGAATTGTGGATTCTTTCATCTTTCACATAAAATGATGTGCAGATTAATATGACATCATCCCACCCTGGAAGCCAATAATTAAGTGACATCAGTAATATATGAACACAAATAGCAAAAGGTTACGAGATTAAGGGATTAATGTATGAATGGAACAGATTGATTAGATAATTAAAACATGAAATAAATGCATTTGTTTCAGTACCATTTACACAAAAGAAACTAAAAAATTACAAATCTCAAGGCTGATTCGACTGGGCATGGACACAACTCACTTATTAAGGGGAGGAGGGAAAATGAATCATCTCACAATTCTTTGTCATTATTTGTCACATGACAATCTTGATGGCAGACATTTTAGTTGGTACGGCACATCCCCTCAAAGCTCTGTGGCGTGAATCTGCTACTCTCCTCAGCATTTTGCAGCTGTGGAACAAGGGGCCAGATTGGACTCCCAGCTGACAGGTTGCTGTTGGTTTTGTGGCCAAAGCAGTGTTGGAATGTAGACGTTCAGAAAGGAAATTCTGTGCTCAGTTGAGTGCTTCATTGCCAAGCACTGGACCATAAGGATTCCTCCATTTAACATGGATCAGGATAAGAATAAGAATAAGTCACAAAGTAATGATGAACATTAAATTGGGAGTCAGTATAAGTTTCAAAGTCAGCAGACAAAGTAGGTGTGTCACCAACTCCTCTCATCATTTCTCATAACTCTTCTAAGCTCAAAGATTCCTCAAATTTTTCATCCCATTGGCATTGTTATTGGTGGACTAAATTTGCAGTGCCACCCAATGAATGACCACCATTTCATGACCACATCTCCCAGTTCAGGCTGGAAATTTTGTATTTTGCATGGGTTGGTGTGTGACTTGGGAACTGGCATCTTTCTCATGTGTTCACTGCAAGGCTGTTCCCAGTATTGGTCACACACTGTTCTGACATTTTTCCACATTCCTTGGTTCCTGTGAAAGCAACCGCACAACACTTCTTTGTTACAGCTCTCTCTGTACGAGACCTCAACAGTCTTATGTTTGTGCTTTGTCTAAGAATCTGCTGGCAGTCATTATTTATAAGTAACCTTCTTACAACACAGAAAACTTTATTTTTTTAAGTGGGCTGACTTCTTCCACTTTTCTTTAGTTTCACATGCCTCCATGTGCCAATTCTTGGTGCTCTGTGTCTACTTTCTGTCCCAGCCCCTGCAGGGGTCCATCAGTTATCAGCACATGTCTTGCTTTTTAAGGTAGGCGAAAATGGCTGGTGCCAGCCAGAAGTTTCACACACCTCCAGCGCGCATTCATGTCAACTTTCGGTCTATACTTTGTCTTAGTGCCTGCACAGGTCCACAGTTATTTGAAAATTTTGCATTGCCTGTTGGACTCTTCACAAGGTATGTCCATTTTTTGAGTGAGCCGAGGGCATTCGCCAGGCCACTGCCTACATGTTTACCGAACGTATCTCTGGCATTTGTTCTACGAGGTCCAACCTTCCCATCGTCCTGGGCTGCTGGTGCTTTGAGTCAGTGAAAGTAACCATCAGCAAAGGTATTACATTATGCATATTCCACTATTCGCATTTTGACAGTAATGAAACTGTAGCAATACATTTTGCATGACCTTCCACAAGGTAGGGAAATTTGATTACCGAGCTAAAATAGTCTTTGAGGGCAGCAAGTGTCCATGGTATAACATTTAAATTATGATACATGACCCAATCAGAAAACATCTCTTCCAGAAATGTCACGTTCTGTTGAGTGGTATGGCAAATTGTTTTTCATAGTCAATAATGGTCTGAGAAAAGGTTTGATTTGTAACAGCAATGTTCAGTGTTCACAGTGACAATCATCCCACCTGCATTTTCATTACTGGCTATTCTGTGGCTCAAAGTGACAGGTCTGTTTGTTGACAAAAACAGCGAGGCCAAAATGGGCTCCATTGCTCTTCGTAAGTTACTTGTGAATATTGGGTTTTTCTGGAAATAAAAGAAATTCATTTGCAAACTGCAGTCTTTGGTAAGTCAGCAGGCAATATTCTTTGAGAAACCTGAATATTATTGGAATATGTAAGTAAGGCAGCTGTTAAAATTCTGCATAAAGAGTATTATCGTATGTCAATTTCTCGAGACTATTGACAAGGCGATCTTTGAGGACTGCTTGCCATTGGTGTGTGCACATTTTCAATATTCACTGCATTGCTTGAGGATTTTGGACATACTTATCTGAGTCAATTGGCAACACTACCAATGACATGGAACCAATTCATGGATCTTCTTACGACATGTTTTGATAGTGCAATGCGAACATTAAATTTTCTTTTGAACACCCACTGCACTTGCACAACACTTTGTCTATGTTTGAAGTCCAATTCAACTATAGTAAAACATTCTTTATTACTGCACCTATTCATGATTGATCTCCAAGGTCATAGCAAAATAAAAAGTTAATAATTAATATAGTAAGCATTTTATATGCATTTCAAATGGCTACTCTAGGTTTGGGCCAAGCTATATACATTATGTTAAAATAATAACCTCAATTTCTATTCATTCTGCATCATTACTGACATGCAGTTCATATGATTTTTATAAATATAACTAAGAACACAAAATAAAATGAGCCAGATTCAAGAAGGCAGCAGCATGGTTTTGTGTTATATACTGCTCATGATAACACATCAAAACTTTCAAGTTTGCCATTTCAACAGTGTCAGTTAGTTATTTTCATGTGCCCATTTTTGAGTCGTGTAACTAGTACTCACTTCAGGGGCTAGAGGGTACGAAGTAATGAATGCACTTTAGCCTTTGCAAATAAAGACTATCTAGGTCTTCAGGCTATCCAAGTGAGGCGTTATCACCCTGGAAACTTGATTTTTCTGCTGGTAGTAAACATCACATTTGCATGGTACTTTGATTGCTTAGCTTACAATCTTCATCAGGTGCTCCCTGACACTGAATACATTTGTATTTATGACTATGTGGGGCAAGGTGCTCCATCATAAGTCCATGCGATGCCAGTTGCTCTGTGCAAGATACACGCTGGTCAGTAGCAGCAACCATAGTATTTTCTAGCTGCATAGCTATTCCCACTGCATTGAGCATATTTCTTGGCTTTGTAAGTTAATAATTTTGTCATCTGATGTTCTGTTCCACCTTCGAGTTTTACTGGGCATTCAATCTTCTGACTGCAATCATTTAAGCTTTCCTTTGGCTTACACTGTTCTATTATTATAGCTGGCCACATCAGGTGCTATGTTTGAGATACCTGCCCACTAGGGGCAACTGTCAGATTATTTTCTGACTGCTAGTGTTCAAACTGCCTTTCATTCTCAAAACGTCCATCCTCAGGTACTTACTTGATTTGTTATCCACATACCACCATCTGTATGCCCTACATTGACTGTGCTGGGTTATTTGCTCTGTCACCATTTCCAAAATTATTTCCCTCATAGTTTGGATGCTACCTCTTTGCGTCTTTAGATCAAACATCGAACTCCAGGCAGAGCTAAGCTGATGTTTTACAGGTGGTAACATCTGTATCTGTAGAATACAGGCTGCAAGTGTTCTGTCTTCATCGTCAAGTTGTCTGGATCTGAAAGAGCTCGTGCCCAATGAACCAGAGTTTTGAGTACACCATTCTTCTGTGCCGGACGGTGGCAGCTAATGGCTTACTGGTACAGATTGGTGTGAGCTGGTTCACGGTAACTACTGTGACCAAAGTACCATCTGACTTCCTCTAGACGAGAACAACTAATATCGGGAATTGTCCATTCTTCTCCATTCCCATTGTGCATTTTATATTAGAGTTGCATGAGTTCAAGTGTTCCACGAAAACAAGGAGCTTTTCCCTGTCATGTGGCCATATAACAAAGGTGTCATCCATTTATCTGAAGGAACACTTCAGTCAATCTGGGCCTGATGTAAGTGTCTCATCTTCAAATCTCTCCAGAAAGAGGTAGTGAGAGCGGGCTGCCCACTGCCACCTCTTCTGTTTGCTCATAGAATTAGCCACCATGTAGGAAGTATGTTGAAGTTAAAATACGCCTGAACAAGTCCAGGAGAGCACCATCGAACTGTTCTCCAATCGACTCTAGGGATTCATTCAATGCCACGCAGATGCCAAGGAAACCACATTGAAGATAACCATAATGTCAAATTCAGTGATGTGTAGCTGCTTTAGGTGATGTAGAATATCTTGCGTGTTGTGAATGTGGTGTGCACATTTGCCCACATATTGCGAGAGCATCTTCTTCAGGTGATGAGCAGTAGGGTAGATGGCCATGCCAGTGTATACTGATTTGAGAATTTCTGTGTAAATTGTAGAACCACTCAGCCTTCTACCATCTCGAACACACGATATTATAGACATGAGTGTGGGAAGGCAGAATCCTAACCACTGTGCGTCACATGTTTGTGTGTGCAGGTTTAAAGTCAGTCGTGAGAAGAAAGTAGACGCGGCAGTCGAACGGAACTGACAAGTACTTGTTGGACAGTCCATAAATAGGTTAGTGAGTGTGTATGGAAGAACCATGGAATCTATGCCTATTGTGCCTATTGTGCCATTGACTATTGTTATGTGAAAGAAGAACAGCTGAAAAAGTAATCTTGTGGACTCTTAATTCAGCCTTGTTAGAGGCAAGACATATTTTATGATTCATGTGAAGCAGAGCCATGGTAATTAAGTCAACTCTTTTATAAATGTAATTAAATTTGTTTCTGACGTTGGACGGAGCGAGTGACTTACTGGAAGTCATATATGTATGTGGAAAGTGAGAATTTAATTCTGTATAGAGTTCAAATATACTGTTGATTGACAAAAAGTAAAGTTCGCGCATCTACTTATTTCACAAGTAGAAAGAGAGGCTTAAATATTCCTATACCTAGCATCATTCTACGGAGAAGAAGTCAAGAGAGTTTTCCCTCAGCCAGCTAGCCAGCAAAGAAGATCAGCTGCAAATCTCAAGTAAGTCACCTCGTATAAAAGAAGTGGGAAGTTCGTACATCTACTTCACACTTTAAATTGGCATTAAAAACGTTAGAACGGTTGCTAACTATTGGGTACAGAGGAACTCCTCCATTGTGAACCTTGGGCAGTCCATAAAGCCTGGGTGGTACTGCAGCTTTCGGCCTCAGCTGCTTCATGGCGTTTTCTGATATGCTGGTTTCCTTTACAAGGACACTGGTCTTCCTGTACACCTTGTCGGTGGGGACCTTTTCTATTGGTCTGTAAGCTGGGTCATCCAGAAGCTGTTGAACTTCACTGTCGTAATCTGAATTCTCTAAGATGGTGGTAGTGTTTCCCTTATCTGCTGGTAACACCCCAATCTACTTGGAGTTATCTAAGAGCCATCCTCTCATCACTTGTGGTATTTGATTTAGGCAGGTTGATCTTGGTGAGTGCCCTGCATGTCTCTTGCTGAACTTCTTCAGCTTCACTTGGAGACAGTTTGAGAGCCAGCTGCCCAAGTGCACTGATGAAGGCCACGACAGCGATATTTCTGGGGGTTACCGCAAAGTTGAGCCCCTTGCTAAGTACTATAACGTGGTCTCATTGAGTTGTTTCTCACTAAGGATGAGAACCGTAATTATGTTCTCATTCTGCTTCGCCTTGTAATTGATGCGATCAAACTTGGCTAGCTTCTGATCTCTTCTTCATGTACTCTGCTAGAGACCAAAAAGTGCCATCCACTCAGTCCCAGGCTTGGCTGGTTAAGGCGGTAGCAACAGACAGGTTGTAGAGATAGTAATTCCCTGGACATGACATATAAATGGTGGCACAGCTACACATCACTGATTCTACATTATGATTACCTTCGATGTGGTTTCCTTGTTCACCTGGGTGACACTGAATGAATCCTTAGAGTTGATTGGAGAACAGTTCGATGGTGCCCTCCTGGTGTATTTTAACTTCAATATACTTCCTACATGGTGGCTAATTCTATGAGTAAACAGAAGGGGTGGCAGTGGGCAGCCCACTCTCACCACGGGTGGTGAACCTCTTTCTGGAGAGATTTGAAATGAGACACTTGCATCAGCCCCAGATTGACTGAAGTTTTTCTTTAGATAATGGATGACACTTTTGTTATTTGGCCTCACAACAGGGAAGAGCACCTTGTTTTCCTGGAACACTTGAACACATATCACCTTAACATAAAATTCACAGTGGAAATGGAGAAGGATGGAAAATGACCCGCCTTAGACATTTTTGTCCAGAGGAATCCATATGGCACTTTTGGTCACAGTAGTTACCAAACAGCATCTCAGACCAATCTGTATCTGCAAGTCAGTAGCTGCCCCCATCTGATATACAACAGTGTACCCAAAATTCTGGTTCATTGGGCATGACTCTCCGGTTAATACAAATTTCAACAGCGATAGAACGCCTGCAGTCTGTGTTTACAGAAATGGATATTCTTCCAGAGATATTCAGAAGGCACTGTGCCTTGCTTCTCTGCCAGAGGGGTCAGTAAAAATACACAAGAAGAAGCAAAGAAGGTTGCTTATTTGCCATATGCTCGACCAATATCTGCCAACATCAGCAGAATTCTTCTCGGAGCATTTTCTGCTCACCAACCAAGATTAAGGCTTCACTAGGCAGCATAAACGATAATTTTAGGCTGCAGAAAATTCAGTGTACTCTTTTCACATATCTGCCAGTTCCTTTGCATTTAACAGCGGATCTTTAATGTTGACATCCTTGCTTTTACTTTCATTGAAAGTTATTTTGGCTTTTCTATATGCTGAATCTTTCCTTTCAATGACCATTTCCTTTTTTATTTCTTCACATTTTTCTCATAGTAATTTCAATTTAGCTTTCCTGCATTTATTTAAATGGTATATACTGCTGTGTTCCTTTCTTTCCAAGAAAATTTTTGCATTTCATTCTTTTGTCACTTAGTAATTTTTCTCTGTTGCCCAAGGTTTCTTTGCAGCTAGCTTCCCTTGAACCTATATTCGTCCAACACACTTCTGTGATTGCCTTTTCTACGACGTTCATTCCTCTTCAACTGAACTGACTACTCTGTTATTCACTTTGAATTATCTACAACCTCAATGAACTTGAAATTTACATCTTCAATCCTCAATACTTCTGTATCCTAGTTCTTAACACATTGATTCTGTTGTGGGTCGGTGTGTCAAACCCGGGACTCCAGATGGCAGAGCTGAAGCCGGGATCCACCGCGCCGTATTTTGTCAGGAAGCTGAGCAAGTTCACGAGTGTCAAGGGGCAGTGCAGAGTGATACAGCAGTATTCGGTAACATTCGTTTAGTCAGATAATTTACAGTACTCGAAGGGTGAAACGTAGTGTCGGCATGCCGCGTGCACTGTCCCACGACTCCAGGCAGCTCAGCAGACTCCTGGAATGCCGACGCCACTGCTGCCATCATCAAGGCTGCCCCACTGGAAGTCGGCCACGCTCTCCCAGTCGCCGCTTGCCGATGTGTTGCGACTTGTGCCGTGCTGCTGCCCGCGATTCCAGAGACTGCTACAGTCCCTGGTCCTCGCCACCCTCCAACCCGTTTGGCCTGCTCTATCTGACCATCGGACAAAGGTGGGTGTACTGGTCACCTGTGACCCTCAGGGCACCGCTGCTCCCAAGACAGGATTGGACTCGAAACTGCGCCCCCCTGGATGCTGTGCCACAACTTGCCGCTAGTGGTGCTGGTGCTTGCCAGATGGCAACACCCGCCACCATCTCTGGCGCTGTCACTGCCCTCTTTCAGGCAGACTGTGCGATCTCCAAGTTCCAGGCTCCCATTCCGATCCACCCCGGTGTTGTATCCCCGGAGGCAGAATATAGCCCGAACAAGTACATCGAAAACCGACTACAAGTTTATGCAGAATACTTATAACATTGCTGCCGGACTGGCCCCTATAAGCACAGACCAGAACAACGCTCAACTGACCTGGCACTTCTGTCCCAAGCTAATATTGACCATCTATTTATATTAGTTTTTCCCTCGCTTCTGATGTAGTGTCAGAGAGAGACAAAAACTATGGCAGGGATAAATTCCCACACATCAGCTACTTAAAAATCGCCACTCTTAGCTCTGGCCTAGTGCCCCGCCTCATACATCGCAATAACTTAAAGCAACACTGCAGTTTTCTGCCTCATTGTTGCTCCACTCAAAACAAATTTTGCGTGCAATACTGCCGTCACAGCTCCGCTCCCGCGAGTGCCATGTTTACCTTGCCTAGCCCGCTGACTGTTGATTGTTACCACACTCTTCTGCCAGCGGCCCCATATTTCATCGCCCACCCATGCCTTCATTGAATTTTGACAAAATTTCCCTTTCCTTGGACTAGGACTAATACTAGCACAGGCCCGCCCGGTTAGCCAAGCAGTTTAACGCATGGCTTTCCGGAGCAGGAAGGAGCACCTGGCCCCTGGCACGAATCCGCCCGGCGGACTTCTCTCAAGGTCTGATGAGCTGGCCAGTTTATTGATGGTTTTTAAGTGGTTTTCCATCTGCCTTGGCAAATGCAGGCTGGTTCCCCTTATTCCACCTCAGCTACACTATGTTGGCAATTGCTGCACAAACAAGTTCTCCACGTATGCATACACCACCATCACTCTACCATCAAAACATAGGGGTTACAATCGTCTGGTGTGAAATGTTCCCTGGAGGGGTCCACCGGGGAGCCGAACCGAACAATAACCCTGGGTTGGTGTGGGGCGGCGGAGGGGTGAAGTGGATTGCGGCGGTCATCGTGGGGTTGTGGACCACTGTGGCTGCGGCAGGGACGGAACCTCTCCGCCGTTTCTAGGTCCCCGGTTAACATACAATACTGGCGCAGCAATTCTTCCTGATGATTCTCTCACACTTCAGCCTATCGTTCATTTCTTAATTATGATCTGAGTTTATATCTGCTTCTACATATGTCCAAAATTTAATTTCAGAATCACTGTCTCACTATGATGTAATCCAGATGATATATTGCATTACATTAATACTTGTTCCACAGATCATGAGTACAGCATTTTTAATGATGTGGAGCATGACAGTTTAAAGTAAGTTTTCTTGACATGATATAATCTTTTTCTTTTCTTTTTTTTACTACCTCATATCTAAAAATTCGTCTATTGAGTAGAAGGAGTTGTCATTTGGGAATACTTTTAATTTGTTTTTAAATGCTGGTTGACCATCTGTCAGACTTTTAATACTATTTGATAAATGACCAAAGACCTTTGTGGCAGCATAATTCATCTCTTTCTGCGCCAAAGTCAATTTTAACCTGGAATAGTGAGCATAATCCTTTCTTCTAGTGTTGTAGTTTTTAACTCTTCTTTTTGAATGACAACAAATTTCATAAAGTATATGTATTGTGAAGGTACTGTGAATATCTCTACTTCCTTAAATAAATGTCTGCAAGATGATCTTTTGTGGGCTCCAGCTATTATTCTGATTATATGCTTTTCTGTAATGAATACGTTTTCTCTTGGCACTAGAACGACGGAAGGGGTCAAAATGACCCCTGTTGTACATTTTTCATCCACTGTCATATCCAATTTATTTAGTTCTTTAATGAAATTATATGACTTTTTCTAATTTTTTCTTCTCTTTCTGAAGATGTTTTACAATTTGCAAAATATTTTAATTTTCTTCGCCATTTCGTTCAATATACCTAGAATGGTGGAAGGGATCAATTTGACCTCACTGCAATTTCTCTTCAGAATATAAGAACATTATCCAACAATACCGCACAATAGTGGCAACTCAGACTGCACCTTGACTGTACACCAAGGAAAGAATAATAAAAATGACATTCTTCTGAGGATGCTGCACATTGAAGCAGCAATAAGCAAGGAAGGAAGGAAAGAAAAAAGCTGAAACCATAACATTCTACAATGCAACGAAGTACGGGTCGGACATGGTTGATCAAATGACCGGTAAATATCTATGAAGGTTGCATGTAGGAGAGATGGCCAATGCATGTCTTCTATAATGTACTGGACATGGCGGTAATAAATGCATGGGTCATCTGTAAAATAGTAACGAACAAGAAAAGGGAAAGGAAGAAGTTCATACTTCAACTGGCAAATTGACATTTTGTTAGTAGTTCATTTTTACAAATATGTGAAGCTACTCTTTAATACATTACTTTTTCAAGAATTTTAGATAAAGCTGTCAGAAGTAAGATTTGGCAGTAGCTGATAGCATCAGATCTACCCTCTTTTTTATGCAATGATTTAACAATAGCGTATTCCAGTCTATCCAGAAAAATACCCTATTTCACTAAGCTACTACATATGTGGCTGAGAATCCTATCTGCGGGGAACAAGCTTTTAGTACTCTGTTGGAAATATCATCGATTTAATGCAACCTTTTACTTTTGAGTTAATTTATTATTTTCCTAATTTCAGTAGGAGAGGTGGGCTGAACTTCAATTTTATCAAATTGCATTGCTCTTCCATACACAGACTTGCTTTTCTAATGAACAGCTAAATCCTATTTTCTCTACAACGCTTAAAAATGATTATTAAAAATATTTCACACTTCTGACTTTTCTTTAACAAACTTTTCATTGAGTTTGACAGAAATACAGTCTTCCTGTGTTCTCAGTTGGCTGTTTCCCTTTTAACAATATTCGAATTTGTTTTAATTTTATCAGAGGTGCTAATCTCAGATATAATAAACATACTTCTGAACTTTTTAATAACTCTCCTTAATACAGTGTAATACTTTTTATAATGTTTGACTGTTTCTGGATCATTACTCCTTCTAACTATGAGATACACTTCCCTTTTCTGTTTACAAGATATTTTTATCCTTTTAGTAAGCCATGGCTTTTAGATGGTTTCTTACAATTATGTTTCACTGTTTTCTTAGGAAAACTGTTTTCAAATATGTTCACAAAGGCATCATAAAGTAGGTTAATTTTAAATTAGCATTATTTCTCTTTTTAGTTTCCACATTTCTCACATTAAGATAAATTTTAACATACATGGCACTAGCAGTGATAAATATGACACAATTGCACTGCCAACAGCAAAAGTGATCTGCAAAGTATCTTGCACAAGCAAGGCTGTCGATGACATAGAAAGCCCTGCCTGCCTAACAAATCCAGCTGTAGCAGTGCTAGAACATAGAGAAGGATCAGATGTAGAAGTAAGTGTCAACAGGAAAGCATTTGTAAGTATACCAGCAACAACAGCAATAAAAGACCTAGAACCAATGTCTACAGGGGCAAAGGAAATGCTCATCTATACAGTCAACAACAACAGCAATAGATGACTCAGGAGCAACTCCACCAGAAGAAAAGAAAACAACAGCAAGTGAAATGCACAGTGTAGCAAGCAGATGGAAAACAGTGCCTCCACACCATCTGAAAGATTTTTTAACGTCAAACACAAAGAGGAGGAGGCCACTGTGATAAGAATAACTAAACGTTTAACGGTACATCACCAGAATATACAATCCATAAAAAACAAAGTTCAGCAATTAGAAGTAAATTTACAAACATTAGACAGTTCAGTTGCGTGGAATACTGGTGCAAAGGGAATGAAATCTCATATTTAGCCTTAGCCTCATATGAACTTGCTTGTTTCTACAGTAGACTCTCCATGAAAGTTGGGGTTTGACATATTTAGGTGAAGAGAGGTACTTCATTTAAAGATGGAAATGACCTTATTGCATTAAGTGTTGATAAACATTTTGAACTCTCAGTTATTGAAGTAACAGAACACAACACGTCCAAAAAATTAATGGTAATTTGTGCATACCGATCACTGAGTGGTGATGTGGATATTATTTATCAAAACTAAATCAGACACTAGCTAAGGTATCCTGCACAAAAACAAGCATAATCATCTGTGGGGATCTCAATATCAATATAATGAAGTCAGATGATGTCAGCCATGCCTATTTAAATGTTTTGTACAGTTATTTCATGACTTCACTTGTAAGCTGTCCCACAAGAGTAACCAAACAGTCTTCTACATTGATAGAACATGTAGCAACAGATATATATAGGGAAAAAATGCTATATACATGTTCAAGATCTAGGCTTATCAGATCATTTGTGTCAGATATTAAAAGTAAATTTTTGTATAGAGAAGTGCCCTAAATTAAAAGTATACAAAAGGCTCTTCTCAAAGTAAAACCATGAACTTTCATCCCAGATACAATATGAAGGGTGGGAGGAAGCCTATGCGAAAACAAATGTGACCATAATGTTTAATAGTTTCATGTCCACTTCTAAACTAAAATTTGAGGAAGCATTCCCCAAAACTTTGCATACCATTGCAACTTCAGAAAAAAATATATGGATAACCAGAGGGATCAAAAAATCTGCTAAAAAACTCACAAACCATAAAACACAGGCAGAAAACAAAAGCAAAGCAGCCTGGAATACTATCAAACAGGAAACAGCAAACACAGGGCAAAAAGTTTTGAATTCACAAATTAAGAACCAAAATCGACAAATGAACCACCCAAAAGAAATAGCTAACTTTGTAAATGTGTACTTCAACAGCATTGCTAAGAAATTACAACAGAACTTTGAAGACATGTATGTCTTACACCCCCCCCCCCCCCCCACCAGAACCATCCACCAAATTCAAGGGCACTATATCCACCAACTGAGAAAAAGGTTGCACAAGGTATACATCAATTAAAAAATAAAAAATCAACTGGTCTGTATGAAATCCCAGCTAAACACAAATAATCAATGAATCGCTCAAATCTGGCTGTTTTCCTGAGCACCTAAAACAAGCGAAAGTAATACTCATATTTGAAAATTTACAGACCAATCTTGCAACTGTGCACCATTTTCAAAATTATTGAAGAAGTAACGAAAATGGGTTAATGCAGTATATAAATAAGTTTAACCTTCTTTGCAAAGAATAACATGGTTTCAGGCTCAAAAGAGGTACAGAATGGCACTGGATGAAAGTGCCCTTGTAAATGGAATTTTCTTGGACTTATCAAAGGCATTTGATACGGTGAACCACACAATTTTATTACATAAATTAGAGTTACTAGGAATAAGAGGTATGGTTAATAAGTGGCTGAAGACCTACCTAGAAAACTGGATGCTGCGTGTTGAGATTTCACATATTTCGGAAGGATTTCTAGTAAAACACTTACCAGATTAAAAAAATATTGATATAGGCAACCTGCATGGTAGTATATTAGGTCCAATCGGTTTTCTTATTTACATTAATGATTTTCCGCAGAGTATCAGAAGTGGAGAAAAAATATTATTTGCCGATGACAGCAACATAGTGATCACAGCCAAAATTCCAGCACAGTTGACAGAAAAGGCTAATGCAGCCCTCAAAGATGTTCACAAGTGGTCACTAAAAAATAAAGTAACTTTAAACATAAAGAAAACTAATTGTATGTACTTCTGGTTGAATAAAAGACACATTGATGATAAATTAACAATTAAGGATGATGTAACAGAATGTGTATTGGATACAAAATTTTTGGTGTTGAAGGTAGATTGTCAGTTAAAATGGACAGAACATGTAAAAGCTCTAACAAAGAGACTATCCACAGCATGTTATGCTCTACGAATACTTGTACCAGTGTGCAATATTTCATGCCCCAAAATAACATATTTTTAGATACAAACAGTACAAGAATATGGGATGAAATTTAGCATAAGTAAGAGTGAGATGATTATCACAAGAAAGAAGGAGAGAGAAATAAATGAAATAACAATTGAGGAAATTGAGAGTTTCAAGTACCTAGGAAGCCTCAAACAGAACGAAGGGAAAAACAACAGAGAAATAAACAAGTGGGGGAGAAAAGCAGAAGCATTTCGGAATAGTGTCAGAAGCCTGATATGGAGTAAGGATGCACCCCAAATCAGTAAAAAGGTTATATACCAGTCATACTATGTCCTGATCCTGACATATGCATCAGAAACCTGGGTTATGAAAGGAAGAGAGAAAAGCAACGTAAAAGCTAGTGAGATGAAATTCTTTAGAAACAGTATTGGAGTGACAAAGATAGACAGGTTAAGAAATGAGAGGATCTGAGGGTTAATGAAGGTGGAACCATTACAGGAGGGGATAGAGAAATCAAGGCTGAGATGGTATGGACACATTAAGAGAATGGAGGAGAAGAGGACACACAAGATATGATGATGACACTCAATCCTCAGTTATGGAACCATATTTTGGGAAACAAGTGATGAGAATATTCAGTCTGTCTTCAAGGTACAGAAAAGAGCTGTACAGATAATAACAAATAGCAGTAATAAGGCACATTGTACTGATTTATTTGAAAAATTAGAAATTCTGACTGTCCCATGTGAATACATTTTCCAGACTGTAATGTACAGACACCCCGAAAACATGTTTTTCATATTAGGTACATTGTGCTGCCACCTAATGCCAGGTACTCCATATCAGAGAACTCAGTAGTCATTAGACATCGTGAGAGGCCAGAATGGGACACTCTGCAGAACTCATGGACTTCGAACGTGGTCAGGTGATTGGATGTCACTTGTGTCATACATCTGTACGCGAGACTTCCATACTCATAAACATACCTAGGTCCACCATTTCCAATGTGATAGTGAAATGGGAATTTGAAGGGACACGTACAGCACAAAAACTTACAGGCCGATCTCATCTGTTGACTGACACAGACCGCCGACAGTTGAAGAGGGTTGTAATGTGTAATAGCCAGACATCTATCCAGATCATCACACAGAAGTACTATGACTAGGCGGGAGGTGAGGGAACTTGGATTTCATGGCCGAGCCACTGCTCATAAGACACATATCACACGAGTAAACGCCAAATGATGCCTTCCTTGGTATAAGGGGCATAAACATTGGCTGACTGAACAGTAGAAAAACATTGTGTGGAGTGATGAATCACGGTACACAATGTGGCGATCCAACGGCAGGGTATGGGTATGGTGAATGCCCGGTGAACATCATCTGCCAGCGTGTGTAGTGCCAACAGTAAAATTCTGAGGCGGTGATGTTATGGTGTGGTCATGTTTTTCACGGAGAGGGCTTGCACCCCTTGTTGTTTTGTGTGGCACTATCATAACACATGCCCACATTGATGTTTTAAGCACCTTCTTGCTTCCTACTGCCGAAGGTCAATTTGGGGATGGCAACTGTATCTTTCAACATGATCAAGCACCTGTTCATAATGCATGGCCAGTGGCAGAGTGGTTACACGAAAATACCATCCCTGTAATGGACTGGCGTGCATTGAGTCTTGACCTGAATCCTATAGAACACCTTTGGGGTGTTTTGGAACGCTGACTTCAAGCCAGGTCTCACTGACCGACATCAATACCTCTCCTCAGTGCAGCATTCCAAAAGAATGGGCTGCCATTCCCCAAGAAACCTTCCAGCACCTGATTGAACGTATCCCTACAAGAGTGGAAGCTGTCATCAAGGCTAAAGGTGGACCAACACCATATTGAATTCCAGCATTACTGATAGAGAGCGCCACAAACTTGTAAATCATTTTCAGCCAGGTGTCCGGATACTTTTGATCACATAGTGTATGTAAAGAAAAATATTCATCTGTGTGCCACAAACAGCTCAATATATGATCATGAAAGTAGATCCATCCACTACTTGCCTAGAACTGTACAACAGACTGACACAGGAAATAAAAGGTGTAAATGAACTTCATATCTTTAGCGAAAAGCTAAAAACATATTTATTAAGCAAACATTGTTACAAGGTAAATGAGTATTTAGGATAATTGTAGATAGCTATTTAATAGACACAAATACCATACAGGCCTATATAAAGTGACAGCATACGGCATAATTATAAATTTTGTAAGAATTGAATTGTAAACATTGTAAGAACCAAGTTCTTTAGTTACTTTAGTTCATAAGACACAATTGGTGACACGCTTATAATTTGTATTGTTATAAGGATGAATAAACATATCAGTCAATCAACTCCTCTCTCTGCAGTGTCTCCACTTATGTGTGCTGAAAGCTTATATCCACCTACATTTACCTTTTCCATATCTGTGACTATATGATTTTCAGACAGTCATATCACATCTATTCCACCCTCAGTTTCTTCTAAACAAACCAGAAGCTCATCTACTCAGTTTTTTAATCTCATGATATTCTGATGCAATATACTGACATTATTTTTCAAGCTCGGATAGGCAGGTGAGAGAGATGTTGAAATATCAGAAGATTCTTATAAAAGAGTCTTGTGATATTTTAACATCTCTCGTACCTGCCTATCTGAGCTTCACATGAAGGCGACATGCTCGTGAAAATGACCAAAAATTTGAAAAAAAAAATGTTCTTGGTCTATAGAAAAGAGCATTTCATGCCGATTTCAAAAATGTGTAGTTTATGGGCATTATCACTGAAATTGAACCATCATTGAATGTTATTATTGCACCCATTACACCAATCTTCAGCACTTTTAGCCCAACAAATACAGTTTTGGGTATTCTCTCCCATATACAGCTGTTGAAGCTTTCATTTGCATTCTGAGAGAGACCATGCATACATTTCCTAAGCAGATTTTTATTTGCTAGATCCCTATATGTAGGCCTAATTGCCTCCATTACAGCAAGTGGTAAGGAATGCTTGCAGGTATATTGTATACCTGTAGCACTGCCCACCCAGTGCTTGCACCACGAATCTTCCCCTTTTGGACACTAACCATGCTGTGGGGTTTCATCTGTTGATACTCTCTGAAACCATGATGCACAAACAGCTCGTCTCGTGTTCTCCAAATCTCCTACATTTCTCCTTATTGCTAGTCCATAATATTGAGTCAAAGAACCAATTTTTTGTAAGACGACCTGGGCCACATGTGTTTTCCGTCTGACAGGTTTTTCCACTGAAGTTTTTGTACATTCCCCCAGCACATCAAAGCTTTTCTATAAGAATGTCCCCAAATGGAGTGTCATTAACAGTAGAGTGTTCTGTACAGTCTCCATCCCCAAGGTAGCCTACATACCTCACACCACAATTGACCTCTGATCTTCTAAAAATGTTTAGAACTCCTTTCGTTTCCATATTTCCACTTGGACCATCAAAGTTCTTTACACAAAGCTGGATGCCAATAAGATTACTTGAACAACCCTGGCAGTGCTTCGTTAGACATTCATAATATAGTATCTTGCTAGTTTCAATAAATGTGGCAGTTACAACCCCATTCACAGAAGTTTGACCTCTCTTCTGTCAAGATCCATCAAATGCTGCTACAATGTCTGTATTCTCAGACAAGGCTACTGCTTCTTCTGCTGCTCTTTTTATTGAATGTTCACTTACACCACATAAAGCATTATGTATTAATTTATTGTATTTGTGAAACCTCAGTGGAGGTGGAGGCAAATTCATCACTGCACAAAAAGTCCGGGCAGCTCTCCTTCCCCTTCCAATACATCACACTGCATAATCAAGCTGAATATTTACACTTTAATGTCGACTATCAGTTACTGGCGATGTCATAATATCACTGTGCATCTTACACAAGTTACAGGCAATCACTAACCGACTTGAAAGACCCTTCCTTGCTGAAATGTCTTCAGAAACGTCAATACTATCTTCACAATTGCAGTACTTACATTTCACAGCACTCTTCAAAAGTCTTGACAGCATATTTAGGATCACAATAACATTTCCATCATTATTGCTGCTCACAATACTACTACACTTGTTCTTAGTACATTCAGAAACCGAAAGTTTCCATGGGCAACTTTTGAATCAACTGATGTGCATTATTCGGTTGTGTTTGGAACTGGTTGCCGCAAAACTTTTGTTTGGTGATAAATTTCTTTACTTTCAGCATTTGTAGCACAGGAAACACACACACACACACACACACAGAAACAAAACAACAACACAATAACTACAAAACGTATGAAATTCCGAAATCATATAATCTCAGGGCTTTGTTTACATTCGAACCCTAGCCTTCTAGATATGCCTGTACTTTGGTTCCAGGAGTCAGTGCCTTCTAGAATACACCTGTTTAACGATCCGTAACTAACGTCGGAAAAAATGAACAAAATAATGCATCACGTATTCTGACACACTTCAAACTGGCAGATGGGCATGGCCCCTATACAACATTACATTCAACCTCAATCTTAAAATGAACGGATGAGAGTAATTTTATCAATGAATTGTTGATAGTAACTCACTATTTGCATTTCCTACTCATGATAACTCCTACTTCCACTATACAAGTTTCTCATTATGTTGATATTAGTCTATATATTCATCTGACCAGAAATCCTTATCTTTGATTTCACTTCACCAAGTCTTACTATGTGTATATTGAACGTTTTCATTTTCAGTTTCAAATTTTTTAGCTTTCCTATCACATTCAGACTTCTGATATTCCATGCTGTGAGTCATGGAATGTTACAGTTTTGTTGGTTGGTTGGTTGGTTGGTTCGGGGGAGACCAGACAGCGAGGTCATCGGTCTCATTGGATTAGGGAAGGACGGGAAGGAAGTCGGCCGTGCCCTTTGAAAAGTACCATCCCGGCATTTGCCTGGAGCGATTTAGGGAAACCACGGAAAACCTAAATCAGGATGGCCGGACGCGGGATTGAACTGTCGTCCTCCAGAATGCGAGTCCAGTGTCTAACCACTGCGCCACCTCGCTCGGTTTTTCAGTTGTTTCCTCATTGTCACCTCCCCCTTGGTAAGCCCACCTGGAGATCCAAATGGCGTAAAAATACAGGATTTTTTGCCAGTAGAGAGACCATCATGACACTTTTTCAATTAGAGGTCATATTTTTTGTCGATGCACATTATGTGTTTGTAATTAAGTGGTTTCTGTTACCTTCTGCTACTGACTTTTGCTGATGATCTGCTCCTCCACCCTGAAAGGCCTTGGCATCAGAGTGACTCATTACAATACAAGCTGATGAGTTTTATTAAAAGTGTTAAGTAATGACCGAGACTAAATGTGGGTTCCAGGATGTTTTGAGTAGTAGTAAAAAGACATTACTATCTCTAAGACTACAGTTATACACACATAACAATTATGTAATGTGCACCATCACCCAACAGTGATACATGAAATAACTAAATAAATATCAGTGGCCTAGCAGTAATACTTTTTAATGTGGATCATTCAAACATTTTTAGGACTCAAAGTAAAGATGAATTGCTCTTGCAGACTACTACTTGTTTCTTCTGTAGAGGTAATTTTGAATCGCCAGATATATTTCTGACAATGGGCTGCAATATTTAGTGATGATTCATTCACATCTCAATCCTCATTTCAACAGCATATTTCACAGCATGGAAGTAGACATGGTACTGACACAGTGAAATTTTGGTTTTGTCATGTTGGTACAGATTGTAGCCTAAGTGGGTGGTGCAGTAGAGAGGCCTTGGACTCATAGCAGGAGGATGGCAATTCAAGTCATCATTCAGATTTAGCTTTACTGTAATTTCCCTCATTACTTAGGAGAGGACACAGGCCAATATTCTACGCTATGCTTTCCTAAACTAATGACCTTGTAGTCAACAGTAAGTACAACTGTTACTTTCCTTTTTTGAACAGGTTGCATAATAAGCAAAGTCGAATATCAACTTGATCTGCAGAATAATTTTATTCAATTGTTTTTGAAATAGTCATATTCCAGATGTCTTGCATAAATTTAAAACTGGTAATCCCTTGCGCCACAATTCATTTCTTTCTTTCAGATGCTTTATTGCAATGGAAATGCATCAGCAGTAGTTGTAGGCTCGTAAGGAATCAGTTAGAAAATCGGGACAGCTGTATTCAAATGTGCCTTTACTTCCCCCGAAGCTGGTCCATATTAAGGACATCTCAAAAAATGCAACCACACATGGAAACATTGGAACTCACAGTCTTGTTCATGTTTTAATCCATCTAAACAGATTCCATTGTTTTTAGGCTGTAACAGGAATTCTTATTATTGATAAGCTTCTGTGTATTATGCATGTGTTCTGAACCAACTGGAGGGAAAAGAAGTGATAGAAGGTGTGGATTAATAAATTTTTTGAACATTTATTCTATTCACAAGGTTTTAGGGGTTAAACCATTTCCTGGAAAATTTCTGGTTAAAATGCTTATCATAAAAAGGGAATGGATTAAAAAAACAACAAGTTTTTACAAAAAAAGCAAAGGTTTTTATTGACAGGCTGAGTAATTTTCTCTTGAAATCATAATCGTATGTGAAACATAAGCATTCTTTAAAAATATCTTGGTATTGCTTGAATCAGGTGCTACAAAAATAGTTCTACCTCTGTGTCACCAGTTATGTAGAGGGTTACTACAGCAGCACACTGCACTGCCACACAGGACCAATCTTATTATGACAAACACTAGCTCTGACACGTATTGAGATGCACAATATCCACTATAACATAGCCTACCCTTGCATGATCTGTCGCAGACAGCAAGTAATCCGCTACTGCTCTTACTACCCATCCAGACTGTCACAGAGGCTTCTTTTCCCATGGTGCCTGCCTTGGCACTTTTTTCCCTCTACCCTTATAACGGCTACTCTTCATCACTTTCATCCACTTCTATCACATCAATAGAACCTTGTTAGTGGATAATCCTACCCAGATGCATGGACATCATCACGGCCCCACATCCCATGAACTCCTTAATTTGCAACTAACAATACAGAGGTGACAGCAGATCTACCGAGTTAGTCACCATATCGGTGTGGGCGTGCAAGGGCTTCATCCTTTATAAAGAGGAGGGCTACTACGATTTTCACTGTCTGCCTGATGGAAAGTCACCAAATGTTTATGCACTGTGATCATGATTTGTGGAACATCCTTCAGTAACAAAAACAAGTACACAGTCATAAATTTTACAATATGTTTGCTGGGAACTTCTGTATTTTAGAACATTTATTTTTGCAATTATGACACAAGAATAATGCATGGATATGCACAGAAATCCAACAGAAGAGTCATTAAAATGCCTCTTCGTAAGATCACATATTTTGCTTATGTCTTAAGATTCTTTAAAACAATGACATTTCATGGGCATTTTCTTTTGCAGATTTTATAAAATGTGTTGCACTACAAAACAATAGTTTCACTAAAAGCTGTAGCTAAATAAGAACAAAACTCATTTGCCCACATTGTTTAAAATAGTTTATTGCATAATTAATTACATATTTCATTTATACAATATATTTATATTTCTTCAGTCTTTAATGGCAAAATCAAACTTTGTGAGGGGACATTCTGCTTTAAAAAGTAACAATGTCACATTCATGTACACACACACACACACACACACACACACACTCTCTCTCTCTCTCTCTCTCTCTCTCTCTCTCTCTCTCTCTCTCTCTCTCTCTCTCTCCCCCCCCCCCCCCCCCCTCCAAATAATTTAACTTTTGTTATTTTCACTTCATGTACAAAAGCAGCTGTTCTCTACTAGCCAACAGCAGAAAATTCAGTGATAAATTCTGAAAAAAAAAAGCTTATAGGGAAATTATCTTGATCTTCTCGGAAACTTCAACTTTTTTCATTTACAAAAATGTCTTCCCTTTGCAAAAATATCTTCCCTCTGTGTATCTGTACATTACAAAGTTGGATGATATCGACAAAGTATTTGGTACTGTAAACCGGGGTGACTTTGTGCCGCGCAGGTTACTTTGTTCCACCCACACTTTCTTTCGAACAAATGTGTCCTAGCAGTTCCGGGTGTTCCCAACAGAAGTGCTGATGTACTCTGAGCATAGCTGGATAGTGATGCCATCTGCTGGTGTGTTCGTCATTTATGTCATGCTTCTGACATTCCCACCTGATCGTCTCAACTGTCTTGAGTGTTTAGCAGTGTGAGCGTGTTTGTCGAAAAATTTGTTACAGAAGGAAGAATTTCAGCTTACTGTGGTTAGTATATTGTTTTCCTACATTATTCATTAGTCTGCTGCCACAGCATGATAGTTTTGTCACTGATGGTTTCTGCACATTAGCGAGATTTATTTTGGGAGTGGCATGTTTCCACAAAGGCTTTGGGGTGATTTTTCTATTATATACTGCACCGTACTCATAAGACTGATTTTCTGTGTATGATTCTGTTGCAGAAAATGCCATGAACATACAAAAAAGCTACTGGTTGCTGTCCCTATGCCAACTACACTGATGATATGTTGGAGAATGCGCTTACAGAAATTCGTGATAAGAAAATTTCAGTTCGTACAGCAGCAAATAAACATGGTATTCACAAAAATACCCCCATGAACAAGTTACATGGGAAACATAATGCACAGATTGGTTGGCAAACTGTGTTTAGTAAAGAAGAGGAAGATATGTTTGCTTCACATGCTGTGAGGATGTGTGATTATGGTTTCCCACTTTCATTGCTCGATTACGGTTTACTGTAATAGCATATCTTGACAGAGAGGGACGCAGAGTGTTATCTTTCAAATAACTTGCCAGGCAGAGAATGGGCTAAGTCTTTTCTGGCAAGCCACAATGACAAAATAAGTAGCAGGTTTGCCCAAAACATCACTAGGGCTAGAGCAGATGTTGAGGAAGTGACAGTCAATGAATATTTTGATCACTTGACAAGGGAGCTAGAAGGCATTCCTCTATCACATGTATGGAATTACAATGAAACAAACTTGGTAGATGATCCAGGGACCAAAAGAGTTGTTACCAACATGGTGCAGAATATCCAGGAAGGATTTGCAACACATCTAAGGCATTTACATCTCTAATGATGTGTGGTAATGCTGAAGGGACACTAGCACTTCTATACATAGTTTACAAGTCAGAGAAGCTATGGGGCACCTGGACAGAAAATGGACCTTCCCATGCCAGATATTACAGGACAAAATCTGGATGGTTTGATTACGAATGCTTTGAGATTGGTTTTCTCACCTGTTGCTGCCAATTGTAAAAAACAGGATGTTAAAAAATTGTAATTGGTGACAACTTGAGCTCCCATTTAAACACAGAGGTCTTAAGGTCGTGCAGAGAGAATAACACTGCTTTCATTGCTCTGCCTCCCAACTCCACACACCTTCTTCAACCTCTTGATGTTGCTTTCTTTAGACCAGTAAAACGTCAGTGGAGACAAATTTTAGATGAGTGGAAAGATACAACAAGAGGATCCAGATGCAGTACTATACCAAATGAGAGCTTTCCTTCTCTTTTGAAGAAGCTAATGCAAAAGATTGAGGAGTCTGGATGCAACAGTTTAAAAACTGGTTTTAGGAAGGCTGGTATGTTTCCACTAGACAGAAATGTTGTGCTGTCTCATTTACCTTCCAACCTTGAGGTTGGTAACATACGAAGCTTGGTATAAGAGAGTTTTAATAAACATTTGCAGAACACGAGATGTGATATAGTAACACCAACTACAAAAAGGCAGAAATGCCTCAATGTTCCCCCTGGTAAAAGTATTTCATATGAAGAATTGGTTGAGGCTAAGCGAGGTTGTGACACGCAGTCATTGTCACCCACACCAGAGGTTTCAACATCTAGCAAATCTGTGGGTAAAAATAAAAAGAAGAGACCATCAAAAGCAGACTGTTCAAGTGACAGCAGTGAAGAAGAAAACATTATGTACCGGATAGCAGTAGTCGCATGTCCGTAGACAGTGGAACGGAAACAACACTTACAACAGAGTCTGCATCTGTGCATGAATCCTATAGTAATCATGCACTATCTTTAACATCTTCTAAAACTCTCTTTACAGGGGACTATGTGATTGTGCAATATGAGGGAGAGCTGTTTTCTGGGCAAATTACAACAACTGAAACTGACTCCACTTGTGTGAATGTTTTTCAAAAAAGTGGTTTGTTTTGGGAAAGGCCAAAATGAGAGATAAAATTTTTTATTCATACGCAAATATTCTTCAAAAAATTAAGACTCCAGAGAAAAAGTCGAAAAGAGGAGTCTTCTGTATCCCTGAATTGAAAAAAGTATGGGACCAGTAACTTTGTAAAGTAAAAATTGTAACAATATGTTAATTATGTAATAAAATATAATTATTTTGGATCTTATTACCTTTCATTGTCACAAAGATACACTGAAGGTTGGTGTCATTAGGACACCCACTGTTTAGCATTGAAAATACCACGAAGAAATCAGTAAAACAAAGTAACCCCCCCCCCCCATGTGGTGACTTTGTGCCAAGTTTATGACATTATTTATGGTAGAAAATTTTATTTCAGGAAATAAATAATACTTATATTGGATGATGCATGTATTCATCTTATATACAGCTTCACAGTTTTTCACTAATACTTAACTAGAAAAAAGTTTTTTGGGGAAAACATTAAAAAGTGGCACAAAGTCACCCCGGTTTACGGTACGTAAATACCATAAGCAGCATTGCAATATTGTGCAGCTTCATGTAACGCCATTTCTATCAATAAAAATGTGTCACAAAGATAGCACCTGTTCTTAGACAGATACATCCAGTCAGCTAATACTAGATCATGTATTTTTTTTCACTGAAAGATTAAGAAACTGAAAGTAATACTATGCAACTAAGAAAATATCATGGAGGAGGGAGGAATCTGATAAAAGTTAGCTACTATAAAAATATAAGCATACAATTATTTCTTATTCATCTCAAAAATTAATAAACAATTTCATCTTATTTATATTTAAAAATTACACTTAACTCACTAAAAGTCTCTGCGGAACTTGTTGAGATCATAACATTTCACAGACATATTTGTACACTTCACAGTTAGAAAGAATGAAAAATCCTTAGCCCTTTCAAGATTTATCAGTAAGGCAAAGTTTTTGTTCCCAATCATCCAACAGATGTGTTTTGTAGCAGCTACAACCTGATTCTTCTGAACTGGATATGTGTAGATCACTCCATTTTTCTAACAAGTCATCCAGTACACAGCCATCATCCAGATGTTCAGAGCTGAAAATGCTTAAATTTTCCCATTCATCTAATAACTCACGTGGCAAACAGTTGCTAGGAGGTTCATCCAATAGACTGCTATAATCTTGCTCTGCATTAGATGTGCTTGCACTGTCTTCTTCTTTGTAGCTTTCCATAAACTCTTCAAATGAAACTGCAGTTTCTAGTGTGTCAGTAATATGACTAAGATAAGCCATCCTTGCTGCAGTGGAACAATGGGAAAGATCTGTGCTTTTTTGGACAGAACAACCGCTGATCATTACATCTTCTCCTAACAGATGAGTTACATCACTCACGACCGGGACTTCCTTCGATTCTTCTTTGTTCTCCTCATATCTAATGTTATCTTTCTCAACTTCAGTAGCCACTATTGCATCAATTTCATCAAACAATGGATATTCGTTTGGAAGACTTGTGGAAGATGCATCACTGTGTTGCAATGGAACAGATGTTTTTGAGGAGCTCACTGCTACTTCTTGGGGAACTTGAAAATTTTGTTTTACTCGTCTCGATCTGAGCATTAAGTTTCGGGTCAAAAAGTAAGGTGGGACTCTAGACAATGTCTTGCAATTCATTACACTTATTATACTGCTCATTATATATTTTCCAGCTTGACTGCTTGACTGTGACTTTAAGTCAAAGGCAAATTTGTTAAAAATATTGTGTTTCCAACTTCTGGTATTATTTTTTCGTTTCACTTTATGTAGGTGACTCTGTGGGTCATTAATTGCATTAATGAATTTTCTTCTGCCAGATATTGTATCCAATTTGTTTTTATGAGAGCCACTACAGCTTACATCTCTTATCCACTTGCTCTCCCGTGTCTTTTTTTGCCCACAGAAAATTTTGAATTTCTGAACTGATGTCCTCTGGAATGGATGTTCTTTGATGGGAGACTTTCCTTCAACAACAACAGAAACACCTGGTTCTGTGGTAATCCTTTCTTTTAGTATTCCCATAATTTTAAAATTATGTTGTTGTTCTAGAGTGTAATCAGAGAGGAAAAAGTTAATGACACTGCTTGAAGCACTTTTGTGATTGTTACATTTCATTGTACTCTCATTTATCCTCAACACAATTCTCTTACAAGCACTATTTAATCCACTTTCAATACTTTCACAAAAACACATGCGATGAGAAATCCCTGCCTCAAACAAAAATGATAAATGTGTGTCAAACGATGACAATTTTAAATCTGAAAGGATGTTTTGTTTCTTAGGTACCATCTTAATAATAGTATATGCATTCTGCCTAGACAGTTCATTCATTATTTTAACAGCCTGAAACTGAGCTGTGTGATACCTGAGAGGATGAAAATTATTACAGTTCAGAACCAAATTTCTTAAGAAATGGAGGCATGCCAGTAGAACTGTAAAATAGGCTTTATTTTTTTCTTTGAAGACATGGCTCGTCCGACGAGAAAAATCTTCTACACAACATGCTGTGTTATCTTCGTCAGTTCTATGCCTGGAGCAGCTTTTCCCAGTGAATACATCTGCAAGCACAGAAAATCATAAAAGTTTACATTAACGAATTAGTAAACAAAGTTTATACTAGCAAATGAAATACACATGTATATAATTTCTTTTATTATTATTATTATTATTATTATTATTAGTCTGTTGACAAGCACTTAACTCTTTATACCCTCAATGTGATAAGTGATGATAAATGACATAACACATAGACAGCAGTCAGTTATTTTTGAAGCCTGGATGGAATAACAATATGAACTGGTCAGACTACTTTACACCTCGTACAGGAAGCTCTGAGCAGCAGGCAGGCACATTAAAAGCAGAAAGCTGGATATTATTCAGCTATTAGGGACAGTCCTTCATCAGATGAAAGAGAGGACAGAGGTCATTGAGTGTGTGTGTGTGTGTGTGTGTGTGTGTGTGTGTGTGTGTGTGTGTGTGTGTGTTAATTCATCTGATGAGGTACTTTGTCTGACTAGCTGAATAAGATCCAACAGAGTATTTTTAATGTGTCTTTCTGCCATTCAGTGCCTTCTCTATGTGGCGAGCAGCAATCTATTACAATTACAATATTATATGGGCAGAGAGAATTTCTACTTCCAAGTAGTGGCCCATAACCCTCCCCATTTCCTAAATCTCACCCTCTTCCTTTGCCATCAAATCCTTCTACCAGAAAAAAAGAGCCACTGGCTCTGAAAGCTTACACATTTACACATCTTTTATACATGTTTTCTCCAGCCATTGCTTACAGAGTAGACTTTTTTTATCTATCCGCATACTGTAGACTCTAGGAGGAGGGGGAGGGGGGGATAAAACCGACACACTACGAAGGAATTATTGAACGGGATAGAAATTGATAGAAGTGAAGTGCGTGCACGGACAAACAAATGATTACATTTTCATAAAAATTCGATGATTTACTCAAGAGAAAGAGCTTTACGAACTGAGCAAAACAATAACGCAATGATCTACATCTGGCCGTTATGCAAGCAGTTATTCAGCTTGGCACTGATTGACAGAGTTGTTGGCTGTCCTCCTGAGGGATACCGTGCCAAATTCTGTCCAACTGGCATGTTAGATCATCAAAATCCTGAGCTGGTTGGAGAGTCCTGTCCATAATGCTCCCAATTTTCAATTGGAGGGAGATCTGGCAACCTCACTGGCCAAGGCAGAGTTTGGCAAGCATGAAGACTAGCAGCAGAAACTCTCCCCATGTGTGTTCAGGCATTATCTTGCTGAAATGTAAGCCCAGGATGGCTTGCAATGGACAACGGAACAGGACATAGAATGTCATTCATGTACTACTGTGCTGTAAGGGTGCTGCAGATCACAGCCAAATGGGTTGTGCTATGAAAAGAAATGGCACCCCAGACCATCACTTCTATTTGTCAGATCATATGACATGTAACAGTAGGGTTGGGATCCCACTACTGTCTGGGGCATATCCAGACAGGTCTTTGCTGGTCATCGGGGCTGAATTCAAAGCTATCGCCCGCCATATGGCTTGCCAACCAGGAATGTTGGGCCTGGGGCGTCATTTCTTTTCATGGTAGGGCCCCTTTGGTTGTCGTCCATGGCACACTTGTAGCACAGCTGTACGTCAAGGATAATCTATGACCATTTTGTTGCTCTCATGGCAAGCTATCCTGTGCTTACATTTCAGCAAGATACTGCCTGCCCACATGACAAGAATTTTTACTGCTTGTCTTTATGCTTGCCAAACACTACCTTAGCCAGCAAGGTGCCAGATCTCTGCCCAATTGAGAACGTTTTAAGCATTATGTGCAGGACCCTCCAACCAACTCAGAATTTTGATGATCTAACCTGCGAATCAGGTAGAATTTGCCACAATGTCCCCTTCAAAGGACGCCCAACAACACTATCTATCAATGCCAATCTGAATAATTGCTTGATTCAGGCCACAGGTGCACCAATGCATTACTGACTTGCTCAATTTCTGAAGCTTTCTCTTGAATGAATTATTCGATTTTTCTGAAATTATAATCATTTGTTTGTCTGTATATGTACATCACATCTACCAATTTCCATCTCATTTGGATAATTCAGTCATGGTGTGTTGTCTTATTTTTGTCTTGGAGTATATTTTCAAACATCATTTACCTTCATTACTCTGTTATAACTGTTATTAAAGTTATTTTACTGTATTTTTTCCAGCCTTGGGTCACATAAACAGAATCACTAGACTTCTTAGAAAATCATCCACAGCTGATCTGAATATCTTACATAGTAACTTGTCAAAGTTAAGTATTCGGATCACTACTTTGTAATAAGTCGAATTCAGTTATGACATCATTAGTGTTACTTCGAACCTGTATAAATGCAAATTTTTTTATTTATTTTTTTAGTTGGTAGTTGTTTGTACAGATAATATGTTTACAAAACAACCTTACCCCTTTCAAAATTCTCTCCGTGACAACTAATACATTTCTCCCACCTGTGCTTCCACTGTGAAACATTTTTTGAGTCATCTTTAGAAATGGCTGCTTCAATGCTGTCAAATCAGTGTCTTTTCACATCTATTTTCACGCGTGGAAATACGAGAAAGTTGCATGAATCCAGGTCAGTCAAGCAAGTTGTGTGGGACAACAGAACCATGCCATTTGTAGCCACAAACTGTCTAACAGAGATGGCTGTGTGTGCAAGAATGTTGTCATGGTGGAAGAACCAGTCTCGTATTTGCTACAAATTGCTGGACCAAGCTCCAATCTCTCAAACTTTGTCAATATTTTTGTCATCAATCGATATGTTGCCATTCTTAAATCAAGCAAACTACTTGTGCCACTTGAGTTTTTCCGTAGCGTCTTGGTAATCTGTTTTCAACATTAAAACCCTTTCCGCAGAGTTTCTAACGAGTAGAAACAAAATTTCGCAGCTGCACATTGTTCACTTAAACCTGCCATCATAAAGAATGAAACAAGAACAAAACAGTGTAGCGAAAACAGTCACTGCAGATGTACAGAACAAGCCAGGTCAACGACACAGGTGACACTGAACTGGCAATGAGTTGCGCTATACATGCCTATCAGCAGAAATGCATCCTACACAAGCTCAAACTTTGCCAAGCGCCATGTTAATCATCCCCCCCCCCCCATTTCATAACTTGGGATTAGAGACCTGCTGCAAATGTGTTGTAAATGAAAACACGCAATATTTTAATGGAAGCCATCACAGTGTAAGCACCAGCAACATCAACCCTGAAATCTAACATGAATAAGCAAAACTAACACTGTTGTGGAAGTAAAGATAGGAAATTACGTTAAGTGTAATAATTCTGGCAACAACTACTAAAGTTAACTTCAAATGCGATCTTCATGTAGATTCCTTACAGAGAAAATATTATTGAAGTGCACTATAGACTGCATATAATTAATCATATTCTTCAAAAATTAATGATTGTACTGAAATATGGGCTGCAAAAAACAAGATAACAAACAGGATATGGATCTTGAAATTATTTCAATAAACAGTCTTTTACATACGTACATTGCTTATATTTCGATTGAGACCAGCTTTGGACAGCAGGAGCGTGTAGTGTGAAGTAGGCCGTGCGTACAAGACTTTCCTATGGCAATATGTCTAGTCTGTGTAACAGAACTATTACCAACAGGTGTGAGAATCATCTGTGGGAGTGAACTTAAAGAATCTTGCCAAAGTTACTTCGAAAAATTGTTTTTCAATGTAATTAATATTCACAGTACACCCAGGCATGAACTCTTAACTTAGCAAGAACCAAAGAGAAATACCGTATTAACAGACATAGGGTAGCACAGATGGGAAGAATTCATTGTACACTAGAATCAGATCAGTAAATGAGTTGCCTAGTACCATTTTAAAATCTTGCAATGCAGAATCTGACAGTTATCTTCGAAAACTAAAAACTTATTACCAATAACACTTTTTTATCCCTGAAGGGTACTATTACTTTATGCACAACAAGAGGCCATGCAAGTAAAAAATTTCCTGCACAATATTAAGTAATAGTTCTTTAACAGAGACTAAGATACTGCTATAAGAACTTCCTGTTAATTTTTTTATTAAATATTTCAGCATGATGTCATAAAAATGCTATCATTACCAGTTTCAACTTATTGCCAAGTCATCGTCATCATCAGAAAATGTAATTTACTTCTTTGAAAGGAGTGAACAATAAAGCAATAAACAGGAAAGTAATCTTATGTTCATGAAATATTCATAGAACTGAATTTGCAATGTGTCTATACGTTGTATCATTTGCCACTTTTGGGCAGATTCAAAATGAAAATCATCCACTACTAGAACAGAGCAGTGGGGAGAGGAGGGGGGGGGGGGGGGGGGGGGCATTGGTTGGTTATCACTATTTGATGCACAATGTAAATAAGTTGTACATTACCATACTTTACACTTCTTGGCAAAATATAATATTTTTCATTAATAAATTTCATTGTGCAATTACAATATCGAGGACCTCATCATTGGCAATAAACTTGGAATCTGCAAAATTTGTGCTGCCAGTGACATGCTAAATGACAAAGCTTGTGTATTAATAAGACTGTTCAAGGAGAGGAGGAGGAATACAAATGATGAACCACACCAGCGCTTGCTGCCTAAAATCAGGACCTAGTGTAAGAGGACACAAGAGTTACGTAAAATGATACAGAAAATACAATTACGTATAGACCAAGGAGCAAGTTCACACTTAGTTGTCAGCAAAATTGTGTTAGTGCACTCCTGAGTCTTTGCAAAAATGTCTTCTGAAGTTGAGGGTTAACCTCAACTACTAGCCTTTGGTTTGTTACAAATGAATATCACAAATGTCCATCTTTTGCAGGATCCCGGAGCAAATCCTTAGCTCAAACATTACGACATTCCAGGAGCAAAAGAAGTTTCTCTCAAATAATCAGGCTCCAGTCAGGACAAGCCACCACAGTGGAAAACAACTTGCTTTATTCACATGTGCTATTGCAAATAGTAGACCCAAATGAACTAGAGGAAGTAATTGCAACAGGACCGCACAGCCCATATGAAAATGTATTAGAGACTCTTGGGAAACTGTCAATGCTGTTCTCACAAAAACTTGGTAAATTTAGAGAACTGGTGTTTGAGCACGACCAAGCAACATTTCTGCTTCCACCATGACATTTATTGTGCAGGGATCAAAATAGAAAGACAAGTGGGATAGTGAGTATACAGAGTCGTGTAGACAGTCATCTTTCCCACATCTCAATATACAAATGGAATAAGATGTAAATTTGCCAAAACTGGTATGATGAACTCTTTATTGAACTGTGTAGAGTGGCTTGCATAGAGATAGAGAGGGGGGGGGGGGGGGGGGTGGGGTGTCTCGCCACAATTTGAAATGTAGCAGGGTGGAGGTTGCTACACTTGCTACAATTCTACTCCTTACATAATTTTTTTCCCCCTTTTCCATTATGTGATACAGTACATATGCTATCATTATGCAAAGTGATTGATTTCTCATTTCATTTCTTAGTCAGAAAACTTCATAGTTCATTAAGTAGCTTCATGATTTCTAACAACAATGTAAATAATTTAGTGAAATGGATATTTAGTGTTTCTGATCTCTACAGAACGCGTGTGAATTCATATTTCCAATGAGTAAACAGTTAATTGTTTGTAAAATAATGTAACTTTGTTATAATTTTGTTGGCCTAGAAAACGCATTTGGTTCTCCAAATAATGTGCTAATAAAGAAATTGAGCTAATCAAGAAAACTGTGAATCTTTGATTTTTACATGTAGTTCAGTAAATCCTTGCAGAGGTATACATTGTATGAAGTAAGTAGTTCATCTGACTTCATTAAGTTTACAAATATCTAACATGTAGTCAAAAAATTATCATTTGATTCATTTTAATGCCATCAGTATTAAATTTGACCTTTTTATCCACTATAAAGTAAAATGTGGTTCCTGATTTCTCCAATTTCCTTACATTTGTCTTTAGCTACAACAACTGAACAACACGTCAGACAGACCACACTTGGTAATCACTTGATCAACATCTCTTTGCCGGTCATCTAGCTTTTAAAAATTATTAAGAGTTTGCATGACAACAATGTCATGCAGTTACTGTAGTTACTGTGTTATATCTTTGTCGATAAAATTGGAACCCGTTTGTGAAAGTGCACTGCAAAAATACAGCAACTGTCAGAATACATTGTACTGCGTGGCTACTGAATTTTATTGATATAAGAAGTGGTGTCACTGGAAGGAAAGGGAGTAACTTTACTAAGAGTAATATTATGACTATGCACAAGGTGTGGTGTCAGGCGGACATGAGAAAGTGTGCTCACACTCTGTATGAAGCCAGACGTTTTGAAAGCCTGCTTCTTCACTGCAGCAATCAACCATTTGCCTAATAACACAGCTCATTCTGTCATATATTAAGCAGATGATACAATGCTAGGTACCACACATCGGAGAATCTCAGATCTGAACAGGATAGCAAAAGAAACTCTTGATAGAGCCTTGGACTGGTTTTCAGATAATAAACTCATGTGTTAATCCCGATAAAACCCAACAACTCCTAATGGCAATGTCTAATAAAATAGAAGTGAGTGGAACTTACACTTTACATTGACTCCAGACTCTGCTGGGAGGAACACATCAATCACGTAAGTGAAAAAGTATCTCGCATATCCTACCTCATTTTGAAGTTAAGGGATTTGGTGAGCTTGGATTATCTTAGGGTGACACACATTGGGGACTATTCCAGTCACACATGTCGTATGGTCTGTTTGTATGGGGACACTCCCCTCACATCAAGAATATTTATATTAAAAAAATAATAAAATGGGGGGGGGGGGGGGGGGGGGAGTTCCTACATGTAACGTGTATAACAGACACAAGGAGCACTGTTGCTGTCCTTTTTCCTGGCTCAGAATATTCAATACATATTTTCTGTGCGTCAGAATATAAAGAGAGACAAGTGCTGTCTTGTACTTGCCTCCCATTGTGATTACAGTACTGGATTGGGTATTGTCGGAACGAGTTGTACCTAATTTAAATCTCCAAATATTAATCAATGTACCTTAAAACAAATTTCCATTACTTTAAGGACTCTAAAGGAAAGTCACATGCAAAAATCAAGTGATTTGCAATGCAATCTCACAACTGAACAGTCAGCATACGAAAGCATATAGATGCATTTCCTAAATCACACAAAAAATATGGAATCACATTCTACGGTAACTCTGCTGCAGTAAAGAGTACTTTTAGATTACAAAAGAGTGCTACAGAATCATTACTAGGAAGAGTGTTAGGAATTCATGCATGCTTCTGTTTAAAAAATTAAGCATTCCACAGTTGGACACACCTACAATCACTGACAGTTGCAGAAAGGAGCCTATCAAATGAGGAAAAACTGTACAACAAACTTCCAAGAATTATAAAATCTGTCACAGATGATAAAACATCTGAGATATTTATAAGCATGTCCATGGCAGATGCTTTCTAGTTAACAAGACAATATTTTGATGACATGGAACTGTTTACACATGTTTTTATTTCTTATTTTTAAAATAAATGTTCAACTCATGAATGTTTAGTAATTGCGTATATGAACCTCTTAAATATAATTTATGTAACAGAATGTGCAAATATAAATGTATAGAGCTTAATATTAGGTTTAATTATGTCCAACATCATAAAATAATCATCATTGCACATGAGACAAGGGGAGGACAATAAACAAATAACTTAAGTTCTGACATATCAATGTCAAACAGAATGATACAGACCTCAAAGTCAAATTTCTGTCCACAGCGAAATGTGAGCAATTTAGCTGGACATTTGACTAAAATACATATTAAACACAAGCTGAAACCATGCTTAGTGTTTTATCTCTAGCTTTGGGTTCTCTGTGCCTGTATCAAAGGCACATGTTTGGAAGTCATACTGCAGCTCTGAGAGAAACGACCAGATTCCTTCTATCAGTGCAGCGTGCAAAGACAGTTATGCCATCAGCCCATGTAGTGGCCATTTGAACAATATCCTCTTAGCATTTGGGTCAACACCTAGGCTGATATAACTCTGCCATATACATTTTAAGACAGTTCATTCTGAATAACAGCAACAGGAGAGTCATCCCTGTTATAAAACTTTTTCCGATTTTTTTTTAATATTGGCAGTCTACAAATAAGCAAATTCCCTGCATTTTGAACTCTGTTCAGTGTTGTATTTTAATTTTGAACCTTACAGTATCTTATTTTTGGTGGTATTAGATGATTTGCTGGCAGCCAGGAAAGATTAAATCAGATAATCCTGAATGACATGACAGTAATCTGCAGCTCTGAATTTTCAGCTGAGGATAAAACAATAAAACCATTCACAGTTCTTTTGTCATCAACAAAAATAAAAAATTTCTACAGCAAGCTATTAGGAAGTTTACAACAAATTGTGTATTGTGACCTGGTATTAAATATGACCCCTCTGTCTTGGAGAGCAGAGATGCAGACAATAAGTGTGGAAGTTCCAAAGAGACTATTTTTAAACTTGCTATTATAATTATTGTTGTTATATACTGCAACAAATAACACCACAGTGCTGTTTGCAGATAAGGTACAGTTGAACCAGAGTTCTATTTTCAGTATGTGAAAGTGTTCTGAATATTGCAATTTAAAGCCATATTTACTGTTAATCAATTGTGACTGTTTCAAAAATATGAATAGGTTTTAACAAATACCACTAATGGTCACAAAACTTTTTGACTACTTAAATTATTTAATCAGCAACATGATTCGAGGTTAGATGGCATCAGGCTTCAGTGGCTGTAGAAAAACATCTAACACAAGTGCACATAGATAGTGAGAAACATTTAATATCTATGTGCACGTGTATTAAATGTTCTTTGTACAGCCACTGTAGCCTGATGATGAAATCTAACCTTGAAACATGTCACTAATTAAATAATTTAAGCAGTCAATAAATTCTGTGACTGGTAGCTATATATGCAAAATATTATGGATATTCTCATAATAAAGTTCAGTTTTCCACTAGTGATAAGTATAAAGTTTGTAAAAACAAAATGAAATCAGAACTAATTATTAATTTACCAAACAAATTATCATTAACACAAAAAAGTTACCCACTACACACGGGATTGAATGTGAGGAATGGCAAGAGAGAGTATTATAAAATATCCAAAAATCAACAATTTTCAGAAGTAAACAAGAAATGAATATTAGTGTCATTCTAAAGATGCTTGTCTTTTATGTTTGCATGGATTGCACCTTAGTGGCTGATAGTTTTTCAATACTGGACTATGTCTTCATGCTGTGATAAGTTTCATGGAAATCAATCAACTCAGTGACAGTGGATGAGCAGTTTAACACAGGACATGATTTTGCATTCCACTAGGAAGTTACACATATTAGGTCTCACGCAAAAGAAATGAGAACCTTGGGTACTTACCAAATATGTTCTGTGATTACTTTGAAAATATTACCCTCATGTTTTCATTATATTATTTTCAAAGGAGAATTTTTATCTGTGGCTCTAGTGTATCTTCAGAAACAGCAGTTCCACATCTGCACACTACTGTTCTTATTTTATTTATTTGCATTTCATTCTTTGTCACTAGCATGTGACCCACAAAATGAAATATAAATAAAATAAGAACAATAAAGTGCAGTCATAGGACTGCTGTTACCATTAAAAATTAAAACCTATTTCAGTCCCCACTTTTTTACGTTTGTTCCTTTCACTGGTCTAGAAAGCCCTGCATGTCATTTTCTGGGAGCTTGTGGAACATGTCTGTCGTAAACCGCTCATCTGGTACCACTGAGTAAATCTAATAGGATGAAAATTGTCAAAGCATAAGGATACATTTCAAGTTTAAAAAACAGTTGTGCACCACCATACCATGACAAACAGTTCCTTACTATTGCAAGCACTCCCTCCTTTCTTGGAAGATCATAACACCAACACCTCTTTTCCTATTCCAAAGTTTACAAAGCCACCATCCTTATTCAATTAACATATGAAGCCTTAACAAATAGAGATGTAAATTTCGCTTTTGTGCCCAACAGTCATAGAACAAACTACATAACTGGCTGACGAAAATCCAATATTTCTGTGAGAAATATAAACGCAAATTTCTTTTTGTATTATCATTTCACATAGAGTACTCAATGAGTCTTCTTTGTCAGTGGAGACATACTCTCAGCAAAAATACTACTAGATGACGTTCATAACCAGTCATACGCAGATCCTTTTAAAGTACTTTCTGCCTGATTTTACATCTTAATTTCAGTACCACCATCCACACTGTGCACATTCTTTTTTAAAAACTTCTAGCAGTGCTCTTGGAGTTTTTGTTCAAAATCTCTCCAGAATGAAGATTAACTTAAATTTGTATGTAATGATTTCAAAATAGTAAAGGAATAACTGCATGCATGTGTGTTTGTTTCTTAGCATAACAGTAGTGTCTTACAATAATAGCATGTTGCTGAAACTAGCACCACTACACTGGAATGTCTACAGATTGTTCATGCTTAGTACTAACAGAACGTATCACAGCTTATCTTTCCCAAAACTTCCGCAGTAATGTAAATCAAACCATAAATTTTGTTTCTTGCTTTTCTTTACTGTACATCCTTGTATAAAAAAATTAAATTTGAACAATTCGGTACCTGCATTGCCATATCCAACAGTGTTATTGTGGCTATCAATTTATGGCTCCCAAGTTCAATCACAGCCACTTTAAGATATTATCATATTACTTATGTATTTCTCTCAGAGGATGACTGCAAGCAATCTTTTTAATCCACATTGTAGTACATTATATTTTATTTTTTCTGTCAGTCGTGGCGTAGAGAGCTATTCCAATTCAAATTTTATGTGACAATCTTTACTGGGAGTGCCCATGATGTCACATATTTGAGAACTTTGTTCTTATATATTGTACCAAGAGGAGTGACCATCTACACAGATGGATTGCACTAGTACACTGTGGTCCTAAATATGGAGGAGGAATTGTCAGTTAGTCTGATATAAAAAGAGGGTGGTGGGATTGGATAACATAAAGGATTCAGAGATTGACAGGGCTTTGGAAGGCAAACAAGACAGGAGGAATAGATAAATTCTCTCATAATTTTTAAAACCATTGAGAAACAAACCAAAGAATTACTCATGTTAGTGCACAGACCTGAGAGACTGGAGACATTCCTTGTTGTAAACACAATCAAGTCCAAAATCAAAAGCATGTTTGACTTTAGCACGTAAAGTACATTTATTACAGACACCAATGTACAGACAGAACAGGATAGTATCATGGATGGAGAGTGCCACTATTTATATAAACACTGAACATTCTACAATATGCAAATGATACTAGCATAAATTTTGAGAACCTTCTAGGAATGATAACTACTAAATAACAAATATTTGCTGGTGACCAGTTTTGAACTGGTGACTTGCAGTGCGCCAGCCACTGACGCTTAACAATACGCCACATTGCATGCAGCACAGTTCACGCCATTGCTCCTTCTCCTGGAGAAACACTGACTTAGTGTTTCAGAAGCTCTTATTGGAGCTGCTACATCATCTTAGATCCAGATCTTGCCAGTGAACCTCTATGTGGCAGCACTCGAGGATCCTCATGTTTGCATTGTGCTGTCACATACTCATCACTACGATCGGCATTGAAGCTTTGCGACTATTGAATGGGCCTTCATTTTCCATCAATGAGAAGGCCCCATTATTGATCAGCACCTCAGGACCGTAGGAGAGCTTTACAGGGAGGTCACAGAACTGTCTCTGTGCTTTTGCCTCCTTAACAAATTCTCAACCTTGCACATAACATCCGACAAGTAATAAGGCCTGAAGTTGGGTTTTAGTTCTTTCCTGGTAGTCCCTATAGGCATAAAAATTCATACCAAGTCTACTGAGCTGTATCTCACTGGATGGCGCTTGGTGATATAGCACTCTCGGTCCTTCTCCTAGGAATCCCTGGACCATACACAAGCCAGCTGTCTTCCATCTTCAGTCCTGGTGACAATGTGTTTCACAATCATCCTGAATACTGTCCAGTTGAAACTGCAGCCTCACGACCGTACAGTGAAAGAACAGTATGAATTCCATAGCGTACTGCTTCACTGTATTACATACGTATGTCACAACAGACAGTACTGTACCCCAATCTCTCCATTTGACATCAGCATACAAAGGGAGCATATGCCAACATCTTATGAAAGACTTCTGTGAGGCCATTTGTCTGTGGGTGGTAGGCAGTTGTCATCCTGTAGAAGACGTTGCAACATTGAATTACCTCTTGTACTAGTCTCATCTAAACAACTTTTCCATAATCACAATCATCATATGGGGTCTGTGTACTTCAAATTGTCTTATTCAAGAAACTCTGAAATTTCTGGAGCTTTACTGTCAGCAATGCAGTGGGAGAAGCAGTAAGTGCAGGCAATACCTGTTTGTCACTTTTGGGAACCTCCAAGAGATCAATTCCAATCTTGTGGTATGGGGTTGCTGCAGACGGAATTAGTTTATCAGGTGCCCCACAAGTAACCACGGCACGTGCTTCCATCACTGACATTGCTTACAGTGGCTCATATAGTTTTTAATGGATCAGCAGGGAACTTGGCAGTGGTGCATACATCTGCCTCTGTCTAGAGTCTTCATGAATCCCAGGTGACAAGATACTGCTGCATAATGAAAACATTTACGAACGGCTGGGCATAAAAGATCTGGGATGATGAGACATTTCCGTCTCGCTTGATCACAGTTCTTCTTTATTGACTGAATCTCTCCTTTGGTTGTTCCTCCTCCTTCAAGGCTTCTTTGGTTTTCAGCAGTCCTAGATATTCCCTCTGTTCAGCAGCAATGTCATTTAATGTAGCGATGACTGAGATTTCATCTATGCTGTTGCATCCTGCCAAAAGATTCCTTGAAAGGCAGTCAGCATATTTGTGTTTGTGCCCACTTTCACATATCACAGTGATGACATACTTCTGAAGCTTCAGAGACCCTCTAGACAATTGATACGATAGATCCTTCAGGCTAGTTAGCCAGCATATCTCTATGGTGGTCCATCACAATGGTGAATTGTTTGCCAAATAAATATGCCCGAAACTTATTGATAACCATAACAACTCTGACACACTCTTTCTTGATTGTAGAGTAGATCACCTCATACTCTTGAGTGCATTCTGGAAGCATAAGCTGTCACCTTTTCAGTAAATTTCTGAATTTGGATTAGAACTGCACCTATCCCATAACTGTTAGCATTGGTGTGAAAATCTATGTCATCATTCGTGCCATAATGCTACGACTGGAGAAAATGTTGGTGCATTTTTAAGGACAAGGAGAGATCTTCCTTCCACCTCGTTAGTTAGTTAGTTCTACTGATCAATAGCACGGAAAACTGTAATGTTGTGGAATGTGTCAAATGCACAAGAAATGCGCACAGGAAACTTTTAAGTTGTTTTTTTTTTTTTTTCTTTTTTCTTTCTCTTTTTTTTTTACATTACAGTGTTATATCTAAATATTTCTATTATCTATCCCATTCCCTTAAATGGCACCAAATGCATATATTATATCTCCACATTTATTTACTCATATTCAAGAATTCATCTATGGTATAGAAGGAGATGTCAAGGAGGTATGATTTCAATTTGTTTTTGAAACTATTACTGCTGTCTGTCAGACATTTTCTCTTCATCTGGTAATTTATCAAAAAGTTTTATAGCAGCATATTTTACCCCTTTCTGTGCCGAAGATAGGTTAAGTAAAGGATAGTGAAGGTCTTCCTTTTTTCTGGTATTGTAATCATGAATGTTGCTGTTGATTTTAAACTGGTCCGTGGTGTTGAGAAAAAATTTCATTACTGAGTAAATGTACTGTGAAGCAGTTGTAAGAATTCCTAACCTTTTAAACAGATGCCTACAAGATGTGCGACTATGAACCCCACACATTATTCTAATTACTTTCTTTTGAGCAGTGAATACATTTTGCCTAAGTGTTGAATTGCCCCAGAATATTATTCCGTATGACATCAGAGAGTGGAAGTATGCAAAGTATGTTAGCTTGCTAATTTCTACATCCTCAAAATTGGCAATTATTCTGATTGCAAAAGTTGCTGAACTGAGTAGCTTTAGGAGATCCAAAATATGAATTTTTCAATTAAGATTCTCATCTATATGTACACCCAAAAACATAGTATGCTCTACCCTGGCTACTGACTTCTGTGTTTTTTCAAAGTTCAGAGCAAGCCCATTTGCACAAAACCAATTAATAAGTTTTCCAAAGACCTTACTTGTATCATTTTCCATCAGACTTTCTTTTACTGGATTAATAATTATGCTTGTATCATCAGCAAACAGTGTCAGTTCAGCATCTCGTTTCACATAAGAAGGGAGGTCATTCACACATATCAAGAGCAGGAGAGGACCCATGATCAAACCTTGTGGAACACCTAATGTAATTTCACCCCAGTTAGATGAAGTGGCAAACTCCTTTGAATCACTTGAAGCAAATAAAGAGACTTTTTGCTTCCTGTTATGGGTTTTCTCAGGAACAGCTCACAAACAAATGGTGCTTTTATAAGCCACCACGGGTTCACTCCTAATGCAATACAACCAACCGAGCCAGAGGAAGTGTGTAATTTTTACATTTTTGACCCTGTATTGTAGATTAGCAATGGTATTTCTTTTGTAATTGGTGTACAAATAGGCGCTAGGCCAAGAGCAATCCAAAACACTTGACCCATTATCTCTGTGATGAATAGAATCCAAGATATGACCACCTGAAAAACCACATTTTTACACATATCTTTTTTGTATGTATTGCACTGTCATGCACAGATCAACGGTCACTTCACATCTGTCCGTGGCATATTTGATGTCATCAGTCACTTTGATTAGTGCAGTGCTGTATTATAGTGTTTTCAGAAGCCTGATTGATATTTATCACAGATATTATAAGTTTAAAGATAATCCATCAGCTGTTCATGGCCAACGTACTCACAGACTTCCGATACTGTGGGTAATGTGCTTATCAGCCTATAGTCACTTGGTGATTTTGTATTGCCATTCTGGGTATTGGCTGAATTAAGCTTTGCTTCCATTCTGTAGGATATGTATCAGTAACAAAAAAAAGAGGTTGAAAATGTCTGAGAGAACCAGAATAAAAGTAACGATTATGTTTTTAATCATACTTATGCTCACTCCATCATTTACCTACTGCCTCACAAGAGATTCTCATTATCGCTTACAATACTGTGTGTGTGTGTGTGTGTGTGTGTGTGTGTGTGTGTGTGTGTGTAGAAACACATTTTAAGAAAAATGCATCTGTCAAGACATTTCAATCCATTGGCTGCTACGTTATTGCAGCTCAAAAAAACTTAAACACATTGCCTTTGAAGATAACAATATTTCTGAGTGCTATTAAAAGCATACAATATTTGTAATTAATGAATGCTGTTGTTGGTAGCTGAGTGCATAGTGTAGCAATCCTGTGATCATGAAGACGGTGGTTTGAATTTCACTAGCAGCAATGTATTTTTTTACTTTTATTTAAATTCCATATCCATTAACATATGTGTTGTGGTCTTCAGTCCTGAGACTGGTTTGATGCAGCTCTCCATGCTACTCCATCCTGTGCAAGCTTCTTCATCTCCCGGTAGCTACTGCAACCTACATCCTTCTGAATTTGCTTAGTGTATTCATCTCTTAGTCTCCCTCTACGATTTTTACCCTCCACACTGCCCTCCAATACTAAATTGGTAATCCCCTGATGCCTCAGAACATGTCCTACCAACCAATCCCTTCTTCTTCTTGTCAGTTGTGCCACAAACTCCTCTTCTCCCCAAATCTATTCGACCCCTCCTCATTAGTTAGGTGATCTACCCATCTTCTGTAGCACCACATTTCGAAAGCTTCTATTCTCTTCTTGTCCAAACTATTTATCATCCATGTTTCACTTCCATACAAGGCTACACTCCATACAAATACTTTCAGAAACGACTTCCTGACACTTAATTCTATACTCGATGTTAACAAATTTCTCTTCTTCAGAAACGCTTTCCTTGCCATTGCCAGTCTACATTTTATATCCTCTCTACTTCGACCATCATCAGTTATTTTGCTCCCAAAATAGCAAAACTCCTTCACTACTATAAGTGTCTCATTTCCTAATCTAATTCCCTCAGCATCACCCACCTTAATTCGACTACATTCCATTATCCTCGTTTTGCTTTTGTTGATGTTCATCTTATATCCTCCTTTCAAGATACTGTCCATTCCGTTCAACTGCTCTTCCAGGTCCTTTGCTGTCTCTGACAGAATTACAAAGTCATCGGCGAACCTGAAAGTTTTTATGTCTTCTCCCTGGATTTTAATACCTACTCCGGATTTTTCGTTTGTTTCCTTTACCGCTTGCTCAATATACAGATTGAATAACATCGGGGAGAGGCTACAACCCTGTCTCACTCCCTTCCCAACCATTGCTTCCCTTTCATGTCCCTCAACTCTTATAACTGCCATCTGGTTTCTGTACAAATTGTAAATAGCCTTTCGCTCCATGTGTTTTACCCCTGCCACCTTTAGAATTTTAAAGACAGTATTCCAGTCAACATTGTCAAAAGTTTTCTCTAAGTCTACAAATGCCAGAAACATAGGTTTGCCTTTCCTTAAACTTTCTTCTAAGGTAAGTCGTAGGGTCAGTGTTGCCTCACGTGTTCCAATATTTCTACAGAATCCAAACTGATCTTCCCCGAGGTCAGCTTCTACCAGTTTTTCCATTTGTCTGTAAAGAATTCGCGTTAGTATCTTGCAGCTGTGGCTTATTAAACTGATAGTTAAGTAATTTTCACATCTGTCAACATCTGCTATCTTTGGGATTGGAATTAACAAATAAAAATGTTAATTAACAAGTAGACTCAATTTTTTTAATAAAAATAAAATTTTTTTATTTTTTATTACTGGTCATATGAAAATTAGTTAACATTTAAAGACAGACATAATATGATATTCATTATGGTTAAATGAGAAAATATATACATACCCACACATCAATAAAACTGTTCAATCTACACAAAAAAAGGATGTTATTTTCTATTTGACATGAGATGATGATGAAAATGTTGCTTCCATCTGGAAACTGGTTTGATGTAGTTCTTTATGGTACTCTATGCTGCATAGATTTCTTCTCTGCATAGCTACTGCAACCTACATCCGTATGAACCTGCTCACTGTTTTCAAGCTGAAGTGATCCTCTACAATTTTTACCCAAGCACACTTCCCACCATTAACAAAGTAATCGTTCTTTGATATTTCGGAACTTGCCATAGCATCCTATCCCTTCTTTTAATCAACTTTTGCCACTGAGTTCTTTTCTTGCTATTGAATACCATACCCCTTGATTGGTGCCTAACCCATCCACACGATCTTCAGCGTTCACCACATTTCAAAAGCTTCTATTCATTTCTTTCTATGCTGCTTATAGCTCACGTTTCACTGATCAGAACTCATATAGAATTTAAATTTTTTTTTTCTGTTGCTACAGTCTAGGATTTTTTCTTTTACTATGATGATGGAAAAAATGGAAATGTCTGCATTCTGACAGGACTATTTTATAATTTAGTTGTTACAACTACTTTAAAACTTATATGTTTTAGTAAATATATATCTCTCTTACATACAGAAACAAACCAAGAAAGACAGTAAAGCAGTTAACACCCAACCAGAAAACAATGATAATCTTCACATATACAAGAATTACTGTGGATGCAGACCGGCATTTAATAATTTGGATGGTAAATATTTTTTTTTTTTTTCCGAGTGCACTGGATGTACCTCTAGTATGCTTAACACAGTAACTTGACTGAGGGGTGAAATTGTGTTTCTTAGTTTGCTGTCTTTTGGTGGTGGGTGTTTTGAATGGTGGTTGCTTCAAATACCAGTACAGGTCGGGTCTGAACCGCCTCACTATGGAACTCCCAACCTCAGCAAGCAATTGTGTAGTAGCCTTTACAGCACACTTTTTGTTGCAGGTAGCTCACTGTGGCTTTTTTTTTTTTTTTTTTTTTTTTTGAAATGAGTGAAAGAGAGTTCACCTACAACCCTCACAATAGCAGAAGGGATCTGTGATCCCTATGACCATGTGAGGGTTCTGCTTTTTGTAGGGACGCAGAACATGGCTGTCGACTGGCTGCTCTGTGATAGGGAGGTTGAGCTTGTTTTCCCGCAAAGCTCTTCTTCTTTCTACTGTTCGTAATTCTAGTTTGTTTGCGCTTGCAGTCAACTGCCAATTTATTGTGTGCACACGATGTACAAAATCTGTCGATGCATTTTGACCATGTCAAAGTCCTCTGTAACATGTGAGTAGAGTCAGTTTGGTTCTACTTCTACACTAAATGCCTTGTTAGCTCTACCAGTAGTGCTGTCAAGTATGAGTCGCACAGCTGTGAATGTCCACAAAAGGTCAAAATCAATATTCTGCAGATTTTATAGTTATGAATTTGAGAGGGAAAGGAAAAATAATATACAGAAATACCTTAAACCAACAAAGCATTCTGTCCATTGGTACAAAAATTCTGCTGCTTCAAAATGGAAACAATTGTTAGTTGAAGGCTTAAGTAGATCAAAAAGAAGAAAACAAGCAAATATCATTTTATGTTTTAAAAAAGTAAAATAAAAAATAAATAAAAATCGATGTTGAGAAGTTTTTCAAGAAGCAAACATTCCAGAACCCCCCCCCCCCCTTTCCCAATCACCACCTTTTTTTAAAAAAAAAACAGTCAACAGCACTATGGCTTCATTTTCAAGAACGAAGCATAACAACTTTTAAATTTGTATTTCTAATCGTGTATAAATGAAACAAATTTAAATGTAATTTTGCCAAAAAGTAGCTGCAAATTTTTCGAAAAATAGATGGCATTTTCAGGTCCCTACTTATGATACAGTGACAGCAGATAGATATAAACACTTTGCAAGAGCCATTTAACATAATCTTTTAACAATAGAAAGAATTGTACATCAAATTAAAATAAGAACAGGTCTGAAGTTTTTTTTCTTTTTTTTTTTTTTCTTTTCATATTTCTACCAGTACTGGATATTCATATTTTCTAATGGTTTATTTACACATACTTTACGGATAGAAGTTTTTAGATTTGTGGTTCTTACTATGAAATTCATTATTTGTAATCACAGAAATTATTTTACACTTGGTGGCTTAACAGACATATGGATACCATGTAAAAGGAAAAACAGAAAATATGAAATCACTGTTCATTTGACATCAGTAATATCAGGTAATTGTATTCTCAATCTATGAACACACTCTGTCTTTCCTCATTTGTAACAGGTGCTCTCAAGCAATATTCACTTTCTTAAATGGCCAATATTGACATTAACACTAACATCATTCATCTTCTTAAGGTACAGAACTTTTAGACAAATGTCCACTCATGCCATCCAGCAATTTACTCCCTTGATAGTACAGAAAAACATGTTGCAAACTTTAGGACTGAACTGAACATGTAGTGCAAAATCTTTTCATACAAATTGTATCACTTTCATCTATAATTAGTATTTTACACTTATCAACAGTAGAATATATCGTGTATAATGTCCAGCAGACTGAATAGGAGGATTAGAGTAATGAAAGACAGTGTTGCTGTTGTGCCTGTGTAAAATAAGTATGCACACACTGCATTGGGAAAAACTGCCATTTGTAATTATGACACTTTGAAGTTGAGAGTATTTAGCATTTGCCGTGGAGGGTTATTCCAAAAGTAACTTTCTTCCACCACAGTTCAGTGACTCTTTCATCACAATTCCGAGCTGAAACAACATGATAAAGTCTGCAATTATTGGACGACTGTACGGTGAGTGTAACAATTCACGATAATTCAGGACTTTTTTTTTATCTTGTGCAATGACGAAACTTGCAGGGTGAGGAAGGATGCACAAGATCACGCAACAAGTGGAGGACACATGTTAAGCACCATCTGAAGTCGTCAAGCTTCTCCTGCCAGGCACACCTCAGTGGAAACAATGTCAGGTTGTTCCCCACGGTGCATCATTCATGATATTCTGCACTTCCAATCATACAAATTGCAGGTCATACAGAAACTAAACAAACAAGATAAATTCAGCCAACTAACTATCTTCTTGTGTCACCTGGAACTTTTAGAAGCCAAGCCACAAACAACACATTCAAAATCGAGTAAAGGTAATATATTAGGGTGTACATGAGAGGTAATGGGATGTATTTTCACCGTTTTCAATGCATTTTCAATAAATTTGTCAACATGTTTCAAAGCTCTGTCCTTTTTATAACCTACTATTCATTCTGCTGGGCTCTTGTATGTTTTGTTTTCAGTGTTGTCTATGGAAAAAATGGAATGCTCTAAATAATTAAAATTATACAACGTATGTCCACAAAAGTAAAAATTATTTATTTTGTACATTATTGTGTACCAATCATTAACTCTCAGGTTGTAGTTCTCTACAGTTATTAACACAGTTCCTGTTTTTACAATCTAATCTGTAACTTTGCTACAACACAAAACTCTCTGTACGTAACATTCCATACAAAACAATGGACAAGTATAGTAAAAAATGTGGATCTGATGATGCCCCAGTCACATGATGTGGAAAATTGTCCACACGTATAGCAAATGTGAACAAAAAAGAATGACGAGCAAAAACAACTGTTGATGCTAAGACAAGTAAAGGACCATACCTGATAAAAGCAGAAACTGTGACTGGTCTAATAAGATTTACATCTTTCTTAATCAAAGTTCCATTCTGACAAAACTGATAAACGTAAAGAAGGCACAAAAAAGTTGCAGAGGTAAGAAATGCAAGGATAAAAATCCATAACATGTCCTCACTTCATCCGAAATGACCTTCTCTTCACTTCAACATAAAATTTTGAGTACTTAGGCATTTCTGGAACTACTCTATTTCATACTGAATTGTTGTTCAACAGCAGCACAAAGTGCTAAGGAAGAATGAATAACCAGCCTGTTTGTCTCCCACAGGAGTGGAGTGCAAACACTAACTTCTCGAGGACTATGCAAAAGGAAAGTAGACTGGCTCCACAGTTTGCTTGAGCTTAAATTATCTCTTATCTGTGTCATTCCAATTTTGTATTTTCTTTGTACCTTGCTTGACCTTCAATTACTACTTACTACTTTTTTCACTGCTTCACCGTCCCTTAAAGTATTTTATCAAGTGTCATCCTAGAACTTAGCTCATCACCTTTCCTCGTACATTTATTGTTTCGGCAACTTATGTATTTTCTGACATGCTGTTTTAAGTGTATTTTTATTCATTTCTCTGCCTCTGTCAATCTTTTACTAACTTTAGCTACCTACAGCTTTCAAAGGAGAAATCTTTGGCTCTGAATGTCAACATCCATTACTCACATTGTATGAACTGGCCTTGTCCCAGTGTTAGCTACTGGGTGAGTACATCTTTATGAATTGTCTCGGTGTACATCGTCATATGTATATCTACAAGTGTATCAACAATAAGATAACCAACAGACTTGTTTTAAAGTTAGTTTCCTTCTTTTTTGCAATTATAAAAACTTAGGTATAATGCAAAATATATGAATAAACATAAACAATAAGGTTGTACCCACAGAAATTGTCTCGTTAACATATATGACACATATACTCAAACTTTAGCTATGTGACTCAAACCTCCTTGCAAAGAAACAAGACAAGAACATGATGACAATGTGAGAGAAATGAGAAGAGGTTTTCAATGGTATTTGCAAGTCTCACAACACAAATAAAAACAGAAGAAGAAAAGCAGATAGATAAGGAAGAAAAAAAATTGGTCAAATTGTATAGTTGTTTAAGGACACAGAAAAAAAGATGTTTGAGGAAAAACAGACAGATAAGAAGAAGAGGAAGATTAGTTGTCATCTCAACGATGCGTCCATTAAAGCTGGAGCATAACTTTGGATTGGGGAAGAGTGATTTGTTTTTTTGTTTTAGAGTGCAAAAACAATTAATGTCACATAAATTAAAAGCGACTATATCTTAAGCTAAATCAACAGAGGGAAAGCAAGCTAAGGTTGAGAACTTCCTCATGAAGAAAGGTCCACAAAATACACTGTAGAGACAGTGGAGGTCCCGAACCAAAGATTAAATGTCCTTCACGATATTATTACGATGGAAAAAAAGTACAACGCAGTCGATGACCTGTGCGTCATTCGCGAAAATGGCCCCACAGAGGGGGAAAAAAAACCACATTCAGTCAAGGAAGTGGCAAACCATCAAAGATTGACGACAATGAACACGGCTAAAACGACAACCTAACTAAAATGATCTCCTTGCAGCAAGAGGGCCGAGATGAGGTCAGCCAACTCATTAGGAGAAATTTAATTCCTCTGAGCTTGTTCCCAGGAAGAGAAGACCCGTGGTGATGTCAAAGTGACACCACCTGCCGACAGACAGCATTACAGATATCACCCGAAGGGGCAGAAGGGATAGCGGACTGAGGTAGAAGGACGGCAGCCTTGGCAGCGGCATCAGAACCTCATTTCCCATTATATGAACATGGCCAGCAACTCACATGAACATCACAGTAGCTCCCTCAACAGCGAGCAAATGGAAGCTTTCTTGGACCCGTTGCACTAAGGGATGGACTGTGTTCAGCACAGAGTGTCTGAAGGGCACTGTGAGAATCGGAGTATATGACACAATTAAAAAGTGAGCGTCACCAGATTGGGGAAGAGTTGGGAAGGAAATAAGCCATGTTATTTTCCAAAGAATCACCCCGGCATTTGCCTTAAGTAATTTAAGGAAACTGTGGAAATCCTAATCCTGGGTGGCCAGCTGAAGATTTGAACCACTGTACTCCCGAATGCAAGTCTGTATTGTACCACAGCATCACCATAGTTGGTGTAAAAGAGCAGTAGTTGTCTTTTGTGTGTGTGTGTGTGTGTGTGTGTGTGTGTGTGTGTGTGTGTGTGTGGTGGGGGGGGGGGGGGGGGGGGGGAGCAGCAGGATTGGCAGAAGTTAAAAGCAGAAAGCTTGCGGAACATGGTACATATTAAAATTGAAAGTAGCGAGATACCTCTGTTGGTTGCAGAATCCAAATGTAAATGCATCAGAAACATCATTTGTCTGAACACATTTATTTCCATTCGAATCAGGCACTGTCAAGTCAGTGCACAACACAGAAAAAGGTGTATGCACAGCAGAAAAGAGTCTTCCTCTTGGAGAGGACAATTATTCAGTCTCACAACTAACACAACAAACAGCAATAATTAATGGCTACAAGTGGTACAACAGTAAAGTCTACTACATCTGTATGAGAGCTGTGAAACTATCAGTTAAAATGCACAAAACAACCAAACTACGAGTAAGACTACTGACCAATATTTTCATTCAATATGTTTAGAAGAAGTAGCAGCAACTGGCTAATTGTTCCATGACACATGCAGTTGGATTGATTGTTATCTCTGAGATAATATCAGATTCCACCAATAATAGGGACTTCAGGAATGGTGATGAAACACAGCCACTGGTGATAATTTACTGGTTATGGTAATTAACTGAGTCTATGAGAAAGACCTTGATCCTAAATCAGTAACAAATTCTTGATTATAGACAACGTTCTTTTATTATACCATCATGGATTACACTTCAATAAGCAAGGGAAACACACTAATTTAGCCTCTCCTAAATGACAAATGTGCTTCTTTACTGGAGGATAAACATGTTTTACACACTGTGTAATGAAATATTTATTAATTGAACTTGTGGATGAATGAAGCATTGGTGTATTTTCAAGCAAAAACAATAGCTCTCTCTCTCTCTCTCTCTCTCTCTCTCTCTCTCTCTCACACACACACACACACACACACACACACACACACACACACACACACACCTGTGGCAACAATCAGTTTCGTGATTTAATGAATCCACATAACATCATTGCCACTGACAGCCAACTCTTCCCCTACTGTGATGTGATTCTCGAAGAGTTCCCCATCCCCCTCCACTGCCTGCTTTCTGACCTGATCATCATCTTCCCCTCATGCTGCTGCACTTCTTCCCTGTGCCACAGATAAGAGGGAGGGGGGGGTTAACAATCATCATCAGCAAGTGAGTAGCTACCAGGCCTTATGTTTTGCATATTGTTCCCATCACAAAATACTTATATCACAACAGTGTGATAAATTGACTGTTATCATGTGTGCACTCCCTTCTGATGACAGCTTTGGAAAAAATAAAGGATTTCAGTAAGGAAATTTGAAAACATAAAATGGAGATAAGAGAGATTAGCTTTAATATACGTGATCATTTTGTTGTGGAACTTTGACGCTGTTCAACAACCGTCACATATGAATTTAAAGCTTGTCCTGAGACTCTTCCCCTTACCATTTTCTTTATCATTCCTGTCTTACAGGGAAACCTCATGGACTGCTGTGTCCTCTCAATTTTCTTCATACTTAAAGAATTTGAAGGTCAGTGCCCAGACATCAAATTCCTAAAGTAGTAAAATGCAATTCTATATACACAAAAATAGCCTCAACGGCAGGGAAGATGGGAGATGAAGGTCACTGGTACAGCATGACTGACAGCTCAAATCCAGTAGCATCTGTTCTGGAATCCAGGGGTTAATTATCACTGTCTGTTCTGGAATCCAGGGGTTAATTATCACTGTCTGTTCACCTAGTGGGTGGGCTGATACATGCTCTTCTTGATCTCTACAATCAAATCACGAACATTTTATCTTCACAGAAGATCACTGCAAAACAAATTTCTACTTGGGTGGAACAAAAGGAAAGAATTCCATTACCCCAGCCATCAGTCTCTACACTGCATTTTTCTGGTAACTGGATTTTGGGGGACCAGGGCCATCATGCACAGAAGAGTAGGAGCTTCTCAGAATCTCTAAGCCCAAAACAGAAAAACTGCATAGGCACTCTCAACACAAACACTCTATCCCAAGTAGGTAAACTCAAATAACTCATAAACACTATGGAAAAAAATTACATAAAAATCCTTGCAATTCTAGAAGCACAATAAATCATCAAAAATTATTTTGCTTCAGAAAACTGCAGAATCTACCAACAAAACCTACAGTGCAGCTGAACAAGGGACCCTAAACAACATGGCACAAGCTTTTGTTGTATACAAATCCCTTAAGATTCTATAATAAACTTCCATTCAACATCAGGAAGAATCACCACGATCTCAATAAAATCTGGAAATAAGACACATGCTGCCATAAATGACTACAATAGAAAAGATATGAGAGCAATACATGACTTCTGGGAACTACTGAAGGAAACCACAACTAAAATCCCTAATCATCATTTGAAAATTCTATTAGTAGATTTCAATGGCCAACCTGGCAAAGAGGAAAAATTCAGGAAAACAACAGAAATTCACATGGTTCACAAGAGAACAAATAAAAATTTCTGCAAAAAATTTGTCTTAAAATCATGTCCACACAATTCTTTAAGCCTGCAAACCTGGAACTCCATTTTTTGAGCCAGTTCAGAGCAAAGATTAGTGTTCAACCTTTTTTTAAAACTAACCACCACAAAAGAACAAAACATTCAGAATTGATCCAGAATACCTGAAACTCAACAAGTGAGAAATTCTTCATAAATTAGGCAAATAACAAAAATTGGAAGAAACTTGCAGAAGTCCTGAAAGACACTACATGAGATTGGGCAAACCCCCAAGAAAAAGAAAACACAGGAGTTGGAACAGTACCTGTGATCAAGCAATACAAAAGAGAACATAAGCATGGAAAACTTAACAACTAGGATTTTTTTTTTCTTTGAATCCAATTCAAAATCACCATCTCTTAAGGGAGAAAAGGAAATAGTTTCCCGGGGAAAATGGAATAATAGCACCAATAGGAAAACTAAATTACAGTAATCACACAACCAATTCACAAAATTACATCAAACATTTGAGAAACTGAACAAGTACCTATTGAGTGAAAATGTGCATTGATTCATCCCTTCACAAAAAAAGGAGATAAAAGTGATCCAAATAATTACAGGGGAATTTCACTGCTCCCTGTAGTATACCAAATTCATTCAAAAGTTCTGTTAAGTCGACTAGGAGAGGCAGATGCATTAACAGAAGAGTATCAGATGAGGTTTCGCATAGGTCAACCTTGTATAGAGCAGATATGCAATTTAAAGACAATTTTGCAAGTAAGAAGGTTTAGAAATACCGTGGTAACTTCAGTCAACATTAAAAAGGATTATGATTCAATAGATGGGCATCCATTACTCCATACCTTAGAGGAATCCAAGATTGAGAAGAAATAAGGTCACTCATCCAACAGATATTAACTGATACAACCTCCAAAGTGAAATTCATGGGAGGAACATTAGAAGCCTTTCACATCCATACAGGTGTTTCCCAAGGAGACAGACTCTCCCTACTTCTATTTAACATCGTTCTGGGAAAAATTATGAGGACATGGGAAAAGCAAAGAAAGGGAATTTAATTCAGGTTCCAAAAAAGAGCAGGAAATCAATGTGAAATGTCTGGCTTTCACAGACTATCTTGTCATTCTCATCAACAACAGAGAAGAAGCCAAACTTGCACTTGAGAAGCTTCATGAAATCATCTCACGGAAAACTGGCCTACAAATTTCCAACGAGAAAATCAATATGTGGAGAGCAAGCCTGCAGGTAATCTCCCCGTTAGAACTAGACACATATGTAGGAGATATCGTCCAACCATAAGTACTGAACATAATACTCAATCAAGAAAGAATTTCCATATTACAAAATCTACATAAGCTCAACTGGATATCACTGCAAGCAGAAAAGGAAAGTTCTAAGGAAAATATTTGGATCAGTATTTCATGCAGGAATTTGGATAGAAAGGCGGTCAAGTGAGATCTACACAACATTTTTATCGAATTTTAACTGATTGGGAATAATCCTATTTTCATACAAATAGTTAATTAAAAGTAAGAAAATTTTTTTATTAAAAAAAAAAACTAGCAGAATAAAGTATGCCGCTAGTGAGTTTCATACCATTAACTTCATTGTTATATTCATATTATGCTGCACAATGAGCTACCAACTAAAAGTTATATGTTTTGCACTTAATTGTGCTATAACATATTTTTCTTTTTCCTGCCTTGTGACATCTTCCCCTTATCTTTTGCATTACACTGACCTCTCTAAGAAGCATGTGGAAGCTTTCAATACAGCAATTGTTTCTGGTCATTTTTTTCTGCTTTACTATAAGCCTACCTTTTCAGAGTACAGCTTTACTGCCTGCCTACATCCATTGGGCTTACATAGTTTTGCACAATTTGTAGAGTCAATTTCTTCCAACAAACATTCTGTGCAATCATGATAACCCTCTTAGATACACCTATTCTGCTACATTACTGTAGATTTTAGTTTAAACATGTCAGGTACATTGCTCTAGCAGCCAGTAAGAGTTATTTCTTAACTTACATGCTACACTTTATGCAGACGACGTATCTTTACGTGATATGTTCAATTATAATGATTGTTGCTCTGTTCTGCTAATCAGAAAATAAGCTTAATAAAAAAAATACAAAACTGAAAAATGATGCACTACTTGCACGCATTCTAAAACATCATTCAGCAAGGTGGATGACGATGGGAGTAACTGAATTGATAAAATTCTGAAAAGGTTGACCAATCTAGAACACTTTTCATCTGCTACCAACTTTGTGTAGCAAGCAATTCTATGTTTATTGCAAATAATATATCAATAAACAGAAAACATAGGATGTGATTTAGGATAGATTGCTACTCAGCATACAGAGGCGTCTCTCTCTCTCTCTCTCTCTCTCTCTCTCTCTCTCTCTCTCTCTCTCTCTGTGTGTGTGTGTGTGTGTGTGTGTGTGTGTGTGTGTGTGTGTGTGTGACCAAAGGACTTAGTCCAACTGCTTACTCAAGTCTACTTTTAAATATGCCTGTCCACTGCACAACATTTCCTCTGTGTGATGAGTAGAAATCCACCAATATTGTTACCATATCAGCAACTAAGATTAGTTTCAGCTCAATTACACACAGCATTTTAGCAACCATTAACTTTGCATATAACTTCTTCTTTCATACATGTAGACACAATGAATGTAGAGCTGCTTGCTATTTAAGCAGTGAGCAGAAATGAGTCAATAGCAGCTGACGTGATTCAGTTTTATTAGTTGAGCTACTACCATCAGCGGCCACCTCACAGAGAGTCTTCTTAGAGTGCACATATAGTATACAATCACATTTCAAAACTAAACTCAAGCTGATATGAGATCACATGCATAACTGTTTCACAAGAAAGATCAGAATGTTTTGTACTTCACTAAAATAAAGTTACTCTTAGCAGTGCAAGAGCAGATCACATCTCAAGCAGAACACTAACTTTGTGATTACAAACAAAATTATCAAATGTTTATAACAATCTCTCTCTCTCTCTCTCTCTCTCTCTCTCTCTCTCTCTCTCTCTCTCTCTCTCTCTACAAAGCAGATCTATGAATTAATATAACAATTACGGTGAGAGCAATGTTTTAAAGTGGAGGAATAAAGTACTACAAAGTCTTTATCCAATATACAATTTATAGTCTGTTTCTGGAAAGCCAGATTAAAACGAGTAGCAGTCATATATCATCATTTCTGCAACTCCACTGTGGTAAAATAATGTCATGTCACCATGTTCCACTTCAAAGCACACTCTCACTGAATGTTTCTTCTGCACTAATCACGTATCAGGAAGGGAGGTCATGACACCGAATATTTGTCAGAAAATGCCCTTCTGAACAGTGCCGAAGTCATTTCCCTCCCCGTGGATGGAAGCTGTTCTCAAATGTGCCCAAACTGTGCCTTGCAGTGCACTGAAACATAACACAATAATTTTGATATAACAGCACACAGTTTACTTCCACATAAGTAATAAAACCTTAACTGTGCTGCTGATACTACTTTCCGAATGAAAGTTTAAAGTATATGAAATATATGTATTGTTCTACTACCTTCTCTTTGGGGGAAAAGAAGCAGTCTGGAGCAAACAGGAATGAGATAAATAAAGGCGAAAGATAGGAAAAAGTAAGACACCACTCAACATACAAATTCAATACATATGTACCAAGACAGGCACACAAATGAAACGAGGAGACAGGTACACAAACGAAACGAGGAAGAAGTTTCAAGTTCCCTAGTAGCTAACACTTTGAAGACTGGCCACTGAGAGGAACAATGGGCCCAGATGAGCAGCTATTTATGCCATTATTTAAAATGTTACAGGCTCATGTTTACTTCATATATCTTCAAGAATAATACATAGTAAAAAAGGACCAAAGCTTCATGACTTACTTCAGTTCTTTGATGGACTACAAATTTTAAAGTAATGATGACAGAAAATGTAGTTATCTTCTCAAAAATAGAAGTTCAAAGTGAGTTATTAAGCAATGTTTTCTACTTGAACTTCCAAAAATTTCTTGCTCTCTCAACAAACATGACATTTATAGCAAAATTACAGCAAACTGCAAAGCCTAATGAGCACATACATGAAACTGTGGCAATGCTATCACATACTGGTTCAGCTATTTGCAACTAAGCTGTTACATTCACTAATGATTCTTTTGAAACATTTCTAGAAATTGAAAGCAGAAGGCAGCATCTGTCAAGGGATACATGGTGAGACATCTGTACATTGTTCTCATATGAAATGAGTCCAATTTTTGAGTGACAGGTGGCTTACACGTCAAGAAAATTGCGACCCGAGCTATACTCAGGCGCAGTCTCCAAAGTGTTCATGAAGCAGATCTACTGATGAAAGATTTGTAATTCTGGATTAGAGGTGCGCAAGGAAACAGCACATCACATAATGTATGTTTGAAGAGAACATGAACAAAGATGTAAAAATGTACTACATAATACGTTATTGCTATGATTCTACTTACAACTTTTAAATTACTTTTCATGGATTGACAAGTCACAGACCAGAAATAATTTGTTTTCATGAATGAAATAACCTTTGTACACAACAAGTAAAACAAGATTTCAATACTTGATAAGACCTTTCACAACACCTAAATGTAAAGCAATCTACCAAATAACCTCCGTAACGCTGGTATCCCATTACATCATCAACACACAGACCGGTATTCTGTTTCCTCACCTTTACTAAACACACAGATGACAAGTGTCACAACACACATGCAACAGAAAACTATTTATACTAGTTTTCAAATTCTTGCTCTTTTACTAGTAAAAGTACACACATTCACATACACAACTGCCAAACATATGTCTGTGAACACAGCAAATGTGTTCACTGTAGCCATAGGTGTGTGTGTAATTGGTTGTCTGTGTGGTTGTGTGTGTGAATGAAAAGCAAGATCTCTAAAGCTACAAGATGTACAACTTTGCTTCCACTGTTTTTCCCCCCAACATTTGAGGCTTTAATGAAACAAATCAGTTATACATGTATCATTCAAAGTATTTTCCATCGCTGGCCACTACTTTCTCCCATCTTTTGGGCAGAGTACGAATCCTGCATCAAAAAAATTGTTCCAAATCAATCCAATTTGTGACTTCTTCATGAGATCGGAAGTGTTGGTCAGCCAGGCCATGCGCCATTGATCTAAACAGGTGATAGAGGGAGCAATGTCTGGAGAATACAGCGGGTGGGGTAGGACTTCCCCATTTTTAACGTTTCCAAGTATGTTTTGACCTCTTTTGCAAAGTTGGGTCGAGCGTTATCGTGCTGCAAAATCACTTTATCGTGCCTCTCGCTGTATTGCAGCCATTTGTCTTTTAATGCTCTACTCAAACTCATTAATTGTGTTCAATAACAAGCACCTGTGATTGTTTAAATTGGTTTTAACACCTCATAGTGCACGAGGCCAAGCTGGTCCCACCAAATGCAGAGCATGATCTTGGAGCCGTAAATATTTGGTTTGGCTGTCGACGTGGAAGCATGGCTGGGATATCCCCAGGATTTTTTGCATTTAGGGTTATTGTAATGAAGCAACTGTTCACAAACACACAAACGCCGTTCAATGTCTCTCGGTTTCAGCTCACACGGGACCAAAGTTCCTTCTTTCTGAATCATGCCCACAGCCTTGAGACATTTTGAAATGGCTTGCTGTGTCACTCCCACTAATCGTGCAAATTCTTCTTGAGTTTGACGTGAGTCTTCACTCAGCAATGTCTCAAATTCTTCATCTTCAAAAACATTCTCTCTTTCACCGCTATGCCGGCCTACGACGTTAAAACCACTGTTCCTGAAGCATTGAAACAACTCACGACACGTTCTTTCACTAATAGTGTCCTTACCATAAGTACTTGGGAGAATTCTATGAGACTCAACCGCTGTTTTCTTCATACTGAAACAAAACAGTAACACCTCCTGCAAATGATAAGAATTAGGCCCGTAAACTGAGATTTTGAATCAAGAACAACTTTATGATGCAGAGACAAATCGACTAATGTTTGAATGAGGTTAAGTTGACCGAGGTCCAAGCTAACTGCCTGACGCCTGCGATCTGTTTCTTTTGACTGCTACTTACTGTTGTCGCCACCTATCGGCAAAAGGCAGAAGCAAAGTTGCACACCTTGTACTATAAATAGTTTTCTGTAACCTGTTCCTATGCACCACAGATCAGCCATCTACAGGTGATTGGTTGCTTTTCTGTTATTTTGCACATAATTACATCCACGGATTTTCATTGTTGTTATGATTAAGTTTCGATGATTTGCTTATCTTTTGTTAATGTATATCTTGATTTGTTCCACATATCTGAAGGTTCTCCTTCATGGGACCAGTGAAACACAATGAACGAGTGGACATTTCTTGAAAAACTGATACATATACTGCAATGCTTGAAGTCAAACAGTTTCAAGCAAAAACAGAGTGCTGGTTGCAAACACAGCATGTGACTAAAGGTACTGCCACATGGTAAATGTTCTAATCTTGCCATATGTTTATGGTATCAGCTATGTACAATGTGGGATCAGTTCACACGTAGTTTTAAATCGTACTGCACCAAGTATCATACAGGCAACAGCCTGAACAGCTAATTTCATTGCATTACGTCAGTAGTACAACTTGACTTTAGTGTAAACGGTAATATTTCATTGTTAAACATAACTAAGAAATATTGACTTTTTCTTAACATGTATACTTCTATACATCTTTACTATGTTCCAGTGATCTGTCAATAGCAACAATCTAATAATTTACATTTCACCACATGTAGCACTACAGTTGCCTTGATCCTTCAGTAATTGGAGGACGAAGCCTTAACACATTTGAGATGGCACCCAAGTCCCATTCAGGCACTAGCTCTGAGGCTCTGATGCCAAAAGTATTAATATTATGATGAAAGGAATCATTCACAAGAACAAAATCACCTTCACCGTTATTGTCGGAATCACCTGAAAACACTGCCGCCTTACACTACTTTACAGGTCTAACGATGACACTGCAGTCGAATCATCCTCAGAACCATAAAAATGTTCATTCACACTGTCCTCTGTGATATTCATCCTCACCAGGAACATCTGAATAATTATCAAAAACCTCTGAAAGTATTTCAGATTGATTTGTTTCCTTCTGTTTTCTGAATAGGGCCATCTATAAAAGGAGGAGGAACTTTTAAAACAGCAAAATACGATCAAAATGCTAAATAATCAAAAAAGTACATGAAAAAAAATCAAGTTTGATACACTGTCTACTGGCAAAAACACCTAAATAGAGGCCATAATTAAAATATATTGCAGCAGATGGCATCTACAGACAGCGTGCAGAAAACACGAGTTATTTCAAGATCCATCTGTAACTTGTAAAACACGAGTAAACTTGGCATCCGTCTGCAATTTGTTAACACACTAACCAATTTCATGCTATAACGAGGACAAAGACTAAATATTTCAGCCTTGTACACAATTGTCGCTGATAACATCCTCCCCCCCCCCCCCCCCCCCCCCCATTACATTCCTATATATTGTGCTATAACATGCCACACATATCTGCCGAATTGTTTTAGTAACACTACTATTTAAAGAAGTTGTGACATGTGCATTAATTTAAATTCGTGCAAAGTTTGTGAACTTTTCACCTTAATTCTCAATGTGTAGCTGAACTTAACTGTATTTTTCTTGAAGATTATCAATACGAAGTATGTCCCAAAATTGTAATACAGAAGTCCTTGTTGAAGTTTATTATTATAACTAACAGAAAAGCTGAGGTGCTGAATGGTTGACAGGCACATAAACAGGACAGAGAATGTTGCTAGCTTTTGGACAAATCATTCTTAAAGCTATAGAGGACACAGATAGGCACAGACGTGTACGCCTATAATGTCCCATCTGATCTGACTACATTGAGCTAGCATCGCAACTCGACAGGGTCGAAAGGTGAGTGTCAACTGGAATGGGTGAAGGGAGAAAGGATGCAGGGAATTGGAGAGAGGGTTGGGGATGAGAGGCTAACAGTGGGGAGGAAGAGAGAGCATGTGCACAGGACAGAAATGTCGCACACACAAAGGAAAGGATGGTGCAAGTGCAGGATTGGGGAAATTGAGTTACAAAAGGATGGCAACCATCACTATGCAGATACTGTTGAACGTTACTGGTTTTAATATGGACGGAGATTTGGATGGAGACATTGGAGAGACGGAACCCTTTGCAACACATTCTTCGATCCCATAATTCTCTTGGCTCTAATCTTCACTACGCTTTGCCCCATACCTCATCACCATGCCTGCCCCAAGACTTCACTCGTATTGTTTTCATACCCTACTCTCCCAGTACCTCTCCTCTTCCTCTGTTTTATTTCCCCTTCCAATCGACTCCCCCCATGTCACTGTGTGTTAGACACGACTCCCCTCCCGCTTGCTGCCAGAATGAGCTCATGAGTGCCACATTCCTATCATGTGCACCTGCCACCTCTCTCTCACAGCCATCAGCTATTATTTCACAACCATTCTCTCCATTGCTCACCTCCTTCCTTCCCTTACTCAGTCCTCTCAACATGACAACTCACCTCAGTTGAGCTGCACTGGTGGCATACTCTAATCATCTTGGACTAAGTACTATGTCACCAGAGAGAGAGAGAGAGAGAGAGAGAGAGAGAGAGAGAGAGAGAGAGAGTGTACGCCACAGCTCTTAAGAAGGTTTTGTTTGAAAGATACCCATAATTTGTTTGTGTGTTTATCAGCACCTCCAATACCTTCCCTCCATAAATTGTAAATATCAAAATGTGGCTTACACATCCTAGAAATGTCAGAGCACAGTACATTTTATACAACAAATTGTGTGTGAAAAGCTTTGTGGAATGTAGATGTTGCATTTTTAATGCGAAAATGAAATTCAAAAATCGACAACGTTTCTATCATTCTAGAGAGTCCAACTGACACTGAGAAACAACTTACTAATGTTAATGGGACCAAGGATCCAACAGTTAAAGACAGAACAAAACAGCTTGAAAAATTAAATATAAAGAGGTAGAAGTTAGAGGGCCTGCTCCAAAGATGGTGAAATCACTTGCACCTGCCAAAAAGGATCGTATCATTACCAATCCTTGACACTGACTGCTGGATCAAGGCCTCGAACTGACAACTGGCTTCTCTATGAATTACAGACTTCAATTGTGCACTTACATGTTGCCCCTGTGTGTTTTCATTTTTTTGTACGTCATTTACCCTTTTCCAGAAGGACTTCATTTCAGTCTTTCATATTTCCTAGAAACCAGCTACTATTTCTTGAACTTTCTCTGGATATCCACTAGATATCCTGTCCATCTCCATTTAATTACTATTAAATCTTAATCATGTCTTCCACTCTATGATTCATGTGTTTTTGATGAAACATATTTTGATTTGTACAGTGAAACGTCGCTTAACGAGCACCTATAATGCGCAATTCACATAGCAAGCAAAACAAATTTTTTTATATATATAAACCACCCCCTCACTTAACAATCGATGTTTGGCATAACAATCGAGTGGGAACAATTTAGTGTGACATCACTAGCTGTTCACGCGCAACAGGGGAAACATTCAACAATATGAACATCTGGCATTGTCAGCGCGGCATATGAATGTAGGTACTACAGTCTGGGTTTAGCACTCTTCCTGCTACCATCTTAGTACAGCTTGTGTTCACCCCAGAAATGAAACATATAATCAGTGAAATATGTGAAGATGGAGTAAGCACTGCTGATTTAGAACACACATACAATCAGTCTACATCAACTATTTGCACTAGCCTCAAGATCAAGGAGACATATGCTTCAAAGGGAGGGACAAGAGTATCTAATCAACTGTTTCATATTCCGACAATGTCGAAAGGTTGCTCCTTATATGGATAAATGAAAAGCAACTGCAAGGTGACACTATTAAAGAGAAAATAATTTGTGAGAAGACAAGAATGATTTTCACCAGCCCCATTAAGACAACACCAGGGTCATCAGAGGCCGAAGAAGTGTTTAAGGGAAGCCATGGGTGGTTCGAGAAGCTTAAGAGAAGAATCGGCATCCACAGCATAAATGAAGCATGGCAAAGCAGCCAGCTCCGACACAAAGGCAGGACAGAACCTCATCAGCAACTTCAAGGCGCTCACAGATTCATCTACATCTACATCTACATGATTATACTATCTCTCTTCCATTCCACTCCCGAACAACGCGCGGGAAAAACTAACACCTAAACCTTTCTGTTCGAGCTCTGATTTCTCTCATTTTATTTTGATGATCATTCCTACCTATGTAGGTTGGGCACAACAAAATATTTTCGCATTCGGAAGAGAAAGTTGGTGACTGAAATTTCGTAAATAGATCTTGCCGCGACGAAAAATGTCTTTGCTTGTAATCGAATTCAAACGGATTTCTTTCGGAACTCATGTGGATCACCTCACACTTTTCATTATTTAGCATCAACTACCACCTGCCACACCATACAGCAATCTTTTCTAAATCGCTTTGTAACTGATACTGGTCTTCGGTTGACCTTACTAGACGGTAAATTACAGCATCATCTGCGAAAAACCTTAGAGAACTGCTCAGATTGTCACCCAGGTCATTTATATAGATCAGGAACAGCAGAGGTCCCAGGACACTTCCCTGGGGAACACCTGATATCACTTCAGTTTTACTCGATGATTTACCGTCTATTACTACGAACTGCGACATTCCTGACAGGAAATCACAAATCCAGTCGCACAACTGAGACGATACCCCATAGGCCCGCAGCTTGATTAGAAGTCGCTTGTGAGGAACGGTGTCAAAAGCTTTCCGGAAATCTAGAAATACAGAATCAACTTGAGATCCCCTGTCGATAGCGGCCATTACTTCGTGCGAATAAAGAGCTAGCTGCGTTGCACAAGAACGATGTTTTCTGAAACCATGCTGATTACATATCAATAGATCATTCCCTTCGAGGTGATTCATAATGTTTGAATACAGTATATGCTCCAAAACCCTACTGCAAACCGACGTCAATGATATAGGTCTGTAGTTCGATGGATTACTCCTACTACCCTTCTTAAACACTGGTGCGACCTGCACAATTTTCCAATCTGTAGGTACAGATCTATTGGTGAGCAAGCGGTTGTATATGATTGCTAAGTAGGGAGCTATTGTATCAGCGTAATCTGAAAGGAACCTAATCAGTATACAATCTGGACCTGAAGACATGCCCGTATCAAGCGATTTGAGTTGCTTCGCAACCCCTAAGGTATCTACTTCTAAGAAACTCGTGCTAGAGCTGTTCGTGTCTCAAATTCTGGAATATTCCATTCGTCTTCCCTGGTGAAGGAATTTCGGAAAACTGCATTCAATAACTCCGCTTTAGCGGCACAGTCGTTGGTAACAGTACCATCGGCACTGTGGGTTATCTGCCATAACAAGTTTTTAATTATGATGAGACAGATCTATTCTGGAAAAAGATGCCGAAGTGTACCTTTGTAACAGTAGAGGAGAACACAGTGCCGGGTCACAATCCAATGAAGACTGCCTCACACTGCTATTGTGTGCCAATGGAAGTGGCAATTTGAAAATTAAACCACTGCTTGTTTACCATTCAGAAACCCCATAAGCCAGAGGAGCAGGTTAAATGTGATGTGAAGATCCAACAACAAGGCTTGGGTGACTCGTTATCTTTTTTGTGACTAATGATTTTATTTTTGTATGGATCCACAGTCATCCGATTTCTGCCTCCCAGCACTACTGCATTACTACAGCCTATGAACCAGCTGATTATTTCTGCATTGCTTTGAGTGAACTGAAGCTATCAACCTCATTCTCAGAGAGTTTTGGAAATATCACTTCAGCCCTGTTGCCTGCATCAAGATGATCGAAACGGTGTGGGAAAAGGGTTACCAACAGAACTCTGACTTCTGCTTGGAAGAAGCTTTGGCCAGACTGAGTTGTCGACTGTGACTGTGAGGCATTTGAGTTAACGAGATTGTGCCTTTGGCCTCAAGCATGGGACTAGAAGCAGATAATAATGAGATCGATGAGCTTGTGGAAGATCATTGCCAAGAAATGACCACCAAAGAGCTTATGGAGCTGCAGTGCGTTTCACACCTGGAAGTTGTGGAGCGGAGTTCTTCTGAGCAGGAGAAGTGGGAGGGGGGGGGGGGGGGGGGGGCAGCAAAGCAGCATCTTCTGGCAGTATAAGAGAATCGCTGAAAGCGTGGGACACAGATGCATCGTATTTTAAAAATAATCACCCCAATGAAGCAGTGGCTACACAAGCTACAAATTTATTTGATAATAATGCTGTGTCACATTTTCACCTAGAGTTGAAGCGTCGGCACAAAAAAAATGGCTTAGATAGTTTGCTAGTAAAAAAGAAGTAGTTATGTATCCTGAATAATAATACACATAATACTATATGTATAATTTTCAGTAAAAAAGAATTAGTTATGTATCCTGAATAATAATGCACATAATACTATATGTATAATTTTCTTTGGATAAATAGCCTGAACAAGATTAAACTTGTATTACTGTTTCTACATGGAATGAATTATCATATTTTGCATTAAATTATATGGGATTCATTGTTTCGCTTAATCTTTGTTTTGCAACACGATTAAGATTATGTAATGAATTATGCTCACTATGTGAGGTTCTACTGTATGTAATAACAAGGCTCCTTTGTTTCTTTTTCTTTTTTTTTTTTTTTTTTTAATTTATCAGACCGGTATCGAGCAGATGCTCATTGCCAGCAGTTGTGCCAGAGTTGTTGTAGATCACTGTGTTTGGGCTGTAGGTTTCCTGGAAATGCTGAAGGTATGTGCTGAATTTTCTTTCTCAATTTCTGGGTCTAGAACACTAATTTTGTTGTTCCCCTCATGTTCTACTGTGTATGGGATGTATCTCTTTCTCGTTCAGTTCCACTGATTAGTCAAGTATCATCAACATATCATCCACAGAACTGTATTTTATTGTTCCACTCCATGTGGTTATTGTTGTTGTTGTGGTCTTCAGTCCTGAGACTGGTTTGATGCAGCTCTCCATGCTACTCTATCCTGTGCAAGCTTCTTCATCTCCCAGTACCTACTGCAACCCACATCCTTCTGAATCTGTTTAGCGTATTCATCTCTTGGTCTCCCTCTACGATATTTACCATCCACGTTGCCCTCCAATACTAAATTGGTGATCCCTTGATGCCTCAGAACATGTCCTACCAACCTATCCCTTCTTCTAGTTAAGTTGTGCCACAAACTTCTCTTCTGCCCAATCCTATTCAATTATTGAAGAAATGCAAATTCTATCAGTGATGCCCAGTAAGATCTTAATAAATTCAGTGCTGGACCCCATGTACTGTTTGATTTGAAAACTTTGTCTCTGTTTATTAGGTTCCACATCTTTATTTTGATAAGATTCCTTAATTACGCTGTCCCAAGAACTTGGCATTTCATTTCACAACAGGGTGAATACGCGGACATGGGGGAGGGGGGATCTCGTAGTTTTCCTGGGTTTCCCAGTTAAAAATACACATTTTCCCAAGTGAAAACGCACATTTTCTCAGGCAAAAATACGCATTTCTCTGTATTAAGTGACAGTATACTTTCCGCTGGAACTGTAAAACTTATTAATCCTTTGAATAGTAAAAATTATATACACCAGCATAGAATTTCCCAGCACTTTAGCAAACAAAACAGCCAAAAAAATAACGTGCTTTGGAAATACCTTTGCTGTGCAACAAGTACACTGCATATTCTCGTATTACAAAAGCATAAATATGAATTCAATCAAGCACAGCATGTTAGTTTCCGAAGCACTGAAATCAAGATGGTGATGTGCTTCTATCAGCCAAGCATCACTCACATCACGTTATCTTGCAAGAAAATGACAGCAGATTATAGCAGGTATTCAGAGCATAGGAGTTGATGTAGTCAGCCAATAGCAAAATCACTGTTAAATACCACAAACACACACATAGGAGAAGTTCATGATTTATATTAATATACATATGTTACCCTTTAAGTTACATCAAACACAAATGTGCCAGTAAAATTTTAAATGATGACATGGTCTTCTGGGCCCAAATTTTTTTTTGAGTGGCTGGTCCTCAAGTATTTTAAATGGCAGTCACATGCTTTGTGATTTAAGAAATTCATCGCACATTCTCCCAGATAACATAATTCATCTTGTATAAAATGAAACCTACTTTAAAAGCAAAACTTCTCAAACCACCATTCGCAACATTTTATCACGACGTATTAGAAATAGGTTTGTTTGAGCAGTTGCCAGAAGACAGGTGTTAATATGCATGCACAGCTATTATGACACAGCAAGCCCCTGGTTGGTCTTTGCTCTGCTCATACACCTTTTGTCCCTTTCTTGTTTGGAATTTCGTGTGTAGTGGGGCATCACGTGACCATGTGTAGCAGTGCGACATGTTGTTCTGAGGGAGCATACGTAGTTATTGTACTTAGGGCGGAAGGAATGAAAAATTACACAGCAGTTCTTGCCACAATATTCTTTTCAAAATTAGACTCTACAATTCAAGGTGCCCTAATATTTTCCAAACAAGTTTACATCCACATAGCATGGGGATGATTGCAGAAAGCTAGTAAGAAGGAATACAAATTTGTTGCAAAAATAAAAGAAACTTGATTGCATATATCAGAACAAAGAACAATAAGTTTTTTATGGAATTTTTCAAACTGCATAAGAATTAATAAGGTTACTTGTGAAACTGAAAACTTTATAATCGGAAGATTATATTTACTCCAGGAATAAATATAAAGCCTCGAGGGGAATTACAATGATAAAACACAGTGTGCTGGCATTCTGTAATTTACCAAAGAATGGTGTTCTGTAAATTTCAGATGTAAACCACACAAATTAAGAAATAATGTCAGGCCTAGAGGAGACAAGTGTTGAAACATGTCTTGCAATCGAAAAAGATTGTGTTCCATGGAAGGCATATACGTAAAATTCTGCGAAAGCTTTTCAGTGTGGTTTTTGGGATGCCAATTTTCTTGGAGTACCACAACTGTATTATCCCATGTTCTGTTCTTTATTATGGCATAATGCCATCCATGCCAGAAGATGAAAACGTGCTCTTGAAATTAAGCAAACACTGGAAACTAGCTAATAGTGTGAAATGAAACACTTCGTTTCAAATAAACTGACTGCCTGTGCGGAAACATTTTTCTGGGTACCTCTGCCCGCTGGCATCTCTTCAAACGAACCTAATTTGAACAATTGTGACGCCATGCTCATCAAAAGCAGTTTGTTATCACGAAGTACTGCACAGTCTCTGTCCTAAAGCATTTGACACATTTTGCTTTCTGCAGATGCTTGAGTGTGCACTGCATTTTGTAGTTGGAAATGGCACATTTCTTTGCAACTTAACATTTTATACTGGTATTTTCCTCTTGTTTATGTCTTAATGCTACAGTATTATTCTGAAGCAGTGGGCTATATTAAAATTCTTTGTTAGAGTATCAGTTCTTACCAGACAAAATTACAAAAATTTAACTCAAAACTAAACAATCAAAAATTCCCGGAATTCTAAAAAGTTCCTAGGTTTTCCTCGGTTTTCTCCTGGCTGAATTGATTCCCGGCTTTTTCCCGGATTTTCCCAGGGCACATACAACCTGCACCGTAACATTCAAGTAAGATTTCAACAACATATGATTTGCTTGGTTGGTTGTTTTAGCCCATTGTGTCATGGATGTTCCTTGCATCTCTTCCTCACTGTTATGACAGTCTCCCCCAAATAAGACATGCCACATTTTTACTGGATGCAATACACAACTGTTTTCAGAGACCTAGATTGTATTTAAGATTACAGAGAAGACTTTATCGTAGCTGAAGGGGGCAAAATACACTGGATGCCAAGTTTCTGTAGGAGACTACCTATCTTTCCAGTTATTGGATAACCATAAGGTAGATAAGTGACTCTTGGCTTCTCTTCTTCTGTTTCAGTCTCAACCTCTTCCTCGAGTGTTCTTGATTTTGACTGCAACGCCGATTCAATTTCTTTGGAAGACTATCTATCGGTGTCTTAATTCTTCACCGTGTCTCTCCTTGATTGAGCAGTGAACTTTTTAGTGACAGGGGATGATGGCTTGAGGTGTGGAGATAAAGGTTAGTGTCCATAAGTTTTCTATATACACTGTGATCCAGGAATTCACCTGTTCTTCTCTTAGCAGAAACATCAACTTAGTAGAACAGCCAGGGGCACACCACTGCACAGTGTCATCAGCAAAACAAATGTGTGTCACCATTTTTGTTTATCCATTTTAACGATATAACAACTCTGTCTACAAAAGCTACGAATAGCTCTGATGACACAGCCCTCTTCCAATTCTGAATTTCTTGGTGTTCTGAAGATGTCTAATTGGCAGTTGTAGCATTGACATATCTGTTCTTCAGTACACTAACATACACTGATGACCACTTGCTTAATAGCTTAGTGGTCCAACAACTTTCCATTGGGTTCGAATGAGATGACTTTGGAAGCAAAGGCATCAATGTGAATTCACTATGATTCTGCCCTTGTGACCTGGACAGTTATCCTGCTGGAAGGTTTCATCAGTGTTGGTAAAGTTATTAGTCATGAAGGGATACAGGTGGTCTCCAAGTATGTTCATGTATTCCACAGCTGTTATGCAATTGATTAACACTACATGTCCAATGGACACCCATGTAAATGTCCCCCATAACACAGTACTATCCCCATGGGCCTGTTGCTGTGGCACATTACATGCTTTGAGCAGCCATTCGACTGGACGACAGCGTATGTGGACACAATCATCAACCTGATGAAGTAAGAAACGTGTTTCATCCAACTATATGACAAATTTTCATTGATCCACAGCCCAGTCTCAATAATCCCATGCCCACTGCAATAACGTCTCATTCCCAGGTGCCGGGCCACAGCAACATGGCCTTTGCGAAAGTCACTTATTTCAGTGGCTTTCCTTATTTGTGGCCTGTATTGTCACCAGAACGACTACCTATTCCTATATCCTCCGATTATACACTTTTCTTACTGCATCACATGCTAGAAATGCCACCAGGTGGCATTCAGCCTGCTTGCTAGAAATGCCACCATGTGGCATTCAGTCTCACACTGGGGTAGTATTTGTAATGTTAAGAAACATCATCAGTGTAGGTCCATTCAGTGGTTTATATGCAAGTGTAACTAAGACACTTGGGGAAGTTAAAGGAAAATCTTCACAAGACAGTGTAACAAGTGCATATTTCAAGTAGGGATTATAATGATAAGACAAGAGGGAGTGGAACATATACCGAAGTATATAGATGGTCATTTTTTCGTCAACATTTAAGTGGAATAGGACAGAAAATTAGTAACATTGGAACAAAGACCTTCTGCCTCAAACTCTGCAGTTAACTGTGAAGCATATTTCCAGTGGCAGATCTTATGAATATCTCATAGAATAATTACAGCGTAGTTCCATTTTTGGGTAATTTTCCCCCTCTGCAGACATCAAGTGAAAAATTTTGCAAGTTCCTTTAGGCGCTACTTTGCCTCCAACTTATAAAATTTCAACTGAAAGAGACATACTCATTTTCTTCGACCTCAAAATGACTTCATACAACTCTACAGGCATTAAATCCAGATGTGCGTAACTTTCATTACCAACTATCTGTGTTTGTGATTCATCTCTTTTATTACAGAAACATTTACAGAAGGTCTTAAAAAACTCGAACAATTTTCTCTCTGCTGTTACTTACTGTCCCATCTGCTACCTTAATTGACAAAACATTCCTCGACACTCTTGCCTTCTCTTTAATAACTGTCTTTTTGCTCTCTTCTTACTCATTACAAATGTTGGTATTTGCGAAATGCCTTGGTTAGAGAACTGCTCTTTACATGTACATATGTGAAATCTTTACTTTATGAACTTGTTGCTTAATCTAACCTGATACTGGATCTTTAGAAGGCATATCACAGTGTGTGCCACAATAAGGTATGGGAACCTCGAGAACAAACACATGTAAAAATGAATTGCAGACATAGTGAAAGAAACATACCACTGTAGTACAAGATACCTCAAAATAACAGATGAGACAATAGGTTGGATAAAACAGAGAAATGGTTTAAAACAAGAAAGCGTTCTTGTGAACCCTTACTTTTTGTGGTTGTCATGCACAAGGTGGCAGAAAGTGTAAGAGAGGACAATGATAAGTTGATGGCCTTTGCTGATGAACTAATGATCTAGGGAGACAACAAAGAAGTAGTTCAGCAGTAATTAAATGCATGGCAGAGGTGGTTGGATTATGTTATTAATTGTGAGGGAGAGCTATTGATTGTCACCAGGAAGGGGAAAAGGCCCATTCTGGCTGAGGCACGGATGACAAAAGTTGACAGCTTCCAATATGTTGGGGCACAGTTGGTGTAAATGGTAGAAATGAGGAGGAAGTCAATGGGAGAGGGAGGCATGCAGTAGAATTTCTGGGAAAACATGTCCCACAGAAGACCGAGGGAAAAATTTGAGGATACTAGGAAAGTTTTGCAATGCAGCTTTATTTATTTAATTTTTTTGAAGTAATTTCCGTCACACTGAATACACCTCTTCATCCTGCGAAGCCAATCCCTAAACCAGTTCTCCAAAGTTTCTGTAGGGAGAAAGGTACACTCGTCCCAAGCCCTTTGAAGGTCCTCATCACTTCAAAACTGCACTCTTTTAGGCTTTATTTTCACATGCTGGAACAGTGCAAAGTCACAGAGAGCAAGGTCTGGACTGTAAGGAGGGTGCTCAAGAAGTTTAAGTCCTGTACCCTGCAAATATTCAGTGCAAGCTTTGGCGCAGTGAGCTGGAGCATTGCCATGATGGAGAAACCAAGAATCCATTCCTGACTTCGGTCACTGGTTCTTCAAAGATTGGATGACTATGGGCAGGCACTGCTCAGTGTACCACTTAGCTGTGACTGTCTTCTGTGTGTCCAAAACAACATGCTCCACAATTCCACTTGATTTGAAGAAAACAGCTATCATTTTCTTCTTTACTGATCAGGATTTTCTGGCAGCTAAGAGTGCATCGTCACCTTCAAAAAATGAAGTCATTTCTGAGTCTTGGTCCACACATCGTCACCTGCCACAATATTATTCACATACTGAGATTGTCACTTAGAAAAATTTTTAACATCTACTGGCACCAAATCACACATCGTGTCATCTGCTCGTCTGTCAGTCTATGTGGCACACAGGGACAACAAAGTCTCTTTGCTCGCAAATGATCATGCAAAATCAAATGAATTACTGGTGCATTTAGCCCTAAGGTATCCTCTATGTCTCATATGTCACTCGCCTGTCTTCGTCTAGCATTTTCCTCACAGCATCAATGGTTTCCTCCGTAACTGATGATCATGATCTTCCTGTTCTCTCAGCATCCTCTAGAGTGAAATCTTCGGAATTCTCTGTACCGCCTGAACATAGTTGTACAATGTGGACACACACACATCGTCGAGCACAAGAGTCATTTCTTCAAAGCACTGGTCTACGTTTAAGGCATTCACGAAGTTGTATTGGAAAACTGCCCAAATCTCACTTCATGACCACCTTGCCACAGCAAGCACTTCAAACTAACCCTGCTAGTGAACGACTGCACCCACAGACATCGCACAGTGGTTACAATGCACATATGAAGTATTCTCAGAACACAGCAACAATCAGCCTCCTGCAACTTGTTGTTGCGTCATATTGCAAACTTTCTTAGTACCCTTTGTTTTGATCCCACTAATTGCCTATCCTGACCTATTGTTCTTAAGCCTGATCAAAGAAGAGAGGGGATCCAAGCAAAGTGCAAACATATGAGATGAAAATTTACAGAAGACTGGGAGTGAGAAGGATGGCCGAAATATAAAATGAAGACGTGGGAAGAGGCAAAGTAAACATACAAACAGAACTGGATAGAATCTCCAAGGCTTAAAATGGCACATAGTACAATCACACAAGTCATAGAATACCAGGAAGAGATGTGAATTATGGCTCCCAGGTGAAGATTAAAAATGAAGAGAAGTAGCGCTGAAATAGTTGACTGACAGGACTACAGGAGAGTATTTGGAAAACAGGGGCAGACTGGACAGAGTAGTGGCAGAGCAGAGGTGGGAAGATGGAGAGACATGCGCACAAAACAGACATGGCCTATGGCTAGAAACTTTTTACTTATTATGATGATGATACATCCTTACTCTGAAATAGTTTCTTATAATCAATAGCTTCTTAAGTTTGCCTGACAAGTCAGTTTCTTTCTAGCTTTTGTATCTATTTTTACTCTGTATCTTACAAGTCTACTTGCATCTCAAAAGTTTATGGTCCATTTTGTATGGGATACAAAACTGATTCTTTCTATTGATTACCTCACAAAAGACAAAATAATAACAGGCCAATATATTAAAGCTTCCTGGGCAAAGTGGATGAAAGGATACAACTGTTTTTCATGATCAAATGTGTTCACAAAGATGTCTTGGCAATGAAAAATAGGTGAATTTGCTATAAAAATTATGGGGCACACATTTTATTCTGGAAAATAGTTTACGTACAAAGAAGTAGTTATGAGCAGCCACATAAGTGTATTTTAAGACTTCCCACTATTGGAGGTCAAGGGAATAATCTACCAACTAAATAAAAGGCACACACAGTCAAAAACTATTCTTCTTGTGCTTTACAATAGTTATGAACAATATAAAAACAAACACCACTGATTAAGGTTCATAATTCTTTTCCTTTAAAAGTAAAAGAAATGAGTGGAAAACAGGAAATAAAAACATGACTAAATTTGCGGATGCTACAGCAGCAAGTAAACAGCTGATACAGTAAAGAACAAAGTACTTAAAAGTGGCGTATAGTGAGAAAATACCACAAATGAAAAACATTATTGTTAAGCTAAGATGGATGGCGAGAACAAAATGCACTCTAGACATCGAGTTTGCTTGCATGGAGAACTACAGTGCTCGTGATAACAAGGCAGAGAGATATATATATATATATATATATATATACAGGGTGATTCAAAAATGCATGTAAATATTTCAAGGGTGTATTTGTGAGGTAAATATAAGACAAAAATGTTCTGTACAATTTTTTCCATACTTGGCTTATTACAGAGTTATGAACAAAACAGGATAATACATTCAATACAACGTAAGGTATTTAATTCCCAGAGTTCACAGTTTAATTACAGTGCATTTGGACTAACAACGCAAACTGATAAATAAACGTGACGTAACAAACTGAAACAATTCCTCGCGAACACTGTATTAATTTAGGTCCTGTTGATTGAACTACAGCAATGCACAATAACTAAGGAAAATTGAAGCATTTTACAGACTGTACTGTACTGTACTGTATTTGCACAAATCTTAATGCAATGCATGTTCAAAATGCTGTCCCTGAACTTGCAGACAGACCCGTGCTCGTCGCATCAATGATCTCTGCACATTACACAGTCCGTTCAACTCTCCACGAATAATTTCACAACCACCTTCAATTCTTTGTTGTAGCACTTCTCTGTTCGGTACTGCAGAAGAATACACCAATGTCTTTAGTCGGCGCCATAAATAAAAGTCTAAAGGGTTCAGGTCAGGTCATCTGGCTGGCCAAGCAATTGGTCCTCCGCGACCTATCCATCGATGTGGATACGCAGAATTGAGGTACGCCCTTACGTTGCGGCTGTAATGGGCGGGAGCACCATCGTGCATAAACCACATGGTGGCTCGTGTTGCAAGAAGGACATCCTGTAACAATCCAGGCAATTCTCCCTCCAAAAATTCGCAGTACGCGTGCCCATTCAGCCTTGGAGGCAGAACATGAGGTCCGAGTAAGTAATTCCCCACAATACCACACCAAATGTTTATGGAGAATTGATGTTGATATCCACGCACAATTCTCGCGCCAGGATTCTCGACAGCCCACTGGTGCATATTATGCGAATTGATTACACCCGCACGAGTAAACATGGCCTCATCTGTGAATAATATCCGCCGAATGAACATTGGATCATTCAAATGACGCTCTTGTAACCACTGGCAGAATTGCTGACGGCGAGGATAGTCTTCAGATGTCAATTCGTGCACTTTTTGCAGGTGAAATGGATGCAACTGTTGTCTCCGAAGCAGCCGCCCTACAGTAGATTGTGGAAGTCGTACAGCTGCACTAATTTGTCTCGTACTGATAGATGGATCTTGGTCTACCAGGTCCAAAACATCTTCCTCGACGTTCACTGCGTGCTCAAGTGGTCGACCTGAATGTGGCCCAGGACGAATGCCATACTCCCGCATACGTCTGTCCACAGATACAAACGTCTGATGACTTGGTAACCGTCTTCCTGGAAACAGCTCACTGTACCTTCGTCTTGCTGCAAGTGCATTTCCATCTGCTGCACCATACACAAGGTGCATATCAGCATACTCACTGTTTGAGTACATCATGTGCACGAAACCTTTAGCCTTCCGACGATGAATGAACGACAGGACGTACTTTTCCGTTACCAACAACATCAACGCCATCTTCCGTACAGTAGGAGTAAACATCACGTGCAAACAAAAACAAACACTATTCATGCAGTTTCGAATCAACTGTTGGGAGATACGTATGTGAATTACGTACCAGAATATGGCATCCTGCTGCTTGCACTGCCGTCGTTTTGATACGGACATGACTTTCGTATTTAACGATAACTCTGGAATTAAACGTTTATGGAAAAACATTTATAGAACATTTTTGTCTTATATTTACCTCACAAATACACCCTTAAAATATTTACATGCATTTTTGAATCACCCTGTATATATATATATGCCATGGCGGCACAGAGTAATAGCAAGTGCTTAGTGTATAGTAATGTAGTATACAAGTTGGAGGAAAACTGTGTCACAAAATTTTAACCCTGGATAGCTGATGCCAGTAGAAACCAAAATAACTAATGCTCTGTAGGTCAAAAGTGCACAATTTTTAAACTACAGAAACTTGGCACCACACGCTGCGATTGGCTGCAGGATTGCCCTGTTACCAGATGCTCTGGACAATGCATGACTGCAAATGCTTTGCCTGCCGGAGATCGCAATGTATCCAAGGCGGCACGCTAACAACCCTGTTTTACCAAGTCGCCAGTGAATTGCTGTAAATGTTTGCAGGTGTGGGTGGCACCTTGCTGGGTACCGTTCCTCATACAACCATTGAGCTTCATGCGCATTACTGTCGGGTAGTCCATAAACAAAAACTATATCTCCTTGTTCTTCAAACGAATACTGTACCACCATGCTTCTATATGAATAAATCGCAGGTGACGTGTGAGTGCTCCGAAGCAAAGCTTATGTGTGAATGCCTCTGATGTGAAGTGGAGACAAACAGCAGGACCTATTCGACACGTGTAAGTATCACGTTGGGGCAGTGACGGGGCAAGGGACGTTTGTACGTGTGAACCGACAACCATAGCGCTGCCCGTCAACCGACAAACGGCAACAGGGCAATCCCACGACCAATTGGAGTGCATGGCACCAAGTTCCCGTAGTTTAAAAATGGTGCATCATCGACCTACACAACATTACTAATTTTGGCTCCTATTGGCATCAGCTATCTGGGGTTAAAATTTCGTGACACAATTTTTCTCCACCCTGTATAGTCTGACTCGCAGAGTAACATATTTTATTTATATTCAAACTAACACTTGTTGTTGTTGTTGTTGTTGTTGTTGTTGTTGTCTTCAGTCCTGAGACTGGTTTGATGCAGCTCTCCATGCTACTCTATCCTGTGCAAGCTTCTTCATCTCCCAGTACTTACTGCAACCTACATCCTTCTGAATCTGCTTAGGTATTCATCTCTTGGTCTCCCTCTATGATTTTTACCCTCCACGCTGCCCTCCAATGCTAAATTTGTGATCCCTTGATGCCTCAGAACATGTCCTACCAACCGGTCCCTTTTTCTTGTCAAGTTGTGCTACAAACTTCTCTTCTACCCAATTCTATTCAATACCTCCTCATTAGTTATGTGATCTACCCATCTAACCTTCAGCATTCTTCTGTAGCACCACAACACATGTAAAATTAATAAAAGCTTAGTTTCAAATGACAATGCAATTTCATTGTTCTTCTCCATTAAATTAGGTTTCTGTTATACAAATGTTAGATTACAATAGTAATATTAATTTCATCATTAATTTTTGAGATGGGGTGATTTCCTTCAGAATATAAAAAATGAAATATTTTCCTTTGGAAATACTATATCCGTATGGCGGTCACACGTCATGTTATCTGTGATCGCAACACTAAGTTGTCATCTGACAACAGCCTAAGAACTGGAAACAAGTTTGTGATTAAATAAATGATAGCTGTAGAACATCAGGAAACTGTTTCCTTCTTAATAGCATTGTCTTGTTCTAATTAGCACCAATGGAGAATTCAATGTATATTAAAATTTGATTTGGGTAGCAAGCATCCATTTTCAAGTTCAATAAGATCAACTAGAAGCACCAGAAGTATCTCCACCACACACCATTAAGTGTCTTGTGGAGTGTGATGTAGATGTAGATGTAGATATATGCTACCTCAAAAATTCCTGACAAGTTGCAACTGATTAATGCAAGTGCAAGACATTTTTCTGACAAGTGTCTAGTACATGCAGTCTTCCATGAAAGCCTCACACAAACAAGTCCAATGGTATTAAATCTGATGAGCTGAGAGACCACCAACATCCAACCTGCCTGCACTCAAATACTTATGTTCCTTGACTCTGCAGTGCAATGCTACATAATGTAGCACTGTTGAAGCCCCATTCTTTGGGAAATGTGGAGAAGATTGTTTTCCAGCAACACAAGCAAAATCACTTGCGAGTCATTCCATCTCAACACAGGTGCCAACCTGGCCCTCTTCAATTTTCATAAAATTTAGTTTGTTTGCTGCACATGACAAGAGAATGAAAAATACCAAATTACAGAATTTTAGGACAAGTAAAATAAGAGTAATGGCCACTCAAAGCATGAAAAAGATCGGGACAAAAATGGCTGCAACTTAAAGTAGATCAGTGAATCCTGTAATTTTGGAAAGGTCTTGAGACAATCCATTCAATGATATGCATTTTGTCATATTCAAAGAATGTACACAACTAAGGTGAGCGACCTTGACCTTTGACCCTGAATGTCTAAAAACATGTCACCTTCAAATAGACAAAGAAAATATATTTGCTTCTTCATGATACACTTTACAACATAATAAAAAATCGAGTTGGGATGACAAAGGGATTAGCAAATATAAATTAATATGTACAGCAATGTGTTGCACTAATGCAAAATAAATTGTGATTACTATGTACAGCGATGTGACTCCAACAATATGACACAAAGCATGGAAAAACAGGTCTTTTGTTAAAAAAAAAAAAAAAAAAAGAGTAGTGTTACAACATAGCACAGTAAATTAGTACAGTCTACACGCCAACAGCAAGCATTTATAATATGCAAGGTCATATACTATTTACAACAGCTGACCTTCCATGATGTAAAACACAATATAGCCATTCCAGTCGAACACATGCTTGGAAGGCATGGTAAACAGGTTGAGATATACAGAAACAAACATGACAACTGTATCATCTAGACTTATTATGCCTCCTCAACACTGACACGCAACATTTAACACTGTTCGTGCATATGTTTTCCCTGTTGCTGTTCTCACATCAACCTATGTAAAAATGTTGTTCATGTCCACAGTTGTCAGATTTTCAAGGGTATACACATGAAGGTGGAGGCCCATGAGGATGTAGGAAGGTAACTGAAACCTCATTGGTATATTTATTAACATACAAATCATATACAAGCCACCAGTGACCTTCATACATGCAAACAACAAACCCTGCAATATCACCAAGGTACGAGTGTCATTGGGTCCTAGATATAGATTCACTTCTGATGTCTGGTAAACTGGAGAAAACTTTCATTTTCATATTGTAATGGCCGGTGGGAATAACACAAGTAACTTGTGTGTACCTGCAATTGTGTAAATTTGTGCAAACCACTCTTGAAGGAGAGATTCTTCTTCATCATACTCACTGTTAGTTGTATAAAGAAAATCACACACTGTAAAGTTCTTGGAACACCATTTACACAACTGTCTGGGTATCATTATCTGAGTGTTGTAGATGCACTGCAGACTGGCATGGGCAAGTCTTTTGGTGATACCAGCAATACTACGACATGGTCCTTTGCCTGTGAGGTGGCAAAGAAATGCCACTCTGAAGCGACATTGAAATCAGTCTGATAAAAAGTTATGTTGGCAAAGTTCTTGCAATTCTTACACTAAGCTGCACCATCAGAGTAGTAGTACATATACTTGAGTGTTCTATGGAAGTAGTATCCCATGAAGCTAACCAAGTGACACTGAAAAAGATGAACATTCACTGTGTCACGTTTAAGGCATTCTGGTATAACAAAGGAAATGGAATCAATTGCAAGGTTTCCTGAATTTCTATAATACACAACAAATGAAACTTCTGCACCCCATCCTGCAAGAAAAACGTGCAATTTTCTGCAAAATCACATATTACAATGTATTCATTGTCATAAAGTACCTATTTCAGATATTGTAGAAACTCAAGACTGGTGGGTGGCTATGAAGAAATACAACAGAAGCTTTTTTAATTTATCTGCAATGTTTTCTAATAAGTATTCCACAGATGATAAACATGTCTGGAGAGAAGTTCTAGTTGTGTGTGTTCATAGTTTATATGTTACTTCATCATTCCATTTTCATCAAACAACTCTTGCAGGTGTGTCATGATAGAATGTGTACATGGGCATTTTTTTTCACATGTGGAGATACAGAATTTTGGCTGTGCGCAATCACAAGTGATCTGAGCAAGATAGTGTTGTAGATGCTAAGTTGACAGTCTGCTTCACAAGTCAACTCTTCTAATCTGGAACCTTCCAACATGAACTTCAAGTTTTGATGAGTACTGCAAACACACACTATGGGTACAGGATGCACCAGCCAAAACATAGTTCTTGGGTCACAAATAGCAGAATTTCAGTAATCCTACTTTCAGTCCTGGGTGTTCATCTTTGAATGCCTGACATAGTTCATGAAGGTTTCCCAACACTAGTCATTTTTTTAATGAATTCTGGAACCATTTTCCTTGGCAGCAACAAAATCCTTCTTCCCAGACAAACAGCAATCTATATAGTCTATGATGCTGGTCACAATCTGTTCTCGTAAGACACGTTTAGGTCTTGGATTAGGAGTTGCTAAGATACCACATTCTTTGGCTAACTGTTTTGCTTTTCTTGCTAAATAGTTAGAGGCTCCAAATTCATAATCAATCCTTCAAATGCTCCAACTTTCCACAAGAAGTGTCAGAATTTGGATCTCACTGCCTGTAGTGTGGTGTGAAGGACGTCACGCCTGTAAATAGTGACTAAATGAAGATGAGCCTCCAGTATGAGAAGGAGTGAACCAGGGACTGACAATATATATCACCACATGCTCTCTTTCTTAACACAGAAAGCAAAAAACCATCTTTGAGTATTTTTAACAATATTCAACACTTTGGAACAACAGGATGTATAGGCGGACAAGAAAAAAAAATTCCCGGATTTTACCCAGATTTTCCGGTTAAAAATAAACTTTCTCCCGGATGAAAACACGTTTATTCCATGTTAAGTGACGGTATATTTTCCCTTATCATTCCTTTTGAATAGTTATGGTTTTATACACGAACATAGAAGTTCCTGGCACTTTAGAAAACGAAACTTAGAGAAAAAGACTTGTTTCGGAAATATCTTTGATGTGCAGCAACATGTGCGCTGTGTATTTTCGTATTACGAAAGTATACATTGGAGTTCCATCAAACACCGCATGTTATTTTCCAAATCATTGAAATCGAGACTGCGATGTGCTTCTGCAAGCCAGTCATAGCTCATGTCACGTGATATCGCCAGTCGATGACAGCGAATATTCAGAGGACAGAGGATAGGACATGTGATGTAGTCAGCCAACAGCAACATCACTGTTAAGTAGCATGAACACACGAACAGGGAAAGTTAATAGTTTAAATTAATATACAAAGTGTTGCTACAAGAAAAGAAGCTGCGAGAGGAGCTAAGCTTTCGCATATAATGTTGATTTTTTTGCGCATGTTGCACTTTAAGATACATCACACAAATGTGTCAGTAAAATTTTTAATAATGACAAATGTCTGATCTTCAGGGTTTGAAATTATTCTAAATGGCTCATCATTAAAGAGTTGATTTTTAAATGAGAGTCAAATGCTCTATGATTTAAGAAATTCGTGGTACATTCTCGCACATAGTTCAACTTGCATAAAAGGATATTTACTTTGAAAGTGACACTTTTCAAACCACCATTCACAATATTTTCCCACGACCTGTTAGAAATAGGTTCGTTTCAGCAGTTGCCAGAGAGTGCAGATAACAGGCAACACGGCGCTTGCGCACCTTCCTTGACGTAGGAAGCCCGTATGTACGTATAAAACATTGAAAGATCATACATTATGTCATAAAAGAAACAAGACATCAGAGGACACTCCAAAAGCATCGGAATTTCGTGAACCATACTAAAATGTGCACATTTAAAGTGCATACTAAAAGTGCACATTCGATGTCCAGATTCCCAATGAAGTAGACCTCGACCTGATATTAAGTTTCTCAGTGTGGTTTTCGGGATGTAAATTTTCTTGGAGCACCAGCACTGTGTTACATCATGTTTGGTTCTTTATTATGGCATAATGCCATACGTGCTAGAAGATGAAAATGTGAACTTGAAATGCAGCAAACAGTAGTGTGGAACTAAACATTTCGTTTCAAATATGTTGACTGCCTCTGCGGGAAAGGTTAATAAATGTCAAATTTCTTTAGCAAACAGGTAAAAATAACTTCATTGTTCTGCTCAATTGTCAGAAAGGTGGAAATAAAATAAAATCTGAAACTAATGACATATTTTAGTCTTTCGTAATTATGTGAATGTATTTTAATCCATTTTGTTTTCATTTGACGTGAGAGTAAACGAAGGGAAACAGCTAATATCATTAAATGTAAACACGGGTCACGTGGAGACTACCCACTATAACTCACGACTGCTCTGCGCATCAGCCCCGCATCTACGATATTTGCGAACCTGGTCAGTACTAAAAAATATCGAATTTTCAAAAATATGTTCATCTTGTAGTTCACATCTTTACAAAAGTCTGAAACATAAGATGTGTGTTCGAGGACATGTAAGACATTTATTTGGTCTTAAGTGTGCCAAAGTGCAGTGTCACGCCTCTTCATAAAGCATTCTTCTATCACATGTCACCGTATTTCGCTCTGTGGAATTTAAATGTGTATATTTTGTAATGGATGCCATCAAACTATATTCAGGACAGTGGAAACTGAAATGTCCTGTGGCGCCTCTCCTGCTCCCAGTCGGCTGGTTTGACAGCCTGCCCCCCCTTTAAAAAAAATCTCACAATTAATAGCGGATGGAATTATTTGTAATCGGGAGAACAAGAACTCTTCAGAAAATTTGCACTCTTTGTTGCCTATTAGCTAATAACTTTTGTGTGACATAAAATTAAGATAAGATACATTAAAACCAATAAAGACAAGAGACAAGCAAGAAAGTACACATTACTTCAATCCTTAGCTCCTAGTATTTTTTTCTCTCTAATCTTGCTGCAGCTTTACATGGCGTGCTTTCCTTTCTGCGAAAGAATCTATTACCTCATCAAAGTTCGTCAAATGTTTTGCTACATGAAAAATTAAAATGTCGTTATCTAATACTGAAAAAGCAGTTAACACAAATAATACCCACGACTGGTGTGGTTTCTTGATCTGATTATGTCTATTTTGTCACTGTCTGCTAGATAAAACAAAATAGGCCTTTCTAATATTGTAGCAATTTAGTAACATACACCAAATAAACGAGACTGTTTTGGCACAGATGGGCATTTTTATAACACGACAGAGTATAATTCACGAAGTACCAATATCAAATGCCTATTAGTGCTATTTCCAGCAAAAAGCTTTATGTTAGGAACTAGTTTCACACTTCATTCATACGCACCAGCTTCTCAAACATGAGATCAAAAAGTAGTATTAAGAAATTTTTATGTAAATTTGGAATCGTCTTATTCTTCCATTATTTGTGTGACGTCCCCGTTTCTTCTCCTTCCTCGTTCTAACAAACAATATCACCAATTCTGTAGCTATTCCTTCCATGTCAAAATTTGTTCGCTGATTAACTTCACTAACCCTGCCAGAATCACAGGTTTATATATCCCGCGATTATTTTCTGGTTAAGCGTTGTTATGTGTTCGTACAACACATTTTCCGTGTTACTTCCAGAATAGAACTTAAGTGGCTGATAGCTGAGGACTATACAACAGGTCCTTACTAGTGTAGCAGGCTGGCCAAAAATTTTCTGACAAAATTTCATTTTCTTGGATACGTAATCTTTCTCACCTGTTATTCCTGTCAGTCATTTACTTCCATTCTGGTAGTCTGAATCTATGGATTTTGCTAGTAATTATAACAACGCTGATCATTCGCAAACCCAATCAACCACATAACCTGACAGCGATTGGCATTCATCTGTTCGGCTTTACTCCTCAGCTCGTATAGCCCCGTCCCCTTTTGTCTGCGGAGAATTTATTTCTAGATGCGACGAGGATTCTCCTGACAGAGACATCACGTACACTATGCACGCATTCAAAAATAAACTTACGATTCATTCAGAAATCAACTTAAAATGTGTTCAAAAATGTTCAAAAACCAACAGGGAAGTGTTTCAAAATCATATGAATAATCGATAGACAAACGTGCGCTGGATGCTAGGCGCTTTGTAAAACAAGTTCTTTTTCCTAGAGAATATGAATTTGGTGCCCCCTTTTCCCAGTAGCATCTAGCTGATTGCTGCGACTACTCGCACAACCAATAGCCACATTCCTGTAGCCAGAAGCGGGAGAATCCACTGCTCAAACGCGACTCACCTGCGCGTGCGCCCGCTCGTAACTGCTAAAACGACTCTAATGTAAACAGTTGTGACTTCTTGCTCATCGGAGGCAATTTGTTGTTATGTAGTACTGCATAGTCTTCCTAAAGCCATTGACACATTTTGCTGTTGGCAGACACTTGCATGAACACTGTGTGTCGTCGTCGTATATGGCGCATTTCCTTTGCAATTTAAGGTATTTTCGTTTTTTTCTCTCGTTTACGTTTTACTGTGGAAGTATTATTCTGTAGTAGTGGGATACAGTCATATCCTTTGTTAGAGTATCGGTTCTTACCATTCAAAATCACAAAAAATTTAACTGAAAACTAAATGACAAATTTCTGGAATTCTAAAAAATTTCCAGGTTTTTCCCGGTTTTCTCCCGGATGAAAAAATTCCCGGGTTTTCGCCAGATCCCCCCAGTTGTCCTGGGTCGTATACACCCTGTACATAAGAATTGATTTTTGCAAACGCACATGCCAAAAACCCTTCTGAGCTGTGTATATAAAGTGCTGGAAAGGGAAGTTGAAACACAAGATTTAAGTGATAGTATGATCACCACAACCTGCTCCCCAAAACAAATGTTAATTTGTGGTCAGGACATGATATGAATGGAACAATAATAAAATTAGTGACCTCTTACCTGTAGAGAACTGGTGCATGGTACACACAAACAGAGCTAGATCTGGGCTACAAATGTATGGCGAAGAATGGTTTCAATGTATCAACTAGCAAGTCTTCGGTTCTACTCTTCACCAGACACAGGGTTCCCCCACTGAGACACTTAAGTTTGGACTGTATGAATTACCAGTCATGACAGTAGTCAAATATATTGGACTCCATATCAACCACAAATTTTGGCAGAAGTCCCCCATTACAAAAGCTGTCGCAAACTGTGAAAAGCCCACTAATATTACTGCAAGCAGTCACGGGTATGAGATGAGGGACAGGTGCAGACAATGGACTATGACTGTGTCGAATGTCAATATGTCCATACATGGATTACCCTTGTTTTTGTTTTGGTTCTGCTCTGGAAACATCCAAGACAATTTGACAAATGACATTACAAAGCACTTAAAGAGTATGCCAAGGGACAATGCAGTCTACACCAATGAACATCCTTTTAGTTAAGTAAATGAGCCTCCCCTACATCTACGTCACACACAAAGAGCAAAAATTTTACTTAAAACAGTCACAGGTCACACAAGACCAGATATCACTAGACATCTATACCTTAACTGGGTTGAGTCACTTATCCGGGTACTATATCAATGTAAGACTTCCTCCTCTTGTTGTTGCATACGTGGATACCAGACCCTTTCTGACACAAAGCATGTGTCTACATAACAATTACTCTGCTGTGAAGCAAACTAACATACCAGTGTATTGGAATGACGAGTTCACCAACTTTAGCTGTTGTTATCCAAATAATTGCATTTCGACAGATTACCTCTCCAAATATAACAATGCCAGATTCATATAGTCCACCACTCCAAAAGATGAAGATTGATGCCATAGTGCTCAGTGGGATAGCACTGTCATGCTGTAATGAAATTCAAGCTTCCTAAGAAACTCACAATTATGACAGCTAAGCTTTTTTGCTATTCTTCGAGCCCTAGGGCTCTGGGTTCATTATCCTTTCTGATTCCAGATCTACACTGGAACTATTAAGATATCCGCGTAGTGGAAAATCCAACCATCCAATAGCAGATAACATCACATCCAGTAGCATATAATATCACAAATCTGATGTTACAAATCACAAAAAGGAATCAGAAAGTTAGCATGGGCTTGGTAAAAGCACATTGTGGTGTACCTGGCAATGAAACAGAGACAAGCTAGCCAAAGCAGCCATCTACGACGGAGTGAGAGGACACAACAAATTACAACTAAAGATATTTTAACCACATCAAGAATCAGAGAGAAGTGTGACACAGAATGGCAAGAGACCTACAAATACAAAGGCAAAGTCCGCCTGCTTAGCTGAGTGGTAACATGTCTGCATAGCATGCATCAGGTCTGTGTTCGATTTCCAGCCGTATTGGAGATTTTCTTTGCTCGTGAACTGGGTGTTGTGTTGTCCTCATCATCATCTCCTCATTATCACTGACACGCAAGTCACGCAATGTGGTGTCACCTGAAATAAGACTTCCACCCGGTGGCCAAACTTCCCCGGATGGGGACTTCCGGCCATCAATGCCACATGATCATTTCTTTTTACAGAGGCAAAGATTGTGCCATAGTGAACCCTGTACTGATTCCAAATTTCTTGCATGAGAAAAATCAAGACTCCAGAAGATTCACGAACACAAAAGTGCCTCACATTCAATCACGGCTGTTATGGGAAGCACCTACACTGTACTCATTTAGTTACCTCCCCACTGTGTGAAGTTGGTGAAGAAAAGGATGTCAATCACACACAGTTGTGCTCTGCCAAAACTCAGGTTCAGTAGTTTTGGTACAGTACATAAATAACTTGGCAAATGGTAGGATTACTGGTTGTATTGGTTGCGAAAGTAACATACAAAAAGGAACAACAAAAATACTGCCACAAAACGAGCGTTTGGCCAACAATACTTTTGCCCACACACACACACACACACACACACACACACACACACACACACACGGCCACAGTCTCTGGCATCTGAAGCCAGACTAAAAGCAGCAGTGCATGATGGGGAAGGCAATCGGGTGGGGGTAAGGAGGAGGCTGCAGTGGGGAGGGGGAGGGATAGCAGCGTAAGGGTGGGGGACGGTTAAGTGTTGCTAGTGGAAGCATGCGGGGATGACGTGGAGAGAGAGTAGGGCATCTAGGTGCAGTCGAGAGGTTAGATGAAAGGCAGGAGAGAGGAGGGGTAGTGGAAAGGAGAGAGATGGGCATGGATAGTGACTAACAAAGACTGAGGCCAGGAGGGTTACGGGAACATGGGATACATTGCAAGGCGAGGTCCCACCTGCACAATTCATAAAAGTTGGTGTTGGTGGGAAGGATCCCATTTGCACAGGCTGTGAAGCAGTCACTGAAATGAAGAACATCGTGTTGAGTGGTGTGTTCAGCAATAGGTTGGTCCAGTTGTTTCTTGGTCACAGCTTGTAGGTGGCCATTCATGCAGACAGACTGCTTGTTGGTTATCAAGCCCACGAAGAACGCAGCACAGTGGTTATAGCTTAGCTTGTAGATCACATGACTGGTTTCACAGGTAGCTCTGTCTTTGATGGGATAGATGATGTTTGCGACCGGAGTGGAGTGGGTGGTAGTGGGAAGATGCATGGGACATGTCTTGCATCTAGGTCTATTACAGGGTAATGAGCCATGAGGCAAAGGGTTGGGAACAAGGATTGTGTAAGGATGGGCGAGGAGACTGTGTAGTTCAGTGGATGGCGGAATACCACAGTGGGAAGGATGGGAAGGATAGTGGGCAGGACCTTCCTCATTAGGGGACACTATGAGAGGTTGTCGAAAACTTGGTGGAGAATGTAATTCAATTGCTCCAGTCCTGGATGGTACTGAGTCATGAACGGAATACTCCTCTGTGGCCCAACGGTGGGACTTTGGGGAGTCGTGCGTGACTGAAAAGATGATGCAAATGAGATCTGTTTTTCTGCAATGTTGGGAGGGCAATTAAGGTCTGTAAAGGCCTCGGTGAGACCCTCAGTGTATTTAGAAAGGGACTGCTCGTCACTGCAGATGCAATGGCCACGGGTGGCTGGCAATGTGGAATGGACTTCTTGGTAAGATCCAGGGCTACTTGTGAAACCAATCATATGATCTACATACTAAGCTGCAACAACAGAGCAGCATTCTACGTGGGCGTGACAACCAACAACCTGTCTGTCCTCACGAATGGCCACCTACAAACTATGACCAAGAAACAACTGGACCATCCTGTTGCTGAGCACACCGCCCAACATGATGTTCTTCATTTCAATGACTGCTTCACAACTGTGCCATCTCTTTTCTCCCCACCAACACCAGCTTTTCTGAACTGTGCAGGTGGGAACTCTGCCTGCAATATACCCTACATTCCCGCAGCCCTTCTGGCATCAACCTTGGTTAGTCACTGTCCTTACCCATCTAGCCCCTTCACTGTTCCCATTCCAGCACTACACAGCCCTCTGTTCCATCAATACAACCAGTCTTTTTACTTCTCTCCTTTTCCAACACTCCCCCTCTGCCGCAAACTCCGTCTAAACTCCTGACTGCACCTAACTGCCCTAACCTCTCTCCACATCATCCCTGTATGCTCCCACTAACAGCAGTTTACCGGTCCCCCAACCTACACCCCCCCCCCCCCCCCCCCACCTTAGCCTCCTCCTTACCACCACTAGGTTGCATCTCACATCACGCGCTGCTCGTAGTCTGGTTTCAGCTGCCAGAGACGGTGGTCATGCGAGTGTAAGTTGCATTTCGGTGTGTGTGTGTGTGTGTGTGTGTGTGTGTGTGTGTGTGTGTGTGTGTGTGGGGACACCTTATTCTCATTCCTCCAGAACCTTAACAACTTCGCCCCCATTTGTTTCACCTGGTCCTCCTCAACCCAACGAGCCACCTTCCTAGATGTTAAACTCTGCCTCAGAGATGGCTACATCAGTACCTTCGTCCATATCACACCTACTAACTGCCAGCAATACCTCCACTTCAACAGCTGCCAGCCGTTTCACACCAAGAAATCCCTTCCGTACAGCCTAGCCATCCATGGTCGTCGCATCTGTAGTGACGAGCAGTCCCTCTCTAAATATACCGAGGGTCTCACTGAAGCCTGCACTGACCTTAATTATCCTCCCATCCTTGTACAAAAACAAATCTCCTGTGCCTTATCTTTCCAGTCTCCCACCACCTCCCAAAGTCCCAAAGTCCGGCCACAGAGGAGCATACCCCCCGTAACTCAGCACCATCCGGGACCAGAGCAACTGAATTACATTCTCTGTCAGGGTTTCGACTACCTCTAGTCGTGCCCTGAAATGAGAAATGTCCTACCCACTATCCTTCCCATCCCTCATACCGTGATATTCCGCTGTCCACCAAACCTACACAATATACTCGTTCACCCTTACACAACCCCTCCTCCCAATCCATTACCTCATGGTTCATACCCCTGTAATAGACCTAGATGCAAGACTTGTCCCATACATCTTCCTACGACCACCTACTCCAGTCCAGTCACTAACATTACCTATCACATCAAAGGCAGGGCTACCTGTGAAACCAGTCATGTGATCTACAGGCTAAGCTGCAACCACTGTACTGCATTCTATGTAGTCATGACAACCAACAAGCTGTCTGTCCGCATGAACGGCCACCGACAAACTGTGGCCAAAAAACAAGTGGACCACCCTGTAGCTGAACACGCTGCCAAACACGATACCCCTCATCTCAATGACTGCTTCACAGCCTGTGCCATATGGATCCTTCCCACCAACACCAGCTTTTCTACATTGCGCAGGTGGGAAATTTCCCTCCAATACATCCTACGTTCCCGTAACCCTCCTGGCCTCAACCTTCGTTAGTCACTGTCCTCACCCGTCCCGCCCCCTTCCTGTTCCCGTTCCAGCACTACACAGCCGTCATTTCACCGCCACGCCCAATCTTTTAATTTATTTTATTTATATTTCTCTCCTTTCCGCTACTTACCCCCTCCTCCCTACACATCTTCTCTCCCACACTCCGTCTAAACTGCAACACTTCACGGTCTGCCACTCCCACCATACTATCCCTCCCCCTCCTCGCCCAAGCCTCCTCCTTACCCCCACCCAGTCGCCACTCCCATCATGCACTGGTGCTGCTGGTCACAGTGTAGTTTCAGCTCTCTGAGATGGCAGATGTGTGTGCAAGTTGCGCTTGCGAGTGAGTGTGTGTGTGTGTGTGTGTGTGTGTGTGTGTGTGTGTGTGTGTGTGTGTGTGTGTGTGTACTGCTGACAACGGCCTTAATGGCAGAAAGCTATGATTGTGTGAATCTTTTTATTGCGCCTATCGCGGCTCAGCATTTTCATATTGAATACTGTAGATTCAGCAGTATTTGGCTTGTAATGCAGCAACTTCGTATCTCAGACCCTAGACAACAAAACCAGCCAAAACTTTTAATATTGCAGTTCTAAGTCTGAGGGTACGTACCGTATTTACTCAAATCTAAGCTGCATTCGAATCTAAGCCGCACCTGAAAAATGAGACTTGAAATCACAGAAAAAAAAAATTGCCCGTATCTAAGCCGCACCTGCAATTTGAGACTCGAAATTCAAGGGGAAAGAAAAGTTTTAGGCCGCACCTCCAAATCGAAACAAAGTTGGTCCATTGTAATATGAGACACAATTTAGGTTGAATGAATAATGATATACCTATAGTAGTTTGGTTTGAGTCGTAAGCTTAACAGTTAAGCTTTACCAGGTAGCCATTTTTTTGCGTCAGGCGCTCCATCCGTATTTATACGGGTACCCTTCCTTTTTCACGTGCTTCGTCTGGTTTGAATTGAGTGCTTATTTTTCTTTGATCTGATAAGTGCCGTTCTCTTTGTTATAGATATTTACGTCACTCTAAGCTGAAAATGCATTAGGCCCTACTGCACTGTGTCATGCATTGTTTGTCACATTCTGATAATGAGAGACAGGAGAGACAGGAATCGTCTCATTAGCGAAACAATGGCAAGAGAATGCTATTTGCTGTTACTTACACTGCTGCTTTCTTTGATAATGATCAACAAGAACCAAATAATAGACTGCGTATGATAGAAGATGTTCTGAACAAGAGTCTAGTGAAAATTTTTCTCCGTTTGAAAATCTTTGCAGACGCCTCTTTAGTACATTACATTCTGCACAGAAATTAGAGTCATCTTAGATTTAAAAATCTAGTCAATCGCCGTGCTTCATTTCTGACTGCATCACTATTAGGCATAAGAATAATACGAATATAAACATGACATGATATGTATATTCTTCCACATTTGCTGTTGTCTCACTCTAGTTTCGTAGTTTATTAGGCAGACAGGATTTGAAGGAGATAGCAGCACACACGAAAGAATACATGGCAAAATGTTTATATTCGTATTATTCTTATGGTGAAGAGAATACTGCATGTGATTCACAATTCATAAAAGTTCCTATTACCAACCATCTCTTCTCACAGGCAGGAAAAAATTCAGAACGTAGAGTTGGCCATATTGACAAACATCCCAAAAAGTTTTGCCAGTCGGATTTTCGTAGTACATTGAAATGCTGCTACAAGGGAAGATGAACAATACGGAATTTGTATTTACTTCGTTGGATAATGTATGAAAATGCAGTGGTCGAAACTCGGGGTGGAGAAAAAAAGCTCGTCATCCACTTTTTTTTATATATTTATTTATTGACGCAGAGGTTTTGGCGTCAGTGTTTATCTTTGTGCCTGCAAAGCATGCCTGTGTAGTGCTACATATATTCGATGGCAGAAGTTAGTTGTGGCGGCACCTACCAACATTTTTTCAGAACTTCACTTACTTCGCACTCGATTCTAAGCCGCAGGCAGTTTTTTGGATTACAAAAACCGGAAAAAAAGTGCGGCTTAGATTCGAGTAAATACAGTAGTTGAGGGCCACCACACTATATCATCATTCATCATTTTCTATTTGAAAGCCCACAACTGCAGGGATTACCTGACAGAAGGACTCTGCCAGTTGTCAGATTCATCCACCTACAAACCCTGCCACAGCGACTCCGTTCCAGAAATCCAGCACAATATCCATCTCTCCTCAAATCCTTAGGCCCATACCAGAACTTCTCTCCACAGTCCATCTCTCCCCTCCCCTCACCTCTACCACTGCACCCACTCCTACCTTCTACATGCTCCCAAAAGTCCATAAACCCAACCACCCTGGATGCCCCACTGTGATCAGTTACTGTGCCCCCACTGTAAACCAACACCTTCAGCCTATTACCCACAACCTACCTTCCTATATAAAAGATATCAATCATTTCCTCCACTGTTCATGTTCCTTTACCACATGGTGCCCTGTTTGTCACTATTGATGCTATCTCCCTTTACAGTAACATCCATAATGCCCATGGCCTTATCGTTATTGAATACTACCTTTCCCAACATCCGACAGATTCCAAACCAACAACCTTGTTCTTAGTCACCATGGCCAACTATATTCTCACCTACAATTACTTCTTCTTCAAAGGAATTACCTACAAACAAATGCAGGGTACAACTATGGCACCCACATGACACCAATCTATGCCAACCTATTCATGGGCCATCTAGAGGAATCCACACCCAGAATCCTAAACCCTTGCCTAGTTCAGATTCATTGGTGGCGTCTTCATGATCTGGATAGAGGGTGACGACACACTGTCCACTTTCCTCCACAACCTCAACACCTTCTCCCCCACTCACTTCACCTTGTCCTACTCAAGCCAACAAGCCACCTTCCTCAATGGTTGTCCTCCACCTCAAAGATGGCTACATCAGTACCACTGTCCATATGAAACCTACCACCACCAGCAATACCTCCACTCTGACTACTGCCACCCATTCCATGCCAAGAAGACCCTTCCATACAGCCTAGCCAACTGCGGCCATCAGCAGTCCTTCTCTAAATATATTGAGAGTCTCACTGAGGCCTTTACAGACCTTAATTAACCTTCCAACCTTGTACAAAAACAGGTCTCCTGTGCTTCATCTTTCCAGTCACCTACCACCTCTCAAGTCCCACTGTCCAGCCACAGAGGAGCAATCACCTCGTGACTCAGTACCACCCAAGACTGGAGCAACTGAATTACATTCTCCACCAAAATTTCGACTACCTTTCATCATTCCCTGAAATGAGAAATGTGGTTTTCGGGATGTAAATTTTCTTGGAGTACCAGTACTGTATTATCTCATGTTTGTTCTTTATTACGGCCTAATGCCGTACGTGCTAGAAGATGAGAACATGCACTTGAAATGCAGCGAAAAGTTGAAACTGGCCAGTAGTGTGGAATTAAATACTTCGTTTCAGATTCATTGACTGCCTCAGCGGAAAAGATTAATAAAAGACAAATTTCTTTAGCAAACCAACAAAAATAACTTCATTGTTCTGCAAGGTGATTAATGCTTGACTGTTAGAAAGGTGGAAATAAAATCTGAAACTAATAACATATTTCAGCCTTCTGTAATTATGTGAATGTATTTTAATTCACTTGATAGCTCCTGGCCACAGAAATCCGTTTTGTTTTCATTATACATGAGAGCAGTAAACAAAGAGAAAGCAGTAAAATCACTAAATGTAAACATGGGTCGTGTAGAGATTACCCACTTCCCTACTATAACTCAGACTACTCTACACATAAGCCCCGATCTAAGATATTTCCGAAACGGTGCAATACCAGATAGTGGTGCCAGCCCCCCATCCATCGAATGTTTGAGATAGGATGTCAAAAATTTAAAAAAAAAGAAAAGGAAAAAGAAAATAAATTTAATTTTCAAAAAGATGTTTATTTTGTAGCGCACATAAAACATATGTGTTCAAGGAAATTTAAGACGTTATTTGGTCTTAAATGTGCCAAAGTGCAGTGCCACGCCTCTCCACATAGCATACAATGGCACATCACTGCACTTTGCTCTGTGGAACGGAAATGTATATATTTTGTAATGGATGTCATCAAAGAATATTCAGGACAGTGGAAATTAAAATGTCCTGTGTGCCTCTTCTGCTCCCAGTCGGCCGGTTTGACATCCTGCCCATCTTTTTAAAAATCTCTCGCAATTAATACTGGATGGGATTTTTTGTAATTGGGAGAACAATAACTCTTCAGAAAATTTGCACTCTTTATTGCCTATTAGCTAATAACTTGCTGTTTTGTGTGACATAAAAATGTAGGCTACATAAAACAAGTTAAGACAAGAAATAAGAATGACAGTACACATTCTTCAATCTTTAGCTCCTAGCATTTTTTCCTCTCTAATCTTGCTACAGCTTTACATGGCATGCTTTCCTTTCAGTGAAAGAAAATTGCCTCATCAAAGTTCGTCAAACATTTTGCTACATGAAAAATCAAAATGTCGTCATCTAATACCGAAAAAGCTGTTAATATAAATAATACCCAAGACTCGTGCGGTTTCTCAATATGATTACATCTATTTTGTCACTGAAACTTCCTGGCAGATTAAAACTGTGTGCCCAACCGAGACTCGAACTCGGGACCTTTGCCTTTCGCGGGCAAGTGCTCTACCAACTGAGCTACCGAAGCACGACTCACACCCAGTACTCACAGCTTTACTTCTGCCAGTACCTCGTCTCCTACCTTCCAAACTTTACAGAAGCTCTCCTGCGAACCTTCCTCCTGTAAATTTTGGAAGGTAGGAGACGAGGTACTGGCAGAAGTAAAGCTGTGAGTACCGGGCGTGAGTCGTGCTTCGGTAGCTCAATTGGTAGAGCACTTGCCCGCGAAAGGCAAAGGTCCCGAGTTCGAGTCTCGGTCGGGCACACAGTTTTAATCTGCCAGGAAGTTTCATATCAGCGCACACTCCGCTGCAGAGTGAAAATCTCATTCTGGAAACATCCCCCAGGCTGTGGCTAAGCCATGTCTCCGCAATATCCTTTCTTTCAGGAGTGCTAGTTCTGCAAGGTTCGCAGGAGAACTTCTGTAAAGTTTGGAAGGTAGGAGACGAGGTACTGGCAGAAGTAAAGCTGTGAGTACCGGGCGTGAGTCGTGCTTCGGTAGCTCAGTTGGTAGAGCACTTGCCCGCGAAAGGCAAAGGTCCCGAGTTCGAGTCTCGGTCGGGCACACAGTTTTAATCTGCCAGGAAGTTTCATATCAGCGCACACTCTGCTGCAGAGTGAAAATCTCATTCTATTTTGTCACTATTTGCTAGATGAAACAAAGTAGGTCTTTCTAATACTGAAGCAACTGTAACACATACCACATTAACGAGACTGTTTTGACACAGATGGTCAGTTTTATAACACGACATAATATAATTCGCAAAGTACCAACATGAAACGCCTATTAAGCCTACTACAAGCAAAAACCCTTATGTTAGGAAATAGTTTCACATTTCATTCATACACTCCAGTTTCTCACAAGCATGAGGTCAAAAAGTAGAAGTACAAAATTTTTATATAAACTTGAAATCATCATATCCTTCCATAATTTTTGTGATGTCTATGTTTCTTCTCCTTCCTCGTTCTAACAATCAATCACTAATTCTGTTAACTATTTTTGCCATTGTCATAACTTATTAGCCGGTTAACTTCACTAACGCTGCCAAAATCATCGGTTTAATTATCCCGCAATTATTTCCCGGTTAGGCGTTGTTACACGTTTGTACAATGCCTTTTCCACACTGCTTCCAGAGTAGAACTTAAGTGGCTGCTAGCCGGGGACTGTCCAACTAGCGTAGTGATCTGACCAAAAATTTTCTGTCAAAATTTCATTTTCTTGGATACACCAAAAAGATAATATGTAATCTTTCTTACCTGTTATTCCTGTTAGTCATTTATGCCCACTCAGGTGGTCTGAATCTATGGATTTTGCTAGTAATTATAACAATGCAAAACCCAATCAATCACATAATCAGACAGCGATTGACATTCATCCGGTCGGCTTTACTCTGCTCAGCTCATATACCCCGTCACCTTTTGTCTGCAGGGAAGTTTACTTCTAGATGTGATGAGAACTCCCCTGACAGAGATATCACGTGCATTATGCATGCATTCAAAAACCAACAAGGATACATTTCAAAACCATATGGCACCCCCCCCCCCCCCCTCCACCTCTCCCAAAATACCCGGTTAGATACCTCGGTTTGGCCCCTCCTAGATCCAGGCCTGCTGCACATGTGTGAATCTGGTAGCTAGGGCGCACCAGCAAAATTTTCCCCGGTAGCATTTAGCTGCTTGCTGCGACTGCTTACACAACCAATTGCCACATTTCTATAGCCAGAAGCAGGAGAAGGTACTACTCATATGTGACTCACCTTCGCATGCACATGACTGATACAATGAGTCTAATGTAAACAGTTTTGATGTCATGCCCATTGAATGCAATTTGTTATTGTAAAGCTTTTGACACATTTTGCTGTTGGCAGACGCTTGTATGACCACTGTGTTTTGTTGTTGTATATGGAGCATTTCCTTTGCACTTAACGTTCCATTTTCATTTTTTCCTCTTGTTCATGTTTTATTGCTGCAGTATTATTCTGCAGTAGTAGAATACAGTAATAGTCTCTGTTAACAGTATTTGTTTTTACCAGTCAAAATTACAAAAACTTAACTGAAAACTAAAACAAATTCTCAGGTTTATTCCAGTTTTCTCCCAGATGAAAAAATTCCCAGGTTTATTTATTTATTTATTTATTGTTCCGTGGGACCACATCCCAGATCTCCCAGTTGTCCCAGGTTTAATATGCCCTGCTTTACATTCCATCCTGGATTTTCCATTGTTTGATATATGAATGTGTTTGAGAGAACCTCGAAGCTGGCGACTTCTTGATTTGCACATAATTAGAACTATACCTTCTTAAATGTTAGTCCACTGTGCATTTAATATCCTTACAAAATATATATTGCATTTTATAAATAATAAAAACTAGCTGATACGTTAACTTCTGCACTTTCATATAACCAAAGCAATTATTTTTTATGCAAGTAGAGTTTACACGCACAAACACAAAAAAAATCTATCTAACTATTGCTATTTTGCACTCAATACAACATTCTCCATCAATTTTCAAAGGCAAGAGTTTCCTGTTGTTATTGATAAGTGCAAAAGTTGTTAATAATAACAGAAACACATTTTATGTAAGCTCAATGAAGTATTGAAGCGATGTTTGAGATGGTGGGATTGCATACATGATCAAACTGAGGTAATGCCCAGCAGGTATGCAACTCACCTAACACACAGGTAAAATGATTACGGTCATAACCGACCAAGGCTACTAGGAAAGCAACCATAGTCTATGTTTACTTATGATAGTCTATGGTAGCTTAAAACTGTAAACTCACATCATAGATACAAGATTACAATCCTCCCCCTGCAATGTCCGGTCACCATCAGCTCCCGTTTGTCAACATGTATCACCGCACTGGTCTATTTGAGACATTTGAGAATATATCACCTTTTATATGCCTTTTTACTGGAAGGGCATGTCATCATCTAATATAGTTCTACTGTAATTTTAGGTTTACGATGATGTGGACTGTATTGAATCCAATGCATGTGTTGCTCTTCTGCGTGTTAAAATTTGTGTGTCTGACACACACACACACACACACACACACACACACACACACACACACACGTGCTCATAAATTAAGGATAATTGTAGAATGTGGTGCCACACAACGTGGCACTGGCACTACACAAAACTGGCCCTAATAGCATAGGCACTTAGGGAACACACACGACACTGATCTGCAAGTCCACACTATTGGTGATAAGTTGAAAAAACCGTCCCAAAACACGTGCTATTAAACGCCACTGTGTCCTGCGCATGTATCCCGATATCAATATGGGATATCACCACCATGCACACGTACACAGACCGCACAACGGGTTGGCATACTCTGGATCAGGTGGTCGAGCAGCTGCTGGGGTATAGCCTCCCATTCTTGCACCAGTGCCTGTCAGATCTCCTGAAGTGTCCTAGGGGTTCGAAGATGCGCAGCATACATCGACCGAGAGCATGTCAGACATGCTCGATGGGGTTTAGATCTGGAGAACAGGCAGGCCACCCCATTCACCTGATATCTTCTGTTTCAAGGTAGTCCTCCACGATGGCAGCTCGGTGAGGCCGTGTGTTATCATCCATCAGGAGGAAGGTGAGACCTACTGCATCCCTGAAAAGGTGGACATACTGGTGCAATATGACGTCCCAATACACCTGACCTGTTACAGTACCTCTGTGAAAGACATGCAGGGGTGTACGTGCACCAATCATAATCCCAACCCACATCATCAAACCACGACCTCCATACAGGTCCCTTTCAAGGACAGTAAGGGGTTGGTATCTGATTCCTGGTTCATGCCAGATGAAAACCCAACGAGGATCTCTTTTCAGACTATAACTGGACTCGTCCGTGAACATAACCTCGGACTACTGTTCCAATGACCATATACTGTGTTCTTGACACCAGGCTTTAGGGGCTTTCCTGTAACCAGGGCCAGTGGAATGCACCTTGCAGGTCTCCGGGCGAATAAACCATGTCTGTTCAGTTGTCTGCAGACTGTGTGTCTGGAGACAACTGTTCCAGTGGCTGCAGTAAGGTCCCGAGCAAGGCTACCTGCAGTACTCCGTGGCCATCTGCGGGCACTGATGGTGAGATATCGGTCTTCTTGAGGTGTTATACACTGTGGACATCCCGGACTGTAGTGCCTGGACACATTTCCTGTCTGCTGGATTCGTTGCCATAATCTTGAGATCACACTTTGTGGCACACGGAGGGCCCGTGCTACGACCTGTTGAGTTTGACCAGCCTCCAGTCGCCCTTGTATTCTGCCCCTAATATCATCATCAATATGTGTTCTTTGAGCCATTTTCAACACACAGTCACCATTAGCATGTCTGAAAACATCTGCACACCTACTCGCTGCACCGTACTCTGACATGCACCAACACATCTCTGCATATGCAGACTGCTGCGAGTGCCACCGTGCGACGACCGCAGGTCAAATGCACTGCATGGTCATACCCCGAGGTGATTTAAACCTGCAAACCGCCCACCAGAGCATTGCTTCACCATGTAATGGCATTATCCTTAATTTATGAGCAAGAGTGTATATAAACTCTGAAATGTTTTTCAATAGAGACCTTCTTCCTTAACAATAATTTGACAGAGATGCTACTTGCAATTAAGAAGTTGATCTCAAGCCACAATAAATAAAACATATGCTTTGACAATTCAGAGAACAGAAGATGGCTTAAATAATGCAAAATTTTAACTTTAACCACCTCATATTGTTACACTAAGGGAATTCGTACCGTCTTAATACTTGCATACATTTTATGATCCCTCCATGGAATAAATCAGCTATATACCAATGATGGTTTTTCCTGTAGGCACGCAGATTATTAACATTTCTTCCTTTGGATGACCCTCTCCTCCCAAAGAATGTACACAGCAGGGATGTGAACTTTTTCATTTGTGTTATTCCTAACAAGTGAATGAGAAACATCAACTTCTTGAGCTACTGCTCTGTTGCTGTTTGACTGCACTGCTTTGAAAGATTTGAACAATCTGTTCACCAAATATCAGAATTCTCACTGTACTTGGCTGTCCTGTATCAGTATTTACACATTTAAAATATGCACATTGCACATCTCTCTCTCTCTCTCTCTCTCTCTCTCTCTCTCTCTCTCTCTCTCTCTCTGTCCCAGCTCATAAGCCCCATAATTGTCAACTGCTGGCAACATACTGCATGGGGAGTATTAAACATAGCATCTTCTCATATCCACTACATTTCAAACTCTTTGAGTTACATGAACATTGGGTAGCATATTATGTATGGGATAATGGTGACCTGGAAGAGTACAATAAATGATAAGAAGTGTATCACACCGGTGAAAAACAAAACCACAGTTTAGTTGGAGAAAAGCTCACTGCAAGGCACATTTAGCCAGTTTGCTTACCAGACAAACTTAAATGCACGTATCTCAGGTTGCCATTTAATATCCATAACTCCACAATGGTCCATTTCCAGCGTAAGTTAACCGGAAAATTTTGCTCTATCTAATATCAATATTCTGCTGTCAATTACATATCGTGTTTTCTTCCCCGTCCCCCTGCACCTTCTATACTAGTAAATGCATTCCCTATACGTACTGTTAACTACATTTTATATCTAATATTCTCTCACAAAAAACTACTGTTGGTGGTTCAGCGATGCTCTTGTTGTATTTCCTAACAATTACAATGGAAAATAGTACAAACTGCAACACAATGAAACTGTCTAAAAATTACTTACCAATGAATTCTGACACTGGGTCATTTTCACCATCACCCCTCATAGAGCCAGTAATTTCTTCATTCTCAACCATGGGCAAGAAGAGTTGCACAAATTCTGCTGTGTACGGTGGTGCTATGGCTTCCAAAACCTAAAATGATGATTTTGTCACAAGATCAGAACTCTTCATTAATTTTTGCCTTAAAAACAAAAATGTTGCATTGCTCAATTTTCTCACAAGTCCAACATTTAGTTTTTCTTTCACATCAAATATAAATTAAAATAAAGTCAGTACGTAGAAAGAAAACCAATGTCTTTTGAAAATTGGTTTCTAGCTCATGTCAGAATGAACATCCTTAATATTATATTTAGGCAAGACTGCAGCCTCCGCTTTAAGATCTCTGTGAAACATCTGACATGTATGAGGTATAAATTTCTTGAGGATAATAATATCATATTTCATCTTTCCTCTCCTCATTAAACAGAATTATATTCATACGTCTGCACATACGCTTATGTTTTTCTTACATTAAGTTGGCAAATTCTACTGTCAATGAATAACAATCCTTGAACAAATAAATTACAAATTCTAATCTCAATTAATGGCCTGCAATGGGAGTAATATTTCATAATAATATCAATGGGCACAGGGTATTTTTAATTTCCTTTTTACACATTTTTCTTCTGTAAAGATCACTTAAAGAAAATTTTACACAATCTGTGCATTCATGTCTGCAAAATCAAAGTTGCAAAGCCAATCAATTGGATTTTCTGTTTATCTAATGACAATTATCTTTAGCAACATTTTACTTACATTAGTCAAATCTTAAAAATTTCTCTTCACTTTGATGACATTACTGAGACTCATTTTCATGTATTTAACCCAAGGCTTAGGTAAATACACTACAATGTTCTCTTTTCTAGTACAACGAAATCTGTTTCATGTGGAAGAAATAAATGCACTAGCTCAAGAGATTTATTTTCAATTTGCTCAATGCATCAGAAAACAAAACTGAAGAGCCGTAGATTGTTTACTGTGAAATTCTTATGCTGGACAACACACTAACGCATGTTAGTTTTTAATTTTTTCTTTTCCCCCCTTCAACAGTCAAGGGTATTGTTGCCAACAGATAGTTTGGTTGCCGGCATCATTTTCCTAGTGGCATAAATAACATGATTTACTACTATTGACAGAATGTTGTTCTTCAGTTTGTTCCATTCACAGCTTTTACTGCTAAAACAAGACACTGCCTTTCCCTACTGCGAAAAAACAGATTAGTGTTGTGGGTTGGGTTCTGCTTATACTCATGTATGAAAAAACTGGAAACAGGTGCTACAAAACTAGCTTTCACAGCATCATCGTTGTGAAAGACGTAAGCATCATATTCACATCCAAGCAGTGAAAGCACAATATTCTGTAAACTGAAGATGTATGGAGCCTGAACACATTCTGTGTATGTATCTCATTTTCAATCTTCTGTTGGGAGGGCTCTTTGTTCCTTCAAGTGATTAAATTGTCTTCAAACTTGTAAATGATTAACAAAATTGTACAAAATTCAAGTTAATAAGCTTTGATTAGAATAAAACAGAATAGAGAAGCTGGTAATGAGAAGGCATCTCTTAGCTCCACCAGCAGCAGAAACTGTAATTCTGTGGAGTCTGAGTGGCATAAGAAAATGACTGCCATAACTTCTAAATGTGATAGCTGAGAACTGTTGCTTACCCTAACTATGGACAATAAAAGACAACCTAATATGCTTTTTTTTTAGTCCCTTACCAACCTCTTTCATGGTTGACTATTTGTCAGAAATGACACAAATATCAATCAAGACCCCATGTTATTCACTACAGAAGAAGGAGAATGTTGCTAACAAAAAGAATTGGGATGTGACTTACCAAGCGAAAGTGCTGGCAGGTTGATAGACACACAAAGAAACACAAACATACACACAAAATTCAAGCTTTCGCAACCAACGGTTGCTTCATCAGGAAAGAGGGAAGGAGAGGGAAAGACTTACCTTAGGGGGAAAAAAAGGACAGGTATACACTCGCACACACACACATATCCATCCGCACATACACAGACACAAGCAGACATTAGGAATAGGATTAGGATCATTTTTCTTTTTTTTTTTTACTCCTAATGATCCAACTCCCCAAGACACTATCCAAATTGAACCCTGCCTGGAACAGATCCGTCCTCTGTCACAGCGGGACCCACCTCCTCTTCCTCAAAATCACCCTCTCCAAACCTTCCAGGAAGTTCTGACTTCCAGCCTTGCCTCTCAATCCGCCTTAAAAAACCTTAATCCTACTCCCAACATCACCACTGCTGAAGCCCAGGCCACCCGTGATCTGAAGGCTGACCGATCCATCATCATTCTTCCGGCAGACAAGTGTTCCACGACCGTGGTACTTGATCGTCGGGAGTATGTGGCTGAGGGACTGCGTCACCTTTCAGACAACACTACATACAAAGTTTGCCAAGGTAATCCCATCCCTGATGTCCAGGCGGAGCTTCAAGGAATCCTCAGAACCCTACAAAACCTTTCACCTGACTCCATCAACTTCCTGACCCCACCGACACCCCGCACCCCTACCTTCTACTTTCTACCTTCTTCCTAAAATTCACAAACCCAATCATCCCGGCCGCCCCATTGTAGCTGGTTACCAAGCCCCCACAGAACGTATCTCTGCCTACGTAGATCAACACCTTCAACCCATTACATGCAGTCTCCCATCCTTCATCAAAGACACCAACCAATTTCTCGAACGCCTGGAATCCTTACCCAATCTGCTACCCCCGGAAACCATCCTTGTAATCATTGATGCCACTTCCTTATACACAAATATTCTGCACGTCCAGGGCCTCGCTGCGATGGAGCACTTCCTTTCACGCCAATCACCTGCCTCCCTACCTAAAACCTCTTTCCTCATTACCTTAGCCAGCTTCATCCTGACCCACAACTTCTTCACTTTCGAAGGCCAGACATACCAACAATTAAAGGGAACAGCCATGGGTACCAGGATGACCCCCTCATATGCCAACCTATTTATGGGTCGCTTAGATGAAGCCTTCTTGGTTACCCAGGCCTGCCAACCCAAAGTTTGGTACAGATTTATTGATGACATCTTCATGATCCAGACTCACAGTGAAGAAGAACTCCAGAATTTCCTCTCCAACCTCAACTCCTTTGGTTCCATCAGATTCACCTGGTCCTACTCCAAATCCCATGCCACTTTCCTTGATGTTGACCTCCATCTGTCCAATGGCCAGCTTCACACATCCGTCCACATCAAACCCACCAACAAGCAACAGTACCTCCAATATGACAGCTGCCACCCATTCCACATCAAACGGTCCCTTCCCTACAGCCTAGGTCTTCGTGGCAAACGAATCTGCTCCAGTCCAGAATCCCTGAACCATTACACCAACAATCTGAAAGCAGCTTTCGCATCTCGCAACTACCCTCCCGACCTGGTACAGAAGCAAATTACCATAGCCACTTCCCCATCCCCTCAAACCCAGAACCTGCCACAGAAGAACCCCAAAAGTGCCCCACTTGTGACAGGATACTTTCCGGGACTGGAATAGGCTCTGAATGTGGCTCTCCAACAGGGATACGACTTCCTCAAATCCTGCCCTGAAATGAGATCCATCCTTCATGAAATCCTCCCCGCTCCACCAAGAGTGTCTTTCTGCCGTCCACCTAACCTTCGTAACCTTTTAGTTCATCCCTATGAAATCCCCAAACCACCTTCCCTACCCTGTGGCTCCTACCCTTGCAACCACCCTCGGTGTAAAACCTGTCCCATGCACCTTCCCACCACCACCTACTCCAGTCCTGTAACCCGGAAGGTGTACATGATCAAAGGCAGAGCCACGTGTGAAAGCACCCACGTGATTTACCAACTGACCTGCTTACACTGTGAAGCTTTCTATGTGGGAATGACCAGCAACAAACTGTCCATTCGCATGAATGGACACAGGCAGACAGTGTTTGTTGGTAATGAGGATCACCCTGTGGCTAAACATGCCTTGGTGCATGGCCAGCACATCTTGGCACAGTGTTACACCGTCCGGGTTATCTGGATACTTCCCACTAACACCAACCTGTCAGAACTCCGGAGATGGGAACTTGCCCTTCAGTATATCCTCTCTTCTCGTTACCCGCCAGGCCTCAACCTCCGCTAATTTCAAGTTGCCGCCGCTCATACCTCACCAACATTCAACAACATCTTTGCCTCTGTACTTCCGCCTCGACTGACATCTCTGCCCAAACTCTTTGCCTTTACAAATGTCTGCTTGTGTCTGTGTATGTGCGGATGGATATGTGTGTGTGTGAGTGTGCGCGCGAGTGTATACCTGTCCTTTTTTCCCCCTAAGGTAAGTCTTTCCGCTCCCTAGATTGGAAAGACTCCTTACCCTCTCCCTTAAAACCCACATCCTTTCGTCTTTCCCTCTCCTTCCCTCTTTCCTGATGAAGCAACCGTTGGTTGCGAAAGCTTGAATTTTGTGTGTATGTTTGTGTTTCTTTGTGTGTCTATCAAACTGCCAGCGCTTTCGTTTGGTAAGTCACGTCATCTTTGTTTTTAGATATATTTTTCCCACGTGGAATGTTTCCCTCTATTATATATATGAAAATTGGAGGGCTCAATCGGATGGGGAAGATAACCAAACAAAGAGGGAGATTGATTGTAAAGGAATGTATGAATGCAGATTGAGGTGCGATGCAGAAAGGGGCTACGTGGTTGTCTGATTGAAGTATGTATTATAAGGATTAATTCACACCTGCGTAATTCTGAGAAACTGGTAACAGAAAAAGATGGCAGGAAGATTCATAGTGTACAGGTTGTGAAGAAATCATTGACATTAAGCATGATGTGCTCAGCACCATGTTCTCCAACTTGCCCTCAGCATCAGTTTAGTAGGGGCTAATCATTTGGGTAGACAGCTGGTTTGTGGTAAAGCTCATATAAAAGACTGTGTAGAAGCTACAGCAGAGCTGGTCCATTATGCAACTGCTTTACCAGATGAATATGCAGCTGAACATGGTAGTATGTGCTTGTGACAGGGCTGAAAAAGGGTGTGTTGTGTGGGTGTGTAAAGGACAGATCTTGCACTTAGGTGTTCCATGGGGATCAGATCCATGTGGTAATGATTCAGAAGTAGGTATGGCATACACATTAACAGGGGGCCTTCATGGATTGGGTGGGCTAAAGACACCATTTTGGGAGAGATGGGAAGGATGTTCCTTCCTACTTCCAGAGCATAATAAAAGGCAGTCAACTAAGTACTAATAATTTACCTAACGTATTCAGTAACTGAATGGTCGAGTTTTTGGTTAGCCACAGTTGATGGGTGAATATTCGTATCTACATAACTAAGACTACTTGTTTGAGATACCAACACGGACGCTGTCCTTTTTTATTATTATTATTACTGCATGCATCAATTACAATAACAAAACTGTTACAGTATACTTATTTAACCAAAACATACACATTTGCAAGTATTTACACTATATAAACATTCAACAGGCTAGATTACGCACAAATATCGAAAAACTCAATCCACTGAAGTGCCTCGTCAGATGCTTCGCGTATGGACTCTTGATACCATCAGGGAAACATCTGTAAGTGCTATCATTTACAATGTGGCTCATTGCCCGACTATCAAATAGCCACATGTACTGCCACTGCAAAATCTCCATCTTCTCCAATCTGTGATGTATTATGCTGTACCCACTCCTCCTTAGGATGATGAAAGCCTAGAAATTTAACAGCTGGGTTGTCAGTAAGTTTATTATGGTTCCGGGTTTTTTTAGCCAGCATGTCAAGTTTCCATTCAGTATCCCCGTTAAACAAGTTGAAAGCATTTGGACTCCTCCTTCATATGTGGTCTTCTGGATTTGTGTATTTCTTAGGCAGTATGAGTAAATCTTAATGAAGAGGGAATGATTCATTTCCAGAAACTTGTTGGCAAAGGTTGTTAGGAGCCACCTTCCAACGAAGAAGAGCTGGACAAATGTTCGATAGTATTGACAGCCAGCATGTAGGTGTAGAGCTGACTGGCCCTACTGTTGATCACGTAAGACATGCCTCTAACTGGACAAAGTGTAAAGGACAGTATTGCACCTCACTTGTCCGATTTGAATGACACATTTAGTCAACGAGTTGAGAAGTAGATATGGCATAAAAGGCTGAGTTTCTGGAGGAAAGAGTCCAGGCTGTCCTTGTCATGGGTCCAGATTCCCTAATTCTCTCTACTGACCAGTCTCCCGGGAAAACTAAACATGACCAAACAGTGCCAGCATGGCAACAAGAGTGAACATTTGACTGAGTCACTCTCTCTCTGCCTTGTGTGCTTGTGGTGTGTTCTGAGCTTCTGTCCCTCAACTCTCATTTTGCTAGTTATACTCTATTCATTCTTAATTACATGAGCCTCAAAAATAGTCCACTTCCTTTTAAATATTATAAGACATGTGTTTAATATATGTTTCTCAAAGCAAAATACTCACTAAACGTCCTCAGCCTCTTCAATACATTAAACAATGGCAGAAATATTTGTTCTGGCAAACAAAACTTAATTAGCATTTTAAGCTGATTAAGCTAGAGGACTATGAAACACAACCTCTAGGATCTGGGGAGAAGCACCATCCCCACATTGAATCTGCCTGGGACATAAACAATGAGGTCCAGTATGCCTGCCAGTCTGGCTGCAGTTTTTAGTCAGTTTTCCACATCCAAATAGGTGAAAACTGGGCGGGCTTGTACAGATGTTTCACTTCAGTTATGCAATTCACAAACATTTTGAAAATGTTCTCAACCTTTCACATGGGGATAACACTAGATTCAGACAGAGGTGGTACACCAATTCTGCCTCTGGGGTGGGGGAGGGGGAGAGGGTGGGGGCCATCCTGCCACCATCTAGCACTAACACTGCTAACTCCAGATTCACTTGCCTATCCCTAGAAGCCTATTGTGTACAACACATATTTTTTGTTCTGAAAGTTTAGCTTTTAACTCTGTGGCCACAATGCCTTTTTGATTGTTCTAAATAATTAAAAGAGTAAAGATAAAAACTCAATGAATAGTTGACACACACACACACACACACACACACACACACACACACACACACACACACACCTGTAAGGCTGCATTACTTTGTGCCAGTACTGCACTTCATCTGGGGTGAAGGGTTGTGTCAGATGGAGAGGAAGATGTGAGAAAGAAGATGGGAAGCGAGAGGGAGGGTTGTGGAAGTGTGGCTGACTGCTAGAAGGAAGAGGCAGCCAGTGTATTGTACAGAAAACTAACACAACACTAGTGAATTCATTCGGCTGCAGTCAAGGGGAGCTGAGTGCAGCACATGATGACATCAAAGGTCACAATTTTATACAAATTTAATACCAAGAATCGATGGTACATACAGTGCCGGCCATGAGAACTGAACACCAGAAAGGACAGCAAATAACAAAATTTCCCTTATTGTGTGTTTACAATACAGCAGGAAGAATACATAATTAAATTTGCATGCATTATGGGAGCATGCAGGGTGCAAAATTTAGCAGGTCTGTCACCTCTGACACCAACAATGGGTATCTATAAACCCAGCTGAGTACTGAGGCAATAACAGCTTCTACTGGATATTTTATCTGAAGCAATACAATTAAAAATAATATTGTTGATGCTACTGCTTGAACAATAAAATATTAAACTGATAATTCATTTATTATTTTGTTTTTATTACTTGATAACAGGGCTGTAACACAGCCAAATATCAAGTCACACTGAGCTTGGATGACAGATAACAGGAACATTGTCCCCTGCTGCTCCAAGTCTATGCCACAGATCATCAATCACAGTGATTGGCAAAGCAAGACCACGTTTTCAATAGCTGAGAGATCTGGAGATCATGTTGTCCAGGGTGACAGTTGAAAATCTTCTGTATTGGGGCACGGCAAGACAGCACAGGTGGCAACATGTGATCTGGCACTACTTTGTTGAATGATGTCACAGACACCTTTAAGATAATTCACAAACACTGGATGTAACAAATACATCAGAAATGTAATGGCCACTATCCAAATTACAACTACGTGAGTCAGAGATGCTGGTATCATACATCACGCCAGGTGCTGGGCTCATAGATGATGATACGCAAACCGACCTGCATGGGAGCTCGCCAGGAAGAGTCACTGTGCAAGATATATCACTTCATACCTGATTATATGTTACGATAAGTGAAGTCACATACCATACATGGTATTTGGTGTAATAATCAAAATTCGACAAGGGGCAGAAAAGAAGTATACGAACAGTTAACGAAAAATGTGAAAAGAAATATTGATGAAAATTCAAATAGTAAAGAATGATTTTCTCTTGTGCATCCTTTTGAGAACTAAATGCGATTACGCTTATAAATTTTAAAAAAAAAGAAAAAGAAATAAAGAAAGAAAGAAAGAAAGAAAGAAAGAGAAAAAAAAAGAAAAATATCATAATTTTGGTCACGTCATTGGTAAAGACGTGATTATTAGAGGAAATCCATAATTATAATGATTGATTCATAATAGTTGGCATCTCTGTGTATGGATATTTGTCTTGCTGGAAACAATCCTATTTCCTGACTTAACGTATGTGATGTGGCTGTAAAACCCCGCAAGGCAGAGGGAACAATATGTCTGTCCTCTTGAGTGCTATTTGTGTGGGACTGCTGAGATCCTGTATGGCATCAAGCGCGACCCGCCTGAACCTGTCGATTCCATATTCGCATAAACAGATGTGGGATCCTGACCGATGTGACAAACAATATCACAGAGTGACAAACTGCAGTTGTGAAAGGAAACAATCCTACTCCAGTCACATTCTGACACAGGTTGTTAAGACATTTCTCCTACTTGTAAGAGGCATAACATTATCTTCTCACAATCAAATCTGATTTCTGAGGGAGACACCCTTTTCATAATCTTTCCCGAGTTACAGAATGTACATGTTGTTACTCCTACTATATCAACTTTGCGAGGTTGTGCACATCCAAGCATGTAAGTGCACTTTGCGCCAACCTGACTTCTATTGCGTGCCATTTCATGATCTTGCAGTTTTAATGACCAGCAGTGTATGCTGTCATGAAAAATATTTTGCTCACCTCAGACCACTCTGAAACTAGCAAACAGCATGAAAGGCAACATACCTCTGTAACAAAGTACCGTATCAGCGAGATGTCAGTATCGCCCTTCTGCCAGCACTGCTTGATGTATTTGACAACAGGCACAACGCAGCCTCTACTGAGCAGATTCACCATACGATCGAGCAACATCTTCCTCATTTCCAACTGTGTAAAACATTTTGTGGATTAATTAATGACAAATTGTAATAACAGAAACATGGACATAGGAAACAAAAACCTTTACATAAAACTAACACTAACTGTACATCAAAATCTAGGTATTGTACAGTCTTTCCCTCTTACCTGCACTAGAATTTCCAGTTCATCCTGCTTTGATTCAAACAATCTCACAAGGAGTGAAAGAACCATTGGGTGAAGGAGCATGTGGCAGGTGACAACTTCATCCAGCAGTGCCAGATGAATGGGAGTGTGTTCAACACAGAGCTTGAAATATGATGACTCTGTAACAGTACTTTCTACCCACCTCACAACACCTACAGATACAACTGGAAACCTGAAACATATCAGAAAATTGCAAGTCAAGAATTTTAAAATAAAACAGAACAAGTGACTGGCGTAACACAAAAAATATGTCATCCAATTATCTGTTTGACTGCCAGCAAGAACCAAAGAAAAGAATAAATGTATAAGATTTATTGTGATTTGTGTGAATCAGAAAGATTTGAACACAATATCAAAACATTTTTCTTGGTCATTTCTTCAGCAACATTTATTACTTATCTCCAAATTTAATGAAATTTGGTGTGAAGGTTCTATATGATCTTTGTTGGTTATAGGCCTATACCAAATTTCAGTTCAGTACCTTCACCGGTAGAAATTTTACGGGCTTTTTAAATAAAGGCTACTCAACTTCAGATCACGTATGAAGGTACAAATGTGCCATGTTTGCTAGGCATTTTCGAATGTTCTAGCAAACATTTTCCCATTTGCTTTAATATACAGGGTCATTATATTTAAAGTTAAACTTTCAAAACTATGTAGAAATAACACCACTGGTCAGAATGACATCAAGTTGCAACGGAATATTATCGGAGGAGGCGGACAACGTATGGCAGAAGAAGAAAAATAGTGTGAAAATTGATCAATAGGTAGCGCTGTATGTGTCAGAATACATAAATAAAAATACGTGTCACGCACATGACCCATTGAAGTTGGTATAAACACGCTGGGTACACAGCTTTTCCTCCTTCAGCATCTGTGACATTAGCCATGACTGTCTCAATGCAGGATCACGCTCTGCTTGTAAAGCTGTATTACCAGAATGATGACAGCGCAAACGTCGCTCTGCAGAAGTTCCGGACACTGAAGGGGTTGAAAAAAGACATTGGTCTGATGACTGCCGTGGGTCTGGAGAAAATGATTTGGAAATTCAAAAAGATGGATTCTTTTGGTGAGCAACCTGGTAGAGGGAGGAACAATTTGATTCGACATCAGTGGAAGCAGTGGCCACAGCAATGCAGGAGGAGACGAGTGGTGGTGTGCAAATGTGTAGTGCATGGAGAATTGCCCAAACATTAGACATACCTGTGAGCATGGTGCATAAAATCCTACAAAACATCCTTCTTTGCTATCCATTCAAAATTACCCATGTGTACGAGTTGCTGCCTGTTGACCTGCCCGCAAGAGAGACCTTCACTTTAGAATTTCTTGCTCGCATGGAAGTGGACAATGATCGGCCGTGGAAGATTTTGTGGACAGATGAAGCCCACTTCCATCTGACAAGATACACAGAATTGTCAAATATGGGCAATGGAAAATCCACACGCAGATCAACTAGTACCACCTCATCCTGAAAAGGTCACTGTGTGGTGCAGGTTATGGCATCATTTATCATAGCGCCATATTTTTTCGAGGAGACAGGTGCTTCTGGTCATGTCACCTGTACCGTCACTGGTAAGCGCTGTGAGTGTCATTTGCGCAACCATATCATTCCAGCTCTCCAACAGTGTGGATGAGATCATTTCTATGCAAGGTGGCGCACCTCCAAACATTGCAAACTCAGTTAAGCAGCTGCTGAAGCTGCCATTTCGGATGCTAGAATTATCAGCCGCCATTGCGCTACAACCTGGCTATCCTAATCACCTGACATTAATCTGTGCGACTTCTGGCTGTGGGGCTATCTGAAAGATGTAGTGTTCAGTCTTCCGACTGCAAACTTAGCTGCACTGAAGGCACACACTGCACAACACATTGTGAATGTGAACCCAGAAACACTTCAATCAGTTGTGGAACATGCTGTTTTTCAATTTTAACTTGTAGCAGAAAACTGTGGACAGCATATTGAACATGTTTTATGCCAGTCACACAAAAATTAATAATCCGATATGATTTTTACTGATAGTTTTTTAAGCAGTTTTTGGCCTCAGGACAATTAAAAACCTGTGTGACTGATGCTTTTTATGCGGTTTTGGCCCCAGGACTATTGAAAGCCAATGTAATTGATGCTTTTTATGCAATATTTGGCCTCAGGACAATTAAAAACAGATTTTTCCCATCCAATGTGATATGATGTTGCCATGGTGGATGGGCTTATGTAACAAACAGTATCACACCTGTACAACCAGACACACTAAGTGGTACAGTCTGTTTAACATCAAACGTACACCTTAGGCATCATTGTATGATTCATTTGTCATTTGTAGTCGACCACTATGAAATTATGATGATTACAGCGCCATCTATTGCTACATTTTGTAACTATTTATTTTTCTTCTGCCATATGTTTTCCCCTTTCTCTGATAATATTAAGTTGCAATTCGACGTCATTCTGACCAGTGGTGTTATTTCTACAGTGGTTTGAAAGTTTAACTTTAATTATAATCACTCTGTACACAGACATCACACGACTCTGAGAGCCAAGGTCTGACCGACCACTACTACTTTTCATACAAACCAAACACACCAAAACTTCAGAGGGTTATTCCCACCTATGATGGCTGTATATATATCAAATTTAATGAATGCTGGACACCTAGATGAAAAGATATGCAAAGTAGGTCGAAATTTTATTGGTGGGGAGGGGGGGGGGGGGGTGTCTGGCTGTGTATTGATCATGGATGGCTCCTCCCTGCAAGTTTCCTTAATGAACGCCAAAACTTGACATTAGAAAAGGGTAGATTACATCAAGCTGCGCAACAGTATGTTGAAAATGCCGAAGTCTGTCAGTCAACTTTGAACACCACTCTGTTGACAAGATTTCCTAGCTCGTCCGACTTTCCTGTTCTCCTTGCTTACTTTTTAAAGCATTACTGAAATACTCTTTTAATTGCCTAACACATCACCAAAATGGTTGGATAAAAAACAATGCAGTCATTGAAAATAAAATCCCATTACGATCAGTGAGATGTTGTGCAACCTTTAAGGGTCAACGCATCACTTAACAGTCATAGCACTTCGTTTACTGAGACTGAGGAAAAAGACGAATTGTCTGCTGTCTTCTTGACAGACACGACTTCCTTGCAGTACTCAGCTCCTTCCACATGACTGTTTACAGCCATCATTCATATGTTGCAGAGTGCAAAAGATCTGCTTCATACTGTGCAAAACGTCTGGAATTCTGACATCTTGCGAGCCTTGATGCTCTCAAACCTCCAGTCATTCAGCTATTCAGCACTGAATTTCACTTTTCTTGGTTTCACCATGACACACTACTAGAACACTTCAAGAGTTGCCATATGACTGAGGATGGAAAGTTGTTTGTTGGCAACACTCCTACAGCAATCAAAAGCTGGCGCACCTTTCAACATGAGATGCCATACACAAAAAAACGATTTTCCCAAAGAGCCATGCATATTTCCAGTGGATTCTTTTGATACCTGCATCACCTGCCTATATGTTTGTGGAGGCCTGGCCTTGGGACTGTACCCACAGAAAGCGAGAATAAAATATTCATAGCATCCCTCATGGCTCACAAAAGGTCCGAGTTACTGGAATGAGATTTTAACAAATGACAGCACGGAAATATTTGAGTATTTTTCTACACGATAAGCAAATGAGTGACTGTAGACTTATGTAATGCAATGATGTAATTTTTTTAAGTCTTTGATAGCTACTGAAATGAAAATTTGTGTGGCTTTGCAACAAGATTAAGTTAAGAAATTATACATTTGTTTTTATATCCAAAAAGTGATTTGTCATAAACTTTTGACCTGGATCGACCATATTTCCTCATTTCATAAGCCACTGTTTGACAGTGTGTATGGCAGACTAGGAAAAATAAATAAATAAAATAAAATAAAAAATAAAATCCCGGCATTTTCCCAGATTTCATGGTTAAAAATACACTTTTCCCCGGGTGAAAACACTTTTTCTGTGTTAAGTGACAGTATAGTTTCCCTGGGAATTGTAAAACTAATCAATCCTTTGAATGGTTAACGCTTTATACAGCAGTGTAAAATCTCTTCAGAAAATGAATCCCAGAAGAGAAGAAAAGAAAAGAAAAGAAAAGAAAAGAAAAGAAAAGAAAAGAAAAGAAAAGAAAAGAAAAGGTGTTTTTGGAAAGATCTTTGGTGTACTGGGTCAATCCATACGAAGTGGCCCAGTGATTGTTGCTTGACCATTTTTAAATATTTTAATATTTTTATATGCGATTGCCCTATGTTTGATAAGTCAAAACAGTTTTTTGAAATAATTTATCTTGCACCTTTAGTGGATGACGGCCATTTTTATTTTTAGGCACGCAACAATTTTTCAGTCTGGAGATATTATCGAAAATTTTAATATCTCTGCACTGGGTTAAGTTACAACATTGCAATTGACATGATTGTTTTTAGAAAAGTGTCCTCTAGACAGCAAAGGACTTGGAAGAGCAGTTGAACGGAATGGACAGTGTCTTAAAAGGAGGATATAAGATCAACATCAACAAAAGCAAAATGAGGATAATGAAATGTAGTCAAATTAAGTCGGGTGATGCTGAGGGAATTAGATTAAGAAATGAGACACTTAAAAGTAGTAAAGGAGTTTTGCTATTTGGGGAGCAAAATAACTGATGTTGGTCGAAGTAGAGAGGATATAAAATGTGGACTGGCAATGGCAAGGAAAGCGTTTCTGAAGAAGAGAAATTTGTTAACATCGAGTATAGATTTAAGTGTCAGGAAGTAGTTTCTGAAAGTATTTGTATGGAGTGTAGCCATGTATGGAAGTGAAACATGGACGATAAATAGTTTGGACAAGAAGAGAATAGAAGCTTTTGAAATGTGGTGCTACAGAAGAATGCTGAAGATTAGATGGGTAGATCACATAACTAATGAGGAGGCATTGAATAGAATTGGGGAGAAGAGGAGTTTGTGGCACAACTTGACAAGAAGAAGGGACCGGTTGGTAGGACATGTTCTGAGGCATCAAGGGATCACAAATTTAGCATTGAAGGGCAGCGTGGAGGGTAAAAATCATAGAGGGAGACCAAGAGATGAATACACTAAGAAGATTCAGAAGGATGTAGGTTGCCGTAAGTACTGGGAGATGAAGAAATTTGCACAGTATAGGGTAGCATGGAGAGCTGCATTAAACCAGTCTCAGGACTGAAGACCACAACAACAAGAACAACAACATTGTTTATTACACAAAACACCCTAAATTCAAAAATAACCAGTCAAAATGACCTCCAAAATTTGGTAGACAAATTTTCAAAAATCCACTTTTTAGGCCCAAAAATAACAAATAAAGAGTTATTTATGAGAGTCTATTTTTTCCCTATAGTTAAATATCATACACTACTAGCCTCATATAGAGCAAGAACACTTATCACTGTATCAAGTGAAATTTGTGCCTGGATTGAGTACTTCTTGGTAGGAAACACACAGAACATTATCTTTTATGGAGAGTTATCTTCAGCTGTAGAAGCAACTTCGGCTGTGCCCCATGAAAGTGTATTGGAACCCTTGCTGTTCAGGTTGTATATTAATGACCTCACATATAATATCAATAGTAAAATCAGGCTTTCTGCAAATTATGCAGTTATCTATAATGAAGTACTGAGAGAAACTGCATAAATATGCAGTCAGATCTTGATAAGATTTCAAAGTGGTGCAGAGATTGGCAACTTGCTCTAAATGTTCAGAAATGTAAAATTTTGCACTTCACAAAATGAAAAAACACAGTATCCTATGACTAATACTGTCAATGAGTCACTGTTGGAATTGGTCAATTCATACAAATACGTGGGTGTAACACTTCAGAAGGATATGAAATGGAAGAACATATGAGCTCAGTTGTGGGTAAAACAGATGGTAGACTTCGGCTTATTGGTAAAATACTGGGGAAGAGCAATCAGTCCACAAAGGAGATTGCTTTCAAATCACTCGTGCAACTGGTTCTAAAATACTGCTCAAGTGTGCGAGGCCCATGCCAAACAGGACTAATGGGGGATACTGAACATATACAGAGAAGGGCAGCAAGAATGGTTACAGATTTGTCTGGTCTGTGGGAGAGTGTCAGAGAGATATTGAAGGAAAAGAAGTGGCAGTCCTTGAAGATACATGGAAACTTTCCCAAAAATGTCTTATCAACAAAGTTTCCAGAGAAATCTTTAAATGGCAACTCTAGAAATATACTTCAATCCCCTACGTATTGCTCACACAGGTATCATGAGGATATGGGTAGAATAATTACTGCATGTACGGATGCATTCAAAATATTTTTACCACGCTCCATACGTGAAAGGAACGCGAACAAACCTTACTAACTGGTACAGTGGGATGCATTGTCTGCCATGCACCTCAAGGTGGTCGACACAGTATAGGTGTAGATGTAGACGTAGATGAACAGGCATCACTATTCCTTTTCAAATTGTGATTGATATTTTTATGCCAAATTTAGTGTTACTTTTGCAAAATTCAGTGCTATTTTCACGATCACATCGAAGTTTGTTACTTGGAAAGAAAATGAACTGTTCTTTCAAAATTACACACAATCCTCAGTTTCAAGGAGATTAAAAGATAAAATTCAATTTTAACATTCAATAACTGACAGTACCTGCCACCCTCAGAGTTTTAACATTTTTTATACCACAAAATAACAATTTTCATGATATCTCCTAAAAATCACTGATTTCACATTATTTCTCAATAAATCGACAATTGTGTGTTATTGTTTTCATGAAATTTTCCTGTCCCTAGTGATGAGTTATTCCAGAAAATTATTCCGTAAGGCGATATTGAGTGGAAATATGCACAATATATTAGGAGGTTAATTCATTTGTTGACAGACTAATAATTATACAAACAGCTCAGCTCATCTGAGCAGCTCAGTAATATGCTTCTTCCCAGTCCAAGTTTTCACCAACATGTGGCAGACATAGACAGAAAACTAAGAAACACTACTTATTTTTAACCTTCTCTAACAATCTATCCCTCTCTCCTCCCCGATGATGAAACTATTAGTTCAGAAAGGTAGGATACTGATTGTACTTTTCTATACTTATATCAGCAGTACTGACATTTTGCCACCAAGGGGAGGAAAGTAAGTACTGGCCAGCAATCCTGTCTTATAATTTTACAAATGCTCGTTAAGCATGAAGAATCAAAACAATTTACCAGATCACTTCAGGAGTGACAGTGCTTTCACAACCGCAAAACATTCCACATGAGAAAATCATTGGACTCACAGAGACAAGTCTGGCATTTTTGTGAAAGTGGCCCATTCTGAACACACAGTATAACTTCCATGGGAACAGTGGTACTGTGACATCTACATCTACATCTACATTGATACTCCGCAAGCCACCCAACGGTGTGTGGCGGAGGGCACTTTACGTGCCACTGTCATTACCTCCCTTTCCTGTTCCAGTCGCGTATAGTTCGCGGGAAGAACGACTGTCTGAAAGCCTCCGTGCGCGCTCTAATCTCTCTAATTTTACATTCGTGATCTCCTCGGGAGGTATAAGTAGGGGGAAGCAATATATTCGATACCTCATCCAGAAACGCACCCTCTCGAAACCTGGCGAGCAAGCTACACCGTGATGCAGAGCGCCTCTCTTGCAGAGTCTGCCACTTGAGTTTATTAAACATCTCCGTAACGCTATCACGGTTACCAAATAACCCTGTGACGAAACGCGCCGCTCTTCTTTGGATCTTCTCTATCTCCTCCGTCAGACCGATCTGATACGGATCCCACACTGATGAGCAATACTCAAGTATAGGTCGAACGAGTGTTTTGTAAGCCACCTCCTTTGTTGATGGACTACATTTTCTAAGCACTCTCCCAATGAATCTCAACCTGGTACCCGCCTTACCAACAATTAATTTTATATGATCATTCCACTTCAAATCGTTCCACACGCATACTCCCAGATATTTTACAGAAGTAACTGCTACCAGTGTTTGTTCCGCTATCATATAATCATACAATAAAGGATCCTTCTTTCTATGTATTCGCAATACATTACATTTGTCTATGTTAAGGGTCAGTTGCCACTCCCTGCACCAAGTGCCTATCTGCTGCAGATCTTCCTGCATTTCGCTACAATTTTCTAATGCTGCAACTTCTCTGTATACTACAGCATCATCCGCGAAAAGCCGCATGGAACTTCCGACACTATCTACTAAGTCATTTATATATATTGTGAAAAGCAATGGTCCCATAACACTCCCCTGTGGCACGCCAGAGGTTACTTTAACGTCTGTAGACGTCTCTCCATTGATAACAACATGCTGTGTTCTGTTTGCTAAAAACTCTTCAATCCAGCCACACAGCTGGTCTGATATTCCGTAGGCTCTTACTTTGTTTATCAGGCGACAGTGCGGAACTGTATCGAACGCCTTCCGGAAGTCAAGAAAAATAGCATCTACCTGGGAGCCTGTATCTAATATTTTCTGGGTCTCATGAACAAATAAGGCGAGTTGGGTCTCACAAGATCGCTGTTTCCGGAATCCATGTTGATTCCTACATAGTAGATTCTGGGTTTCCAGAAATGACATGATACGCGAGCAAAAAACATGTTCTAAAATTCTACAACAGATCGACGTAAGAGATATAGGTCTATAGTTTTGCGCGTCTGCTCGACGACCCTTCTTGAAGACTGGGACTATCTGTGCTCTTTTCCAATCATTTGGAACCCTCCGTTCCTCTAGAGACTTGCGGTACACGGCTGTTAGAAGGGGGGCAAGTTCTTTCGCGTACTCTGTGTAGAATCGAATTGGTATCCCGTCAGGTCCAGTGGACTTTCCTCTATTGAGTGATTCCAGTTGCTTTTCTATTCCTTGGACACTTATTTCGATGTCAGCCATTTTTTCGTTTGTGCGAGGATTTAGAGAAGGAACTGCAGTGCGGTCTTCCTCTGTGAAACAGCTTTGGAAAAAGGTGTTTAGTATTTCAGCTTTACGCGTGTCATCCTCTGTTTCAATGCCATCATCATCCCGTAGTGTCTGGATATGCTGTTTCGAGCCACTTACTGATTTAACGTAAGACCAGAACTTCCTAGGATTTTCTGTCAAGTCGGTACATAGAATTTCACTTTCGAATTCAATGAACGCTTCACGCATAGCCCTCCTTACGCTAACTTTGACATCGTTTAGCTTCTGTTTGTCTGAGAGGTTTTGGCTGCGTTTAAACTTGGAGTGGAGCTCTCTTTGCTTTCGCAGTAGTTTCCTAACTTTGTTGTTGTACCACAGTGGGTTTTTCCCGTCCCTCACAGTTTTACTCGGAACGTACCTGTCTAAAACGCATTTTACGATTGCCTTGAACTTTTTCCATAAACACTCAACATTGTCAGTGTCGGAACAGAAATTTTCGTTTTGATCTGTTAGGTAGTCTGAAATCTGCCTTCTATTACTCTTGCTAAACAGATAAACCTTCCTCCCTTTTTTTATATTCCTATTAACTTCCATATTCAGGGATGCTGCAACGGCCTTATGATCACTGATTCCCTGTTCTGTACATACAGAGTCGAAAAGTTCGGGTCTGTTTGTTATCAGTAGGTCCAAGATGTTATCTCTACGAGTCGGTTCTCTGTTTAATTGCTCGAGGTAATTTTCGGATAGTGCACTCAGTATAATGTCACTCGATGCTCTGTCCCTACCACCCGTCCTAAACATCTGAGTGTCCCAGTCTATATATGGTAAATTGAAATCTCCACCTAAGACTATAACATGCTGAGAAAATTTATGTGAAATGTATTCCAAATTTTCTCTCAGTTGTTCTGCCACTAATGCTGCTGAGTCGGGAGGTCGGTAAAAGGAGCCAATTATTAACCTAGTTCGGTTGTTTAGTGTAACCTCCACCCATAATAAGTCACAGGAACTATCCACTTCTACTTCACTACAGGATAAACTACTACTAACAGCGACGAACACTCCACCACCGGTTGCATGCAATCTATCCTTTCTAAACACCGTCTGTACCTTTGTAAAAATTTCGGCAGAATTTATCTCTGGCTTAAGCCAGCTTTCTGTACCTATAACGATTTCAGCTTTGGTGCTTTCTATCAGCGCTTGAAGTTCCAGTACTTTACCAACGCAGCTTCGACAGTTGACAATTACAATACCGATTGCTGCTTGGTCCCCGCATGTCCTGACTTTGCACCGCACCCGTTGAGGGTGTTGCCCTTTCTCATAAGTCAGCAAAATCTTTAACAAATAAGACAATACCAATATGCAATTCCTTAATATTTAGAACAATATCAATTGCTTGGGTGAAACAAGATCTATCTTCCTGGTGTTATACCATCTTTCAAGTGATGTTTCTCTCATGAGGAAACAGTACAGCAACAGTGTCAGGTAGAGAAGAACAACCATCCCAGGGGACATCGCCTTATCGTAGGCACCTTCAGTGTCAGACGGGAGGGTTTGCATGCCTCGATGAAGTCGAGAGCTGTGCCAGCAGCAGTGTAGCTACTGGCAAGGTCACCCAAGCCAGACTGGTCTCGACTGAGGAGCCAGACAAATTGTGCCCTGCAACATAGGGAGGGGGGCTCTGTAGGCATACGGAAGCCAACCTCCCTAGGGGAGTAAACCCTAAAGAAATCCAGGTCCTCCAAGATGGGGGTTGGGCGTGGGGCCAATAACCCCACACTGTCAAAATGACATATTATGGAACCTCAACGAGAGTCTCAGATGATGGATGAGAGACAAAAAAACATGACGTTGGCAAAGAAAAAGGACACAAGATTTGGAAATAGTAACATGGAATGTATGAACAATGTTGAAACCTGCAAAAATGAAAGAAATAGCTGATGAGATCATGAAGTTCAAGTACATTGTAGCACTACAAGAAATAAGATGGTAAGGACAAGGACAGATAGATACGCCCCAGTATTCTCTGCTGTATAGTGGACCAGAAAGAAGAACCAAACAAGCCGGAATGGGATTCATAATAACAAAGAAGGTTGGTAAAAGTGTTTTGGAATTTGAATCAATAAATGAAAGATTTTGCACACAGAGAGTGAAAGGGAAATACAGAAATATAACGATAATAACAGCATACACACCAACAGAGGAAGCACAAGAAGAAGCAAAAGAAAAGTTTTACAAAGATCTAGAAAGGGCATGCAGTGAAGCAAAAAGTATGATCTGTTCTTATTTGTGGGAGATTTTAATGCACAGGTTGGGTGAAGCAAATATGGAAGAGTATTTGGGAGATACACATTACATAAAGAAAGTAACAAGAATGGAGAAATGTTATGTCAGTTGGCTGCTAGAAATAATCTAATCATCAGGAGCAGATGTTTCCCACAAAAAAGAATACATCTCAGAACATGGAAAACACATATAAGTGGAGTAGTCAATCAAATAGACCCTGTGTTAGTAAAGGCAATACATGCCACATCAATTACCGATGTGAGGAGCTGCAGAGGTCCTAACTGTGACTCAGAACACTATGCTGTAAAAGTTGTAGTGAGGGAGAAATTATCTGTAACACCTACACCTGGAATGGAGAAAAATACAAACTGGGACACAGAAAAACTGAATGACCCAAAAGTTGTGAAAAAACCAAGCAAATGTTAAGATATGCACTGACTCCCAGCGAGGAAGCAATGGGAATCCAAGAGAGATGGACTAAGATCCCGAAAGAGCTGAATGAGGCAGCAGAAGACATAGTTGGGGTGAGAAGAAATGCGCGAAATGAGTGGTTTGATGATGAATGCAGGCTAGTAATCGAACGTAAAAATGCAGCAAGACTGAGAATTATACAGTGAGAAACAAGAAGAAATGTGGAGGTGTACAAAGAATTAAGATCCAACACCCAAAGAATATGCAAGAAAAAGAAAAAAGAATGACAGAAATCAAAGTTTAAAGAGATAGAAGAATTAAAGGAATAGAATGAAATGAAGAAATTCTATCATGCTGTGGGAAAGATGAGAAAAAATTTTCAATCCAAACAAAATGCATGCAAAAACAGAAACGGTAAGATAATAAGAGATGAACAAGAAATATTGTAGAGGTGGGCAGAATACTTTGAAGATATGCTCAACAAAAACTCAGATCAGGCCCCAAGAGGTACACGGGAACAGGAACACAGAGGCAAGAGAAATTGAAAGGGATGAGGCACAAAATCCAACAATGCTGCAAGTGGAAACAGTGATAAATAAACTAAAAAATAACTGTGCACCCAGTGAAGATTGGATCGTGTCAGAACTAATGAAATCGGGGTAGGGGGTGCGGGGGTGGAGGTGGGGGGGGGGGGGGGGGGGGGGGGAAGGAGGGGGCAGGGCAACCTCTAAGATGTGAAATATTTAAACTAATAAAGAACATATGGGTAAACGAAAGCATGCTGGAGGAGTGGAATACTGGAATAATATGTCCAATATATAAGACAGGAGAAAAGTGCAATTTGAAAACTATGGAGCCATAACCCTACTGAATACAGTATATAAGATTCTCTCCGTAGTGCTGAACGAAAGAATAAAGAAGTGTGCCGAAAAGATACTCTGAGAATACCAATGTGGATTCCGAACAAACAGAGGTACATCTGACCAGTTGTTTGTTGTTATGCAAATAATGGAAAAATTTTATGAATGATATAGCTCTCCACTTTCTATTCATTGACTTTAACAAAGCTTTTGGAAGTATTAATAGACCAGCATTGCATAAAGGGCTGAAAGAATTAGGCATCTGTGATAAACTGAGAAGGTTAATCAAGCTAACCATGAAGGATACAAAAGTAAAAGTGAATAACTGAATGACCAGGCAGTTTGACTTTGAGGATGGAGCGAAACAAGGTGATGGCCTCTCTGCAGTCCTGTTTAACTTAGCACTGCATATAGTGATTAAGTCCAGCCAGATATGCACATATGCAGATGATACTGCCATCGTGGCAAGGGATGTAACATCGCTTAAAGAAATAAATGGACAAATGGAAGCACAAGAAACAAGAATTGGGCTTACTATAAATGAAAGCAAGACAAAATATATGGTTATGTCCAATTCTGAAGCTACAAGAACACCACAGAACCTGAAGATCTCTGATAAATGCTTCAAAGCTGTTAGATGCTTCCATTATTTAGGTATCCTCCCAACCAATGATAATAGTATGAGAAAATGTATTAAAGAAATGATACAAGCAGGAAACAAAGCCTATTATGCAATCCTAAAGATACTAAACAATCTAATTACAAGAACAATTAATTTGAGAGTATACTATTCCCTTGTGCGACCTGTTACCACATATGGATCAGAAATGTGGTCAGTGACAGAAGCAGACCTTAACAGCCTAAGGGCATTTGAAAGAAAAATCTTACAAAAAATCTATGGGCCTGTGAGAGAGGCAGGTCAGAGAGTGAGATACAACCATGAAATACAGGGGCTTATACAAGGGGAAGATACAGTGAAATTTATCAAATGTCAAAGAATATGTTGGTTAGGACATGTGGAGAGGATGACATTCATTACTAACGTTGTTGAGTGTGTCTAAACATCACACATCAAAAAACCAGTGCTAACAAATACAAGAAATTTTAAAATGCCACCTCCACTGAGACAGATTAAAAACAGCATCTCTATTCTTTACACATGACATGACACTTAGCATACAAATAATTAAACCCTGGTAAAATTTTAAATGACTAAACTATGACAGTGGCCATATATGTGCACATTTTGTTGTCTACATCTGATGAAGGACTTAATCTAATAACTGAATAACAGCTACTGGCCATTTTTATTGCACCTGTCTGCCACTCAAAACCACCCCTATGTGGTGTGGTGAATAGCAATCTATCCTTTTCACATTGTTGTTATTCTGCTCCAGGTTTTCCATTATTTGACTTAAATTATGATGGTAGCATATACTGGGCATGTGGCCAATTTAACAGATATTCCCATTCTGGATACAATTTACAGCCTAAACATTTGCATTCTCATAAGAACAAATACTGGAAAAAATGTGTAACTTATTGATCGCAAAAAAGGAATTTTTTTTAACATACCTAATGCACTGATACAGTGTAGAAAGTTCAGCAATGAGCTCAGTCGACCCTTTGTTTATGTTGCATATACCATGGACTTTTTCGATTGCCTGAATTGTTGGCTTCAATTCATCTTTATTAATATTCTTGCGAACCTGACCTTTCCTGGTGGATGTTTCACATACACTTGCAGCATAAGCCAGCAGGTATATATATTTTGGCTTGTGTTCTGGATTCAACTTTACTCCTGGTTTGAATAAAGAGTCTACTAGGAGATCTGGAACACAAGAATAAAAGATTAATACATTGTTGCTATCTCGATATTCAGTAGTAATTCAGAGACCTGGAGAGATGCCTCCAATATTCTCTCCATACTGTTTTCAGAGCTGTACAGATGTATTTCACAAAGCGAGTAGTAATATAGACATCAAAATTTTAAGTTAACAGTGGAAAATCCTTGATGGAGCAATATGTAAAATAAGGAAATTGCAATTACTCACCTATGGTGCACCAATGCATGGAGCACAGAAACACGCAACAGAAAACAGCATTCACACCAGCTTTTGAGCACCAGCTCTTTTTCTAGCACAAGTACATATACAACCATGCACACACCAAAACTCACAATCCCATGGTCACGGCAAGACTGATTATTGATATTTGAGTACTGCAAGCAGTTGCCTGAACTGATGGAGATAAGGAGGGGATAGAAAAGGATGCAAGGAGGGGATAGCAGGAAAGAGTCAGATCTTTAGACAGATGACTCTGCAGCTGCACAACAGTCCTTAAAATAGTACAGAGTGTAAAACAAAACGAGATGTGGAAGAGGGAGATGGGGGGGGGGGGGGGGGGGAAGTGAAGATGGAGGCAGGAAAGAAAGGCAGAGAGGTTGAAAATGTGGAAGGGGGAGACCCACATATTTGGGGGGTGGGGGTGAGGGGGGGGGGGGGGGCAGTGCACGATGTGGATGGAGAAGGAGTGGTGTGGACAGAAGGTAAACAGTAAGGTGAGTCATTGGGAACAGGTTGGTGGAGGTTTCGGCCAGGGGGATTGCAAGAGCACACAAAATGCTGGAGAGATGATTACCATCTGCATGGTTCAGAGAAACTTGTGCTGGAAAACAGTATCAGATGGCTCGCATTGTGCAGCAGCTATTGAAGTCATTTGTGTTGTGGTGTGCAGCAACTTTGGCAACTGGATGATCATGTTTACTGTTTGCCGCAGTTAGGCTGTGGCCATCCATTCGAGTAGAATGTGAGATTGGATAAGAAATTCCAGTGAGTGTGTGACGAAGCAAGCTGGGATATTTTTACTTTCCCTGTTGTTTTGCCATCTGCTTCCTTAAAATTCATACGCGAGTATAATCTGCATTTTCATAAAAGAAAAAGGTTGGCCCTTAGTCTTATAGAATATAACATCAGATCTAATTTTGTGCTTATTTTTATGTACGTAATTGATTTTCTAATTTATTTCAACCATTCCTAGTTAGTATCTTTTGTTATAGGGTGAAATCAGTAATTGTTTCGTAACTTAACTTCTACTGCTGACATATATACAAATATAAATTCTGTGGTAATTATAAACATTTGGGAGATGAAACAATAGCATTCTTAAAGGATCTATTTGGGTCTATTCAAAAACATGTTAGCAAAACCAGTCCTTCATCAATTCCAAAGTAATTAGCAGTTTTGTCAAAAGTATTGCTCATATAACTAAATATGTTAATTTCATCATTTAAACACATAATTCGGCTTAACTCTTGCAGTAGAAGAAACTGTTAATAAGAACAAATTTTTCAGTGTATTCAGTTAATTTAATGAGGTAAGTTTTAAATTGAAATTTCTGTAAATTTAACTTCGAGCAATGTGTAGTTTCAGCACCTATTATTATAAGGATATATAAGGGCCCGATTTTTGGTCCCGAAACAGTCAGTCCACAGCCGAGTTTCAGACAAGAAACCCGAGCTGGTTAGCACAACAACAATGCTTCAACTTAACTGTGAAATAAGTGTTACAAAATTAGTCCGTGTGTTGAAACAATGACAGTGTCTGTTCCATACGTACCTGATTATTCTGAAAGCACTGTGAATTATGTGGTTATGTTTTTTACTGCTCACAGATACTCAACAGTGAACTATTGTAGCAATATGTGGATGTTCGCCTGAAAACTATTAATGAGGCTTATCGAAAGTTAAACAATAGTGTACTGGCCTTATTAAATGTGTAAATGAGGGGTTGTGAAAAGTGAAAGTAAACAAATGTGAAATGCAATTGTGCACCTGTTGGCTACATCATTTACAGTAGACAGTACTGCACTTCCCCCCTTCAGCCAGTATGTCAACACTGACGACAACAAATGAAGAAACAAAGAAGGCAAACTGCCACAACTGGACTGCAGTAGGAGGTGGTGGGTGGATGTTTGGGACTAATCTTGCACCTAGGCCAATCACAAGGGAATGACCCATCAGGTGCAGGATGGAACAGGGATGGACAAGGATATTCTGTATGCTGGGTCAATGGCAGAACACTACTTTGGGGGATGTGGATGGTATTTTGAATAGAATATTCCTCACTTCAGGGCACTGCAATGGGTAATCTGGGCCCTTGTGGAGGATGTGGTTGAATTACTCAAGGCCAGTGTGGCACTGGATGATTAGAGGAGTGCTGGTCAGTATAGGATATTGTCTGCCAGTAAAGGCTATCCCTTCTCTCCCCCTCCATTTCTGCCTTTTCACTTCGCCTTCTCCTTTTCCCCTTCTCACTCTTCCTCCATCTCTTTCCCTCCCTTTCTGCCCCTTCAACTTCACCTTCCTCTCTTTCTGTCCCTCCCCCTCTTCCTATGTCTCTTTCTCCTCTACCCTCCATACTCTTTCACAATTGCTGTACAGCTACAGAGCCATCTGTAAAAAGATCTACCTCTTTCCAGTTACCCCTTTCTTGCGTGGTTCCTGATCCCCTACCCATCTCCATCAGCTCAGGCACCAGCTTTCAATACTCAGGTTGCAATAATAAGTCCTACCATGTCCATAGGAGTGCTTGTCTGGAGGTCTGTGTGGGTGTGTCAGTGGATGTGTGTACTTATGCTAGAAAAGCTTGAAAGCTATTGTGAATGTTGTTTTCTGTTAAGTGTTACTGTGCGCCACACATTGATCCACCACAGGAGAGTGGTTGACTTTCCCTTTTTTATGAATAAATTTGCAATTTTTAAACCTTCAAGTAACTATTTCCACATCTTTAATGCTGACAAACCATTTTGCATAGAGATTGTAATGTTATATCTAGTTTCTTCCACTTAAAAAAAATAGAGAATCAATATTTAACACACTTTATCTACTGCACAAACATACTTACCAAGGAACTGTGGTGTCCTGATGAGATCTATTGGAGGAGGATCAACTGCAGAATAATTTCTGTACAGAACTGTAATATCTGCTGGATTCAGGCTGTTACGAGACAGCATAGATGTCAAGGCTTGGCATGCTTGTGGATACGCTGATGCTCCATTGAGAGCCATAGTGATGGGTGTAACATCATGGTGACTGTGGAAAACACATTAAAGATTTATTAATCTTCACTACCTAATCCACTCTTATTGGTATTACTAAATAAGTAACATCACTTAGAATACTCACTTCTGTTGTGCACATCTTACTATTTCTTGTGAAAGACGCTTCATGTTTGATCCACCTTTTGGTTCTTGAGATAAGACTTGAAGTAATACCTGGCTGTACACATATGTATGCTGACCATGACATACCATTTTCTGAAACAGAAGTTCAATGTATGAAGTTTCCACTTGAAATCCTAGTTGGTATTACAGACAGGCAGGCGCATTACGTATAATGCAATACAATACAATGTCTCTACCTCACAAACCTATGAAGTGACAAAAATGTAACTATGAGTTGCTCTAATTAAAATTACGTAAAAGCAGGTCATCTTTCAAATAAGACCACACTCTGAACAGAAAACAAAACTGAAAATCAGTATCAATAATGACAGGTGGTCATTTATTTTGGAACTGACATACGACTGTATAGAATTACCCGCCTGGATAGCTGTACGTGTTTCAAGTGCCGCTTCTGGGTCAAGAAGGTACACCAGCTCCAGATTGATTTTGTCTGGCAGATTAATGATGAGGGTCAGCGTTTCGGCCGGCCTGGATGTGGCTTTTAGGTAGTTTCCCCAGATTCCAGTAGGTAAATATTAGGCTGGTACCCAAGCCCTGCCTCAGTTACATGATTCAGAAAACTTAAATAACAGAAAACTTAAATAACACTACATGCAGACAGTTGTGGGATACGCAACTCCATCCTTGAGGAGGGAGTTAATGGTGTGGTGACAAGAAGCGTATCCAGCTACCCCTTAAATCAACCATGCCTAATTTGTTAATAACCACACTGACCCAGCACAAATGCCTGTCAAAAACACCAGAAACTTACCAATACAAGGTCTTACAATATAAAATTTCATTCTCCTACTGCTTCACAACAGTTTACAGATGGAGGGCTATTTGTGGCCCACTTTACAACCAAATGATGTCTGCAAACTCTTTTAAATAATTTTCAACAGTAAGAACATGGTCTGAACTACCTAAAAAAAGGATATTTGATTTTGCAATACAAGCATATAAGACCCTTACAAAAATGACAATGCGGGGCTTGAATATGGGTCCATATTAAGTCGGCATGCAAATTAAATCTGAAATCTTATTTTCTACAACTGTTTAATACTCTCCATGGAAGATAAGATCAAAAGTCCTAATGACGAGATTATGAGCTTGATAGAAAAATTGCAAGAACTAGTATTTTTTTTGTTTTTGGTTTCTGAGATCTCTACAGCATTCTGCTCTACAACATTCTTTTCATAAAAAATGAAATGTAATGAGGAAGTAAATAAAAAGAATAGTCTGCTATTTTTTGTGGCTCTGTAATTTGAGGTGATCACATTTGAAATGTGTAATTTTTTGGGTTCTGTTTTATCAAAATTTCTTCCCAAACAATCCCATCAGCAACATCATCTGACCAGCAGTATAGCTTTCCTCCTGACATTCTACAGCAAATTAAAGAAACTGTAAAAATTTAAAGTAGCTTGAAGTAAATGTAAACTTGGGATCCTACAAGAGACCTCTTCTAGCTTTAGTCTCTAATCAGCTTGGGATCCTCTGTGTGTGTGTGTGTGTGTGTGTGTGTGTGTGTGTGTGTGTGTGTGTGTGTGTAAAAAAAATGGGTTCGGAAAGCTGTGATAAAGAATTTCATCTGTGGCTGCTGTTGGCACGGCTATCAAGCAATGGGAATGATGGTTTTCTCACTTTTAAAGGAACCATCAGTGATTAAGCCACCACGCACTATACCAAAACATTTGCACGATTTTTCATGTGTGCACCGATATTCCACATTAGCTGCAAACTATGGTAGCACAAACTATGCTACACCTAAAATGAGAATTGAACTACCACATCAATAGAATTACACAATAAAACAACGTACTAATAATTCTCTGTAACATGAATCCATTAAACAATATATGTATCAGGAAGGCTGCTGTTAACTTCACAAAAGTTTACATACGTGGCAATAATTTTTCAGTTGATTAAAAGACATGCCTCTGACTGCTGGATAGCAATAACACCTGTGACAACAATAAAACATGGCGAGGCCAGAGATGATTATTAATGATTAATCCACTGTGCATTAATTAATTAGTAGCTGTCTGTCTGTCTGTCTGTCTTGAGATCTCAAAAAGACCAGGTGCATATGATAGCTTGTGCAAAGAATGTATGCACACCAAGTATGTGTGTATTATGTAAAGGTTGTAGGTGAAAACATATTCACGACAGTTTTAAAAAGTTGTTTGAATATTCATTTATTAATCCATGAAAGTACATCCTAATAAATGTTTGGACAATCATGAGAACCTACAAGGACACCAGTAATAGGAGGGAAACAATGTCATCACAACGTTGAAGGGGAAGGGGTATAAGAAATGATTTCAAGAAGGGATATAAGAACATTTTTAATTTTTATATCTATGTATTCACAACAAAACCTTCTTGTTCAATTATTTCTTCATCAGCTACGGTGACTGTTCAGATAGCCGAAAACCTTCCTTTATCCGATAATATATTCCAGAAGACTCTTCAAATCATCTAACCCTTACAACAATATTTTCCTTATAGTTTCCAAATCCTTTTCCCAATAAGTCTAGAAAATCGCGATCGTGACAGGACTGTGATCTCCAGAAATTTTACATATAAGTACAATGAAAATAGGAATCCATTATTGGAGACAGACAATGTACTAGTAATTCATTTTTGTTGCATATTTATGGTACATAAGGAAGAAAGATGGAAAAGCCAATTAATAATTACTGGGAATAAGAAAGACCTACACCATCCAAATATACTGGAAATTACAAAATTCTGAATTACAAGAAAATGTGAACAAGACAACATTCAAGGTAGGATCAAGAGTATTGTTGAATTTTATGCATGTGAGAGCAATTTCACCACAATCCCGTCCTTTGTTCACTTTCCCAACCCTTGTAGCAAGCAACAAAGTCCAACCTTGTAATGTGTATTCTTGTAGTGTTCGTTACGTAATAGTACCATAATTACATACCATCTTGTTGCGAGGGAATAAGGGGGGGGGGGGGGGGGGGGGTGATGGTTTCTGTAAGAATTTGAAGTTTTTTACATATTCTAATATTACATGTGTTTGTCAAAAATGGAACCCAACAACAAGCAACAAATAATTATTAGCGATAGTAAATATGAAAATATCGAAGTATCGACAAATTTGCAAATAAGAGACGACAACATAGTAGACCCTCGCATAGTGAGCATAATTTGTTCCAGAGTCTTACATATAATGCGAAACACTCGTTAAGCAGAACAATTGATCCCATACAAATTAATATAAAATACGATAATGCGTTCTATGCAGAAAAAGCACTAAAAGTTTCATCTTATTCCTGACATTTATGCAAAGAAAATTATACATACAATATTATGTACTTTATTATTCAAGAAACATAATTCCTACTTTTTTTCCAGGAAGCTACCTGCAGTCATTTGATTCTGCCAATGTTTCAAAACTTGGCAAAAATCCCACACCGCACTCACATCACATAAATTTCTGCGTGCGTTGCCCCTACTTTATATGGGGTGATTATTTTCAATGTATGATGCAATCGATTCCATGCTTTCAGCATTTCGCTTATTGCGCCAAAAGATTGTTGCTTTGCTGTTACCTCCTCCTCCTCCTCTTCTTCCAGTTCCTCTGAAGAACTCCTCACCACAAGTGCCTGCTGTCAAACACACTGTAACTCCATAAGGTCTTCATCCACTTCTAGTCCATGCTCTTGGCCAAAGATACAATCTCATTGACTACAGGCTCCACAGGTACTGACTCAAATGCCTCAGCCACTTTCAACAACGCACTCCGGCCAGAGCTGCTTCCAAGCTCTGTCACTTGGCAACCCCTTCCCACACCTTTTCGATCGTCTTGACGCAGGCACAGTGCTGAAGTCATATTTCCAAAACTATCTGAGAGTGAGATCGGTAGCTTCAGTCAACTCAAAGTTAAAACTGATGCTACAGTAATCACTTTAAGCAACAGTCCTTTTCCTGACAGTAACAAGTATAAAAGAGTTTTCTCGGTTCCATTTTTAGGTCATATTTCATATAAAATTCGTTGTCACCTGATTAAAAAATATGGTGTCACAGTTGCCTTTCCCACAAACAATAACTTGCAAAAAATCTCATTCACAATCTTAAGTCCACAGTTGCTCCGATACACAATTCAGGAGTGTATAAAATCACTTGTGATACACGTCCCATTTATTATATAGGCCAAACTGGAAGGTCTTTTAGTATCAGATACAAGAAACATTTGTTGGGAAACGAGGCACTAATATACACAATTCCACTTTTACTGATCATCTGCTAATTTCTGGGCACATACCGAAATGCGCTGAAGAAATTTCCATTTTACATAGAGAAAGGGAAGGTCATAGGCTCGATGTACTCGAACAGCTGGAGATTTTCAAGCATATTTCTAAGAATGATGGCCTCATCCTCAATGAACCGTTACAACTATGTAACAAATTTTTTCAATGGTTTAAATCCACTGGTGGCAGAATTTTCATTCCTCTATTTTTTACTGTATTTTCCCTGCTTCTGGTTTCAAAACATTATTTTCTTCTAATCTCATAGATATTTTGCTGCTGAAGTTACCTTCAAGCAATTATTTTCTGGGTTGTAAAGCTGTTCATAAATTTTTTTCTATGTCATTCTGTCCTTTATATAATATTAATTTGTGTAAAGCCTAACAGATGGCTGTATTATACTTAATCTGCTTGACTACTCTCTATTTTCAAAAAGACATTAAGGTATCTCTGTACATTTTGTTTTTAATGGGGTTGCCACAAGTTTTCCCCAGTGAAATTCCCTGATATTTCCTTGATTTCCAGACAAGTTCCAGCATTTTTCCCTGACAAATTTTGAGCTCTAAAGAGTAAGTAAAGACAAAGTTGACAAAAAATGTACGGACTTCTGTATTTCCAAACAGGTGAGTGAAAATAAAAAGCAACCCAAATGGTACATATGTTTCATTAAGCCCACTGATGTTATTTTATTTCAATAAAACGAAACACATTTGGTGAGAAAAATACGCATTTTGTTGGAGTCACAAGACAGAGTTAAAATACCAACCAAACTATAGGTGACTGCCAAAAAAATGTTGGTTCTACTATGTTATTGTCAGTTATTTTCCACTGGGTTATGTCTATTATTTTACAAATATTGTGAGATATTTCTTTCAAGAAATACATTAGTACATAGCGTACAAACTGCCAGCGACTACCACAATTTTCTTCTTCTTACTGTCCATACTTTATAATATATAAACTACTTTCGAAGTGCCAAAATGTATTAGACGCAATAAAATGTCTCTAATGCTGCACTATACAATGTACTTGTGGTGAGACAGTTGCAATTCCTGAAATCCATCGTCCATGGCCTCTGGTCTGCTAAGGAGCACAAAGGTCCTGGGTCCATGGATAAACCAAGAAAATTCACCACATTACACCGCACACAAGCAAACGTGGCCTGCGGGCAGATCGGTCAGACTAGATTCAAAGGGCAGGGCAAGCACATTAGTGGCAAACAATGGGCTTCAGATCATCAAGCCGGATCTGTTAGAGATACCCACAGAAATGGCCTGCAGTTTTGGCCTGTCACGGAAGCCTACTTGTGTGGCCAGCTATTCACAAGTCACAGACATCATGTTGATGAAACGTGACAGCGGGATTAATCCATGCAACAGATAACTTGGGCCAATACTCTGAGAATCAATATGAATGAGGATGGGTAGCAACTCACCGTACAGATGATCGCTAAGCTGCAGACAGGTACATAGAAAAGACAATCACACTCTCGCAACTAAATTTTTGGCCATAAGCTTTGACAGAAAACGAAAGCACACACACAATCACTCAGACACAACTCATGCACATATGACTGCCATGTCCGGCCGCTGCGTCAACGGTCTCTGAGAATCAGATCCAAACAAACCACTCCTAAAGCCTCCCTGGCTCTTGTTGGCAGCTGCTAGGCTGGTGGCAAGAAGCAGCGGCAGCACTGACTGCAAGCTGAGGAGAGTGGTAGAAAATGGAGAATCAGAAACAATGAGGGTGTACAGAAGCAGCGCATGTACTCAGCTACGCCCAGCCAGCGACGATGCACAACATCTCAGTAAACAAAATATTTCATCTACTGAGACAAAAAATGAGATTTTTCCAGTATTTTTTCAAATTTCCCTTATATTTCACTGACACTTGTGAAATTCCCTGGTATTTCCTGATTTCCAGAACTTGTAGCAACCCTGTTTGGTTAATACCTTTTTTTTTTCTTTTCTTTTTTTTCCTCATCTGATTTTTCTATGTTTTATTTTGTAGGCTTTAGCAACATTTCATTCTAATGAAGACACCCCTAGTAGGTGTCAAAACCTAGGTCAATGTACCTATCATTTATGTGCAACCAGTTGGCTGTTTAATCCTATGTTGGGACTAGTATATGGTTGCTGACTAACAGTCATGTTCAAAATTGTAAAAGTCCTTCTTATGTAAGATTCAGATTTTAGTTTCTCTGTTTTTGGGAGCTCTATAAATAAATCTGAGAGACTGGATAGTCCTAGATCTAGGTAAAACTTTCATCTACACAGGCTGCTGACTAAAGTTTCTCTAGTGCACATCGTAGAGTTTAAGTTAAACTCAGATTTTACACTGTCACTGCTTTCAACTAACGTATTTAAACTGAACTCTGTTATGATCACCATCTTTGTCTCGCTTTCTTTATTTCAGCTTATCTAAAAGGCACTGAAATTTTGTGTGAGAAAAGTTTAGTGGCAGAACTTCCTAGAATTCTGTAAACTGATATTGTTACAGCATTCACAACATGTAGCTCTACACAATAAATTTCAGAAATACAGTCTTCATTTACATGGCTGAAACTTTGTTTCACTTTACAGTTTACTGAGGCACCAAAACTGGATATGTTACTATATGACAGGGTTATGTTATTGTTAGGTAGCAAACAAGTTTTCGAAAAACAAGTTTCTTAAGGTTAAATTACTATTCGGTTCTAATTCAAATTTTCTGATATCACTGCATATGTGTCATCTTGGAGTTGTACTTTGTACACTAGGCTGTCAATTTTCTAGAATTTTCAAACATATTTCAATTAAACACCACACTTTCATAGTGTGTTTACTGCACTGTACACAGCATTGTCAACTGTCACTGTGTGTTTATTGTTCGCCTTTGTTTGTGTTGTGCTGTAGTTTGATAGGTGTGTGTGTGTGTGTGTGTGTGTGTGTGTGTGTGTGTGTGTGTGTGTGTGTGTGTGTGTGTTTTGGGGGGCAGAAGGGGGGGGGGGGGGGGAGAGGAAGGGGAATTTTGAGAGCGATATATGTGTTTGTTATTGTTTTAGTGGCTAACATGATGAATGAGTTGTAACAAGATGTATATGCGGACAAGAAAAAAATTGTTTTTTCCTGGTTCATAATACACTTTCCCCAGAACATTTTTCTCCCGTAAAGTGACAATATACTTTTCCCTTGGAGATGTCCATAAGTTTTGTACACAGTCATAGAACTTCCCGGTGTTTTAGGAAAGGAAATCCAGCAACAACTATGTTTTGGAAAGATCTTTGATGCATGGAAACATTTACAATGCACATTTTCGTATAACGAAATTATAAACATGAATTCCACCAGGTACAGCACGGTAGCTTCCAAGGCACTGAAATCAAGATTGCTATGCATTTTTGTCAGCCAATCTTGACTGATATCACGTGATCTAGTCAGTCAACAACAGTAGATATTCAGAGTGTAGGATACATGATGTTCTCAGCCAATAGCAACATCACTCTTAAGTAATGTAAACACAAAATAGGAAAAGTTTAGTGACAGAACTTCCTTGAATTCTGTAAATTGATATTGTTACAGCATTCACATCATGTAGCTCTACAAAATTTATTTACATACAGTACAGCTACAACAAAAAGTAAGCTTTCGCATATAATATTGGTCGTCAAAATGACCTCTCCCGAGTGTGTGGTTAGGTGGGATCATAAGAGCATAGCTGAGTATTTCTGAAAAGCACGATTATAAATTTCACTTCAGCGCACTGAACATTTCTTGCATTACCTGGCTCAGTACATGTTTCATCGAGCACTTTGACTTTCGCATATAAAAACCAGTTACGAGTGAAATTGCTCAAGAACTCACTTTGCACTTTTTTCAAGGATAATTATACTTCTTGCTCTAGTTACTGCATAATTTGTAATCTATGAGAGAACTAAAATAAATATGAAATACTAACCTTGAAGCTTAGTCTTTTCTAGTGTGCCAGAAAAATTTTAAATAATGGCAAAAATGGCTGGTCCTCTGGGCATGAAATTTTAAGTGGCTGGTCCTCAAAGTGTTAGGTTTTGAATGAGAGGCAGAAGCTCCATGACATAACAAATACATCGCACATTCTCACAAGAAACATAATTCATCTTGCGTAGAGGGAAATTTGCTTTGAAAGTAACACTTCTCAAACCTTCATTCTCAATATTTTCCTGCAATCTGTTGGAAATGTGAACAGTTATGATGTCACACTCATCAAAAGCAGTTTTTTGTTACTAAGTATTACAGTGTCTTCACGCTAAAGCCTTCGTCACTTTTTGCTGATAACACACTTGTGTGTGCACTGTGTTCTGTTGTTATAAATGCAGCATTTTCTTTGTGACTTAAGTTTTACTTTAGTGTCTTTCTCTCATTAATGTTTTATTGCTATAGTATTATTCTGCAGCAGCTGGCTAAAGTAAAAGTCTTTGTTAGAGTATCAGTTCTTACCAGACAAAATTACAAAAATTTAACTGAAAACTAAAACAATGAAAAAATTCCTATATTCTTCTTCCAACTGTATACACCTTGTAATATTACAAGAAAACTTTCACATACAAAAAGCCCTTGCAATGAACACGGAAGCTTTTCCCTGAGCAGACCCCACCACAGACAATAACACATACACACTCACAAACAAATATCAAAATGCATATAGACAACACAACACAAACAAAAGACAGTGAAAAATACACAGTGGTAGTTGGCATTATTCAGCGAGGTGCGTGGTAACTCAACTGCTCAACTGTAGCAGGAACTAACTGGGTCATGTGGACAGTCACATTTGAATTCCGAGTAGCATGTATTGTTACCTCAAAGTATGAGCATAATGTGATCATCAAATTTGTCACAGAAAATAGTTTCATGGGAGGCTACAGCAACATGCTGTTAACATAATTAATTTTACTGACAATGAGAATGGGGAAAGTGTGATACTGCTGACAGGTGGCAAAGGAAGCTGCATGCAAATGTTAGCAGGCAGAAGATAAGTAAGTCAATAATGTGTGAGTTATGGAAGGAGGGGCACGATGCCAACTAGTTTTAATATTATTTTCCGTTTCTTCCTCCGTCAAAGTAACTTTCCTCTAGTAGTTATCATGTATTGTTTGGTGTGATACAGGGCTTTTCAAGTCTTGTAATTTCGAACAGTTAATGCTAATTTCAAAGTGGCGGAAGCAATTTAGTGGTTAGCATTTTTGGGTTGTAATGCCGAGGTCTCGGGTTTGAGTCCCAACGACGATTTTTATTTATTTATTTATTTATTTTTGGAAAGGTCTGGAAGTTTGTCCACCCAGCCTTGTGATGACACCTGAAAAACTACTTCAATATATAACCAACAAAATAATACACCCAAGTCAGCAAAGATACATTACATCAAAAGGCTTGCACCAGCTAAGGTCACACACAACGTTTATTTATTAGCAGCAAAATAATTAGGTGAGTGGCACAGTATTCAAGTATCTGCCCCAAAGCAGAACAAGTAAAATACACACAAAAATATTTCACTGGTAATGTAGATAAATTTATTATATTATTATTATTATTATTATTATTATTAGACAACAATTTATGTGACTGCTACATCATGCAGAAACACAGAGAAAATAATTAAAAATGTGTAGAGACAAGAAAAGTTTAACTTCCAGCATTCAATATGAAACACCAACCTTTTCCTCTCTAGTCCACTGACAAAATTTTGCAAGAAAATGGTTCCCTACCTACAACCACCACACCATCTAGACCTAAGTCTTGTCCAACTTATCCTTTGTTGCAATGTGGCAAACACTTTGCTCATGCTTTTTTCCGTTAAATGTCGCGTGTGTCATCTTGCCTGGTGCAAGGCTTTTGACATAACGTTACTTTGGCGACTTGCTTGTCATATCCGCTGCTTTTATGTTTATGTCGCTTTTCAACTGCCCTCATAAGCCTAAATAAACTTTCTTCCAGACCTCCCTACCACAGGAAATTTGAAGTGGCCACAGAGAACCAAATCCATTACTTTGGCAATAACAGCAAAAATACCTAGTCAAATAAATATTTTGTTGTTGATGTAGATAAATGTATTATTAGATAACAATTTCTGTGATTTCTACATCACATAGAAATGGACAGAAAAAAAAATTAAAAATATGTAAAGACAAGGAAGATCAAATAGTCAGTTTAATTTCACCACTACGAAATTAAGTTTTTACTGTTGTGAAATTAGAAGATTTGAAAGGCCTTATACCATTCCAAAAATGAGTCTCATCCATAACTGAAGCAGCAGATGGAAGATCTCCAGGCACCACTGCAGGAAATACACCGATACAGATACTGCCAGCTAAGCATCATGTGCAGCAAAGATGAGTTGTACTGTATGTTCTGGTTCTAAACAGGCACTTCATTCAGTGGTGTGTACAGGTGTGTAGTGTGTGATGGTGCTTCACTTGTAATAGTAATGAAATGTACACTATTGCTATCTCCCTGCCCTAATTTGCTGGTGTAAACACGATGAAGCTGCCACCATGGCCAGATTAGCAGCTTAGTTTGCCAAATAATAATAATATACACAGCAAACACTTACAACAAACACAGAGAAACTGAAGAGTTCAACTGAAATGTGTTTGAAAATGCCAAAAATTAGACATCCTCATGTGTGACATATACGAAATAAGATCACAAAATTGAAGAATGGTCACATAAATATTTTGTGGATGAGTTACATTTACTTAGGATTCTTCCAGTGCATCTCAGCTCCACACCTGTTTTTCTAGTTTTTGTGGTCATTTTACATTAGGTCGATTGGACAGATACTCCTACATGTAAACGAATGATACTGTTCCCAATTATTTTTCATCGATCAGTTCTGGGTGTTTTTGCCTATTCATGGATAATATGTCACATTTATTCAGGTTGAGAGTCAGCTGAAAATCTCTGCACCAAGCACTGATAATACCTAAGAAAGGAAAAAATCTCCTAAATGAAACTATAACCAAACTAGAAGGGGGAAAAAAACCATTATTCATGTCATGTACTTTATTTAATGTTATTTAAATGAAGTATAGTGGCTGTTACTGTAGCATACGCTTGTAATGTACAAGATATGTTTTTTCTATGCTTATGCACTTCTCAACATTAATTTATTTCCCATGGCATTATCATTCCATAATTGGCTCTGCGATATAAGAAATTCATAAAAGAACAGATATTTTCTAAAAATGCATGCCTACCTCCTCATGTTGTTAGTTTGGAAACATGTTTTCTGGTGATTTGAAGTTCTTGGTCAGTATAATGTAAATATGCATTCTTTAGTAACACTATAACACTAAGTAAAAGAGTGAGCATGCTTTTACATTATTGTTTCACATACAAAACACTGCTGTGTATCAAATCGAATATCTGACTCATTGCTCTTTATTACACTATAAAATGCTAAACTACACAAAAGGTAGAACAAATTACAATTGCTTAGTGTGAGCAAATTCTGCTACCATGTGGCACATACGTGTAGTTCAGTTTTAACCAGACTTTGCACATGTCAATCCTTTTTCCACTGCATAAGGGAGAAACTGAAAAATTTTAGAATGAAATGGGCCTAAAAACAAATTTAATTTGCTTTTATTTGACAGCTACTTTCTCTGGTTTTGCAAGTTGAATGCTATATAATTTGCTCAAATAATTTGTTAATTATCACCATTTAAAGTTTTTGTGTGCACCAAAAATTAATCTTACTAAAGAACATTTCTGGCCTTTGATTTTGAATCATCGTTAAAGACTAAACCATGTGAAGATCAGCTTGGAAATGCATTTGGTAATGAAGCCCCATCTAAGGCAACAATTTGTAACTGAAATAATGAATCAAAAGTAATGAATTATTGAAGGATGTCCAATAAATGCTGTCACTGATGAAAATGCTTCTATAGTTCGAGCAAAGCTTGAAATGATTGAAGGACATCTTACAGATTTATTCAGGCAACATCAGGCATTTGTACGAGTCAAATTCAAAACATTTTACACAATAATTGGGCATGAGAAAATTGTTTTCCAAGGATTCCACATAAACTTACTCCCAATCAGAAAAAACAACGTATTGATTGGTGCATAAAATCTCGGAAAAAATTCCAAGGTGGTGCTTCAAGTTTGGTTTGGAATGCCGTTACTGGTGATGAATCTTGGATTTATTGTTATGATCCAGAAAAGTCGACTTAAATAGGTCTTTCTAACTGAACCAAAGCCTACATAATTTTGATGAATTCACAATGCTGGTAAGAAGATCCCTCCCCGCCCCCCCCCCCCCACTCCCAAAAAGGGGGGAGGGCATACAGCTACTATAGCATTAGAAGACAGTTGTGCTGTTACAGCCAATTGGTACACAAATATCTGTTTAGCACAAATTTTTAAGAAAGTCTGAGAAAAGTTCCCAAAAATAAAAATTATTTTACATCACAACAAGGCGTTGTCAAACAGTAAAACTAACTACTGAGTATCTGGATGCCCTAAATGTCAGCAATATGGACCCTCCACCATACAGCATGGACCTAGCACCATATGATTTCCTTTTATTTCCAAAAATTAAAGGCAAAGTGCCTGGAATAACTTCTTTGTCATCTGATGAAGCTGTGGAACATTATAAGAACCTGGTTTCTGAAGAGCCTCAGGAAGCTTGGCATCACTCCTTTAACCCTAGCATTACCAACGTATTTTTTGTTACATGTAATACCAACGGGGGGGCCTCAAAGGCCCATAAAGAATACCACAATGTATTTTATCATAAATCAAGTTTATTTACTTCTGATACCTCTAATAACAATTCAAAATGCTTAGACATTGTTTTTGTATACTGGATAATAAAAGATGTTATTATAATAGGAATAAAATGAACAAATCACGAGATTCAGTTTATATATTTTTTTGGAATAATGTTTCAAAATAGTGTTTTCTTATAAAAACGACTTTTTTAATTCGATACACTACATGAAGCAAACAAAATTTACTGTCTCATTCTGCAACGCATTTTTCACACAACACTGTCTTCCTGCAGTGTTTCCCACAGACGTGTTTGTGGCACTGAGAGCAGGTAACAGTTGACTTTCCCAGCTTGTTGTACTTGATCTTTTTAGATGCAGCTTCTTGGCAGCATAGGTGGCACCGTCCACGTGTTCCTGGTTCTGCTGTTGAGGATGATGGTTCTACAGAGCAGCTGAGCTTCCGTTGTGTGATGCTTTCCATTGCCATTATTACTGGCTTCTGAAGTCCATACAAATTTTGTGCCCGTTTATCTACTTGAGATCTTATTAGTTCGAGACCTAAGTTAGTGATAAAAACTCTTCTGCGGTTTAGCAAATTCTTTTTCCAATTCGGAAAGTTGAGGAGGAAGAGTGAATATGCATTTATTCCTGCTATGTCAATGAGTGTGTAGAAGAGGGACAAAGGCCATCTTCTTGTTCCTCTCTTTGTGCTGTAGAGTCTTGCCATCTGGTCTATGGTGTCCACGCCTCCCTTTGTAGAATTATAAAAAAGATTTATGTTAGTCTTTTTTGAGTCTTCATTCAACACCCCTTCTGAGTGATAAGTTGAAAGCATCAACAGCAGTCGTTTTGGCTTCTCGCGGACTAGCGTTGATGCAAGAGTAACTGGTGGCCTCTGTGTCTGAGGGTCAGTATAAGCAAAGATGGAAGAGTGTAAACTGCGGCCAGTTGTAGTCTTCAGCTCTTCAGGTATGTGTCGTCTGTTAGACTGTAGGGTGCCAACAAGTGTGAGGTGAAAATCATTCCATAGAGTCTCAGCAAGCTCCACTGAAGTATAGTACCGATCTGTGGTAACATTACGGCCTGATTTTTCAATAGGTTTTATTAGTCTCTTTACAATTTCCATCGGTCCATTTGAATGCTGTGTATTTCCTGACTTGCCTGTATAGATGTCCATGCTGATCACATATCTAGTCTCAGAATCAGACAGCATTCGAATTAGAATGCCGTATTTTCCAGGTTTTTCTTTTAGAAACACCTTGAATGGACAGCGACCACGGAACAAAGACAACATCTCATCCACTGTTGTATGTAGACCAGGAATGAAATACAATGGAAGTGAAGAATTGAAGCTTTCAAAAATTTCCCTCATTGGAGCAAAGTTGTCAGTCTGGCGACGAATTTCTCTTGTGTTCTTATCATCAAACCTCAATATTTTAGTCAATTCGAAAAATCGGGTCCGACTCATTGATCCATAGTACACTTGTCGGCCCTGAAGCAAAGACCATAACTCTTGGACAGGTATCTTATTGTCATGATTTGAACCCATGATTAGCAAGAGTCCTATATAACAAAATAACTCATCTTCATCTGTGTGCTGAATACCTAGTCGAGAAGCCTCTTCATTTGAGTGTAGTTTTATTAGATTCATAATTTGAGGTGTAAAAAAGAGCTCTATAGCCTCTTTCGGAGACGCAATTCTTCCTTGTTGTCCTAGCCCCATTCTTTCTCGCACTATATTTTGTACAGAACACCGATTTTGTCGAGATGGCTTCGTAATATACTCTCGTCCACTTTTTGCAATGAATTTATCACATTCCGTATCATTATCATCTGGTGGATTGGCTTCAACCTCATCTTCATTCTCAGACGATGAATCAGTTCTAATTTCTTCCACATCATCATCCACTTCACTTTGCTCTAAATCTGATTCGTTCAAAACTTCTTCTAGCACTCTTTCAATGGAACTATCACGTAAACGATGTCTACTCATGTTGCTGGTTCAACAGCAGCAGAAACACTGAAAATAACAATGGTCCGCTTCATAATAATATGTCTGAAGGCAACAATGCCAAAATTCGTTTCATGGTAAGAATTTGAAGCGAGAGACTCAACCTCGTAAATCTTTCCTTGCTATTACCAACGGGTGGGCTTCTAAGGCCCACAGAGAATTAAATCAAGTAAATGAGTTTTAATTACATTTTTATTCCGAAATTCTGTAATGACTCAATAGTACATTCAATAACGAACAATTACCTTTGCTTTCAAGTTCATATATCAAAGGGTGTGGATACAACATAGAAAAACTGAGTCAGTGGGCCTACGAGGCCCCCCCGTTGGTAATGCTAGGGTTAAGGAGTGGTTCCACTGAATGGAAAATGTAATCATGTTAAAGGCAAATATATTGAAAAACAATAAACATCACTTACATTTTTAAAACTATTCCTTGTTTGATTTTCTTAAAATTTTCAGTGTCATCCTCATATAATGGCAGTTCTCTCACCATCTGGATTAACACCAGAATTATGGTGAAACACTGTTTCACCACCAACAATAGTACAACAGTAACTCATTGTCACATTACAGTGTTAAAATTACTGTACAGGAAATATATCAAAGGCTTTCAAATCTGTGAAAGCACAGTTAACATGGCCTCTATTAGTGACTTTCTTCAGTAGTTCATACTTTCATGGCTGGAATTTCTTATCAAGGTTTCAACTTTGCTGTCTGACACAATACTGTCATTTGTTGATACATGGCAGTGTCCGTAGATCTTTATATCACCTCCTAATACTGCTTTCAATTGTAAATCTTGTTAAAATTTGCTTCCACTTTCCTTATTTTCCAAACTCTACTGCAATGAAAACTTTTTAATGAAATTTCAATTTTTCAAAAAGAACACTAATTACAAGGAGATATTTTTTTAAGTATGAATAAGGCAGAAATGGCAACAAGTAATTGTTTTACCATTTTACCCGTGCTCTCAATTACAATGTTGGATGAGTTCTATTTTATACTATCGAGCAGAGTGGTAATCATTTCTATTTTGCACAATCGAGCATAATGGTACCACAATCGAGCATAATGGTACAGAAGTTTCTGTGGTATTTTACGTCATAAGTTTCTCCAAAGAATCATTCACTTATCTGCTACCATAAAAAGAAGAGATATTCTAGAAGACATACCTCAGATGGGTGGTAAATGAAATCAATGTCATTGAGCATACAGGTTACACAGTTTTAATTGTCCATGATACTGAGCAGCAAATAGAGCAAGCAAAACACTAAATTAAAATAATCTGAGGTCTATTTTGGAATACTAATAGATGTTACATTAAATTTTTGTGTTTCTTCTTGTCACTTAAAGCACTTATTGTCAAAGCAAAATTTTACTGTTAGAATTTTAAAACGTAACTTACAGCACATTCCTCAACACTGCCAGACCAGTCTTCATTATTCTGTAGGAATCCTGAGATTGCAGTTTTTAAAACTCTAGAGAAAACTTCAATCTGTTGTGCAGCAGTAGATATACTTGTTATCTCGCCCTGGAAGCCTGCATCTGAAATAAGCTAAAGACATTTTGATTATCAGAACACTTTCTACCAATCACCCGCATGCATCAGAAATAAAACGAAATTATTTGGTGACAACAAAAATGTTCTTCAAATGTAATTTAAAACATAGTTGCCAAAAATAATAAAACACTTATTCTATTTTATAGATACATATGAAAACAGATTATTAGAAAAACGACAATTCATAGTTTCTTGAATTACTATACCTGAAACTGTCAACAGTCATGCATTGTCACAGAAGATCTACAGGATAACAATAGACAATGGCTTAACAAAACTTATTCGAAGTTCACTCAAACACAGAAGATTTTATGTGACATCCAGGGTCAACTAGTCGACTGAGATGCCAAAGAAATGGCGGGCAGTGTTATTTCACTGATGTTATTTAACATCTTTACCAACGACTAATCACTTCCAGCAAATGATTTGCCACTAGCAAGTCAAATAAAATCTTTTGAAGATGTTGAAGCCCACTTACACACACACACACACACACACACACACACACATACACACACTCTTCATATATATTGAGGGAGATGAGTGCCTATTACTCTAACAACCTACTTCGTCCAAACCTAGGTAAAACACAACTGTGTGCATTTCATCTTAAGCACACTCAAGCATGTTGCAAATGTGAAATCACATGGCAATGGATACAGTTAGTAAATAAGGCCAATCCAAAACATCTGGGAGTGATTCTGGATCATATTCCATATGCAAGCAACATAGATCATATTCCATATGCAAGCAACATGGATCATATTCCATATGCAAGCAATACTGGGAGAACATAGGAATGAAGGTGGAAGCCATGCATAACATCCTTCACAAGATCACTGGTCACATGATGGACTACAGATCACAAACCCATGTTACAGTGCAGCAGAGTAAGGGTCCGCCATGGGAACATGGCGGACAAGGTATTAAACAAAATGTGCAGGCCTAATATTCTTGAGAATAACACTGTCTGGCCTCTCTGGAAACCCTTCCATCTGGGTGTGAACAAAACTGGATCGTTTGGAGGTCACTCGATCAACTTCATTCTGGAGATGGAAGAGCCAGGAGTAACCTCCAGAAATGGCACTTCCCTGTAGATACCACCAACTGTGACTGTAGAGAAACACAAACCATGGCGCATCTAATAGATTTGTCAACTATGCCCCACATCTTGCACAGAAGACGACAATCTGCTTGTGACACTGAAGTTGCAAGATTTTGTACCTGAGAACCATAGCTTGACAGTATTTTCTTTCATCTATTTGTAATGGTAATTACTAAGTATTGCTGTTGTTGAATTTGAATTAATAATACTTCTTATCTGCTTCGCCACGACCAAGCTGTCTCATCTTGTAATTGCGTTTATATTCTGTAATCCTGGTTGTAGTGGAATATTCCATCATTTCAATACACACTTTGCTGAAAATGTTTGGTATTCGGTAAACCCGTAACACTCTGGGTTTGTCTTCGGGTTATCTGAGGCAATCAGTGATTTTCTTGGTCAGTCTGTACACTGCCTTTAAGCAATATGTTCAAGAATATTGCCAATTCTGTCTGTAACCCTGCGGATTTATATGCACAGGCCATGTCCAAAATTACTTCTTTATGTGTGTCAATTTGTGAGATTTTACACTTTGTCACACTTTTTATGTCCTTTGTGGAATCCCAATTGATCCTCAGAGGGCATTCCACATGTCATAGGATCATGTCTGAGGTGCCATGGCTTATATATTCATCCCATGTGTGTTACTTGCAGCTATTCAGTCACAATTTACTTTTGGGTAAGATAATGATTTGACACCTAATCTGTTTATGCCAGCTTGCAATACATACTGTTACACAGATTTTCACTGTTCTTCATGGCTGATGAGGAAGAGCAACTGGTAATCTGAATGATGGCATGCAGATTAGATGTTTCGTGAAGTCAACAAGACATTCCTCTCCGTGATTTCCCCTGATAATGGTATCATCCACACATCTGTACCACAAAGAAAACTCCCAGAGCATCAAGTCTAGGACCTGTTTTTGGAAGTGTTCTATAAAGAAACTGATAATCATTTGACTTTGTGGAATTCCCTCTTTCCAGCTTTCCAAAGAATTCAAATTTTTTCTTGTTTTTTATTGAATTAACATTTCCTTTTCATTCAAAGATACTTACGGTTCCAAGTTTCCAATGTTATGCAGCTGCAATGGGACTTTGCATGTACTGTTATATGTTTCCACCCATGTAATTATTTCCATGCCTCCCAACACTTCCATGCAGTGCAACTGAATCAGACAGGTTTTGGTGCACTTTTCTCAAATCAAGTGAGTGTTGTGATTGTCATTTGCCAACAACTTCAAACTTTTGGCAGCAGCAATATGTGTTTTGAAAATAAGCACATTACTTTTGATTTCAAGAATGAATTTTCACTCTGGAGGGAAGTGTGCACTGTTTTGATATTTCCTGGCAGATTGAAACTGTGTGCCAGACAGGAATTTGAACCTAGACCCTACACCTTTCATGGGCAAGTGCTCTACTGACTGAACTATCCAAACAATTCACAACCTGCCCTCACAGCTTTACTTCCACCAGTACCTTTTGAAAGGCAGGTCTAAGTTGGTAGCTCAGTCAGTAGGGAGTTTTCATTTGACAGGAATTTTGATACTCTCAGGAAGGACCTCACTGAAGGAGCTAATGTGTACACAGTTTTTTGTACAATATCTGTAGAGAAATTAATTTTTGTATGGTACATTCAAAAGATGGTACTGCACACAATCCAAAATGGCACTCTTCACAATGAACACTTTTTCTCTTCTTTTCTTTCCACTGACTTCTTTTTGCTGCATTACATTCAGCAGTTTCTCTTCTTAATAGATGAAACATGTTTAGGTAAATGTCATCCCACAACCTGTGTTGTGGCTGACATTTGGCAAGTAACACACTTTTCATTGCTAAAGGAAGAATTCACAAATGCACCACATTTTTTAAGTAAATTATCAAGTCTCCCAAATTTTCCACAAAGTGTCTTGTACAACAATTATAAATTCGGAACTAAAACATTCATCAGACCGCAAAATTGTTTTATGTAATATTTTCAAAGACATTTTCTTGTTGGTGTATAATTTGTATGATCTGGACAGCAAACAAATGTCACCCATTCTGTTATTGTATTTGAGAATAACTTCTGGCTTCATTGTCATTGTTTTCTTCCTCTCAATTTGTTGTTGTTTGTCAGTGTCAATACTAGAAAGCTTGTAAACATTATTCGGTCTCCCTATCTTATCACCATCAATTTCTCACAGAAAGAAGTCTTAACTTTACTATTCTCGAGTTTTTCCTCCCTCACAGTAACTGGTACTTACTTTCCATTATTCATAACTTTGCTAAGACTGTCAGCACTTTCAGAGACAAGGAAATGAAATAACAGGGGACTTGGAAAATCTGTGGGTAAAAATGGTATCCCCTTTGCCAAAATATCCTTCAAGCAAAGACAAAATGAGTTTCACTGCAAGACGATATTGACTATATAGCAGTCCAAATGCAGCGTACTTTCCTGTGTCTATTATAAAAGTGACATCAACAGCCGAAACTTCCTTGCACATTAAAACTGTGTGCCGGAATGAGACTCGCACTGGGGACCTTCGCATTTTTCAGGCAAGTGGTGTACCAACTGAGCTATCCAAGCGTGACTCCCGACCCATCCCCACAGCTGTACTTCTGCCAGTACCTCGCCTTCTACCCCTCAAACTTCACAGAAGTTCTCATTCTGGTGACATCAATAGCAACTATTTGCTTCGCACAAGCAAGATGATTTCATCCCAGCATGTTTTACTGGTGTACACTGTGTCATAGAAAGCCACCACTTCCACAGTAAATGAGGATTATCAGTAGATAATTCTCGTTCTGGAGTATGTCTCCTCAAATTCTTTACTGCAGATAGTCAATTATAGTTTTCAATTTGTATAATTTAGCACAAATACCACTGCCTTTTGAATAAAAACTGTTGTAATTAAAATACGAAAATTCAAACTAAATCTACTTTCTGAGATTACATTTCAGATAATCGGTATTCCAAGAATGTTTCCAAGAGTAATACATTTCAAAATATGACTTCAGAACTGTTTGTTGAAGGAAAAATGAACAAAAAATACAATTATTTATTGTTTGTTGGAACTCATCTGTGTACAAGTAATCATTGTTTCATTGTGACTAAATGTGAACTTACGAACTGTTTAGTATATTTGTTCATCTAATCATCATTGTTAACAACATATCATCAAAAAAGAAAGCAAAAATATCAAGTTATTTTCAGAGGATCTGCAAAACAATTTTTTACACTTGGTGCGCCTGCAAAAGAAAATTTACTCCAATTCCCACTACAATTAACACACCATGTTCTTGTCAGCAGTCAACACATCTTTGATATCATCTCCAACACTTGACATTCCTGTATCGCTGCCATTAAAGCCCTCATCACTGCTGTCTTCTATACTGCATGAAAAGCTTTCACTAGACCGATCACTGTCACTTTCATTTAGTAATCTTTCAATGTCTTCATCATACAAGATGAGGATGAGGTGAAATAATTGTTTCACACAACAGAAAACCCCAGCATTACATGCCTATCTGAAGATGAAGCTTACAGCATCTAGTTTGGCTTTTGAAGCTGATACAGAAACGACTGCAGACCTGAGAGCCGTTTGTAGAGAGCATAGTGCAGCAGCACCAGGCAGTCCGAACTCATTTCAGAGAGTACACCTGGCAAGGCAATGAAGGCACTATGCCCACCGGAGTCCAGTTCTCAAAGCAAGGCAGCAATGCTGCAATGGATTCTGAGCCCAACTCATGGAGCATACCTACCTATCATGATTACAACTGTCATTCAACTCCCCCACCAAAAGTCTACTTTTGCTCTTTCTAAATTGTCAACTTTTTTTGACAATAGCTGTCTGTAAATGTATCAGGAATTCAGATATCATAGTCTGCTGACTTAATTTTCCACCTGTACTGCACCATGTTTGATCTACGTCGACACTCAGTGTGATGCTTTTTTTAAAATTAGTCTTCATTGTCCCTATGATTTATTACAGAAAACTGTTCTACAGGATACGTTTCGCTTTTATACTACATACTACACACTTTTACAAACACAGTTATGTAATATTGCTACTGAATATAGTTTCAGGCATACTAACCTTTATTGTGAAATTCAGCATAAGGCAATCTGGATATTCTTCTGCAAGTCTGTATATTAAAGAACGCCACGTGGGGTGGTCTATCATTTCAGTTAGCCATGCAGGAGTCTGTTGGCGTAAAAAAAATGAAAGGAAAAAAGGTTACCATCTATGTCCATACATAAGTCAGTCATTTAGTGAGACCCTAATAAGCATCGATATACACTGTGGCTTACCAAATGATCAACAAAAAAGAATTCACCTGTGCTTTCCTTTGTACAAGATGTAATATAAAGAAAAGAAGAGGAAAAATCTTGGTACACACCATTACCAATGACATATATTTAAAAGAAAATTCCAAGCATTACATGCCTATCTGAAGAAATATACACAAAAGTTTTTACCGTATCATAGGATGAACATACAGAGTTTTAATGAAATACAGCCAGTAACTGGTAACACCTACAATATCTTAACACATCACGGAGAGCTCTGTAGCATCCGAGGAAAGATGAAGTGTTGCTGGAAGGTAAGTGAATCATATTTACAAATTTTTTAATTACTTGTTTTAGTAATTCAATACCTTTCAAATCATGTAAAGCACTTTCTGGCAAATGACTGAAAATCATCATGTTGGTCATTGACAAATTTCCCAGAGAATTTTGATTTCATAAAAATGAAGGTCACTGAAAGTAAGATAACTGAGTGCACACACACACACACACACACACACACACACACACACACACAGCGAGTCCAGTTCAGTTGTTTGACGCATTTCCAAGAATGGTGACCATTCAGTTAATGTTCAGTTCAGCCTTCACAATATCAGGTGCAGAAGTATGGAAATGAAATGAGCGTATGGCGTCAGTGGCCAGGAGTTCCCAGGTGGGAAGTTTGGCCACCAAGTGCAAGTCTTATTGAGTGCGATGCCACATTGGGCGACTTGCGTCTCGACAACGTGGATGAAATGATGAGGAGGACAGTAAAACACCCAGTCCCTGACGGGAGAAAATCTCCCACTGCAGCCAGGAATTGAACACGGGGGGAGGGGGGTGCAGTGCATTCCTACGTGCTGACCATTCAGCTATTGGGGGATGGACTGCAGAAGTATAAAACCAGAATTTGGTTGCAATAACTACACATCTGTTGTTTGAAACTGATAAATACCATTTTATCCAAAATAATCTCCATTGCTATTTATATATTTCTCTCAACTCTCCAGCAGGCTAAGAATGCCATGCCAAAAAAAAATATTCCTTCTTTTGAAGTGAACCAGTCAGCGAGCCATTTTCCTCCATTTTCATACAAACTGAAGCGATGTTCATTGAGAGTGTGTTCCATTGATGCAAACAGGTGATATCGGATGGAGCAAAGTCTGGAGAATAAGCTGCACGCTCTAGTATTTCCCAAATGAATGCCTCAATCGTTTCCATGACCCATTTTGCTGTGTGTGATGGGGCGTTATCATGGAGCAATATGACTGTGTTGCCTTTTTCCATATTCCGGTCGTTTTTCAAGTAATGTTCCGTTTAAATCGATTATTTGCTGTTAGTAGCAATCAGTATTAACGGTTTCACCAGGTTTTAGCAGCTCACAATAGATGACACCCTTCTGATCCCACCAAACACAGAGCATTGCCTTCTTTCCAAAGCGATTTGGTCTTGCAGTGGATGTCGATGGTTTACCTGGATTCACTCATGATTTACAATGCGTAGGAATGTCAAAATATATCCATTTCTCATCATCTGTCACTATTCGATGGAAAAATGACTTTCTTTTGTATCTGGCAAGCAGCATTTCGCAAATAGTCTTTCACTTTGCTTGCTGTGTTTCATTCAGTTCGTGCGGACCCCTTTCTGCACCTTTCCCATAGCTTTCAACCAAAGAGAAACGGCTGTCTGCATCACATTCAATCGTCCCACGAGTTCCTGTTGAGTTTCAGTATCAACTCATCCAATAAGGCCTGTAATTTGTTGAATTCAAACTTTTTCAGTGGTTTCTCACACTCGTCATTTCTCACATCAAAATCGCCACTTTTGAATTTTTTGAACCACTCGAAACACCATGTTTTCCCAAGAGCATGTTTGCTGAAAGCTTCGACAAGTATTCAATGTGATTCTGTAGCAGTTTTCTTCAAATGATAACAGAAAACCGATGCTGTCCATAAATCGTAGTTCATAGGCACAACACTGGAAATGTTTAAGGGTTGGAAACAGATACCGACGTATGGAACTTGGGTTACTGCATGCTGACATTTGTCATCAGTCATTACATGAAGCAGATGGTGCTGCAGAAGCGGTCTCACAGGCCTACACTGACGGCCGGCACCATCTATAGGGAAATTCCAGTTTCATACTTCTACACCTGGTATTTGAAGGCTTTGTATTTTAGCTTTAAATTTCCAGTCCTCTACCAGAGGTCTAGATCCACTTAGACAAATACAATTTCTGAGTATGCCCCTCTTCATAGTTCTTTGTCACTATGAACACTCCCACATTTTAAATGTAGCACTGCCATATTTCCCTCTCCCCCAACAGTAATCTTAGTCAGTGGCAATTCCCATAATATTGAGAGCTTCAACATAGAATGTGACTTTCCATTCTGACTGTTAAAAAGTGTCTGAAGGATACTGGATCGACTGTTTAGTGATGTGTATGCGCCCACCAGTACATGGCCTTTTACATATGGCTGTCAGCTAACAGTTGCACAACTTTTCGGTGACAGTCAAAAACCTGTCAATAGGGCTTAACGATCTTTCTGTCAAGCAACACAACTTTTCTGTTGGACCACCACAGCACTGACTGTGTGTACACAAATGTAACTCATATCTTTTCTCATATAAACGAAAAGTTATTTCACTTAAAGTTGTGTTTTTGAGCATGGCCTTAGTGTATTGGATACAGATTGGTAACATAATAAGAGTCGACCCAGTCATCTTCTTCCTGCGTTGTGAGTGGCGGTCTCAAAGGAGCTCATTATGTGCTGATAACATTATAATTTCAGTCTTAAATATCAAATCAGCCAATGAAAAAAGTAAAAAAATTTTGTGGTTAGGGAACAGATACTGTTACAATGCTGATTCTAACAATTTCTCAAGAACGATCTTTATTGTCAGAATCCAGTAATGGTGCAAGCATATCAGAGTCCGATTTTATTACAAGTGTTAGAAATACACTTTGATTTATGTTCTAAAAACCCCGTTTATTTTATGTTACGAGGGGGGATCCAAAAGAAACGGGAATTGGGCTGAAGTGGGGAGGGAGTGTGGGGGAATCCACTGTTTGACCAAGAGTCCGTTATGGTCATGACACCTGAGTCAGTGTGTGAAGTTGTGTCGCTGTGAGTGCATCGGTTTGCCAATGATAGTGTTTTTTTAACAACTTTTTCCATATCAGCGAAAACGTAATGGCGGATTGTCGACAGCAACGCGCAGCTGTGAAATTTTATTTCCTGTTGGGGAAATCGACCACAGAAACTACTGTAATGCTTAAGACTGCTTATGGGGATGCTGTCCTAAGTAAAACTAGAGTCTATGAGTAGTTTTCATGTTTTAAAAATGGAGAAATGTCAATTGAAGACCAACCCCTTTCAGGACACTCCTAAACGTCAAGAGCTGACGAAAACTTTGAGAAAATCAATGCCCTCGTTCATGAAGACCATCACAGAACCACTGGTCAAGTCTGTGAGATGTCTGGAATATTATGGAGATCAATTCAGAGGATTTTATCCAAAGATTCACACAGGAGAAGGGTTGCACCTAAATTTGCTCCTCACCCCCTTACAGGCAGCAAAGGGAGCATCGACTTCAGGCATGTTTTGAGCTTCAAAATCAGCTCAAAGAAGACCCTGAATTTTTTTCCGAGGTGACTGCTGGTGATGTATCACGGTGTTATGGATACGACCCTGAAACAAAGCAGCAAGCAAAGCCAGTGGAAAACAAGTGGTTCTCCTCACCCCAAAACAAACTCGCCAAGTGAAGTCAAATATCAAATTTCTTCGATTGCAGAGGTGTTGTGCATATGAGGTTCATTTCCCTGGGTCAAACTGTCAACCAGGAGTTTTCCTTGGAAGTTTTGAAAAGATTTGGGGAGAGTATCCAGAAGAAAATGGCAGATCTTTGGTGCACAGTCAACTGATTCTTCCATCATGACAATGCGCTGACCCACACTGCCCTCTCCGTAAAGCAGTTTTTGACCAAAACCGGAAGGAGACCGAGTGTCCACTCCCAGCCCCCTCCTCACTGGATCTAGCCCCCTGTGTTTCTTTTTGTTCCCCAGCCTCAAAAGGGACACAAAAGCAAAACATTTTGCCACTGGGGAGAAAGTAAAACAAAAATCGCTGGAAGGCAATTAGTGAATTTAAAACCTGTTTTCAACAATGGAAGTATCTTTTGAAGAAGTGTATTGTGGTCAATGGAGAATACATTGAAGGTGATCAAAATTTGGTATAAAAAATATTAAGAAATAAAGATGTTATGACAAATTTCCTGCCCCCCTTTTTTTGTCCTCCTCCATATGTTATTTGATACAAAATCCCTCTTAAGAAGTGATGAATCAGTTGTACTGGATGCAGAGGCATTTTTTTAATTATTATTTTAACCAGTTGCGCCATTAGAAAGAATAATAATCAAAGAAGGGCAATGCAAAGTTCTTTGTGGAATATAAATAATGTAAAGAATAAAGCAACTACTCGCCTTGTGTAGTTGTGGTGTCGAGTCGTCAACAGGCACCAAAACATGCGTGAAAACATTGCTAAGCTTTCGGACAATGGCCTGAAGAAGCAGCATCACTTTCAGTTTCATTTACATGCTTATTGAGCGCTCAAAGCCTCAAATATATGGTGAGTTGTTACTATTACTCCTTCCATTATTTGTATATCAAAACTGAAGTAGGAGAGGAATGTACTTAGGAAGAAAAATTCCATCTTAAAATTATGCAATTACCATCAAAAAAGCATAAAGAGGTAACACAAAATACCATACATACCTCACCTTCTTCCGTAAATATTGTGTCCGCCTTCTTTGGATCAAATGTCTTCAGTATCATATCCTTTACATGATTTTCTACCATTGCCTGAACGTCTGTAACTGTTAGTCCTGTAAAAAACAAATCTCTGTTAGCCTTTATTTCTGAAACAACAGCACAACTCATTACAATGTTATATTCCTGATTCTGTACAGATAAGGAAGTCATACAAAATTATATTCATCAACCACATCTAATCACTGTAATCCATAGCATGGGTGCTACTTTGGAAATGTTTCAGTCACCTAAGAGAACCCAACATTTCACTTCAAAAATAACAAGATGATTAACATTATTTCTAAGAAATCCTCAGACATGCCCTTTGATAATCAAGAAAGATGTAGCGCAGTTCTGTGTCTGACTACATAAAATGGAGCATATACAATGTGAGCAGTAGCAACAGGAAAGATTTACAGACTTTTGGTTGCTTATTACTGTAGTCGTGTGCTTCCCACACTTGTGAAAAGTACAATATCTTTAAATCTTTTATTCCAATCAAGCTGGTCCTATTTTTGTGGATGGTGTGTATAAAACTAGCTTTGTATGTTGAAACGTCTTTTGTGGTGTTTTATACACACACACACACACACACACACACACACACACACAGGGGTGATTTGATAAGTCTGGTAAAAAAGCAAGGAAAAAAATGTTTGTTTCACAAACGACTCACCTTACTTCTCAACACAGTTTCCTTTGAGGGAAATACACTGATGAACCAAAATATTATGACCATTAACTTAAAAGTGTATTGGTCTGCCTCAGGAACGCAATCCAGCAGGATTCCGAGTGCCATGAAGTCGACGAGTACTTGATAGGTTTAAACAGGTTAGTGGCACCGGATGCCTACACATGTTATGTACTTCCCATAATTTACGGCTGGTGGTTTAAGGGCAAGGAGTTGGGACCCGACAGCGGCCCAGTTGGGTTTCATCGGATTCAGATATGGACATCCGACTTCTTGAAGTTTGGAAGGTAGGAGACGAGATACTGGTAGAACTAAAGCTGTGAGGATGGGGCGTGAGTCGTGCTTGGGTAGCTCAGATGGTAGAGCACTTGCCCACAAAAGGCAAAGGTCCCAAGTTCAAGTCTTGGTCGGGCACACAGTTTTAATCTGCCAGGAAGTTTCATCCGACTTTTTGTCACCTACCCATGATTTCAGCATTCTTCAACTACTTTCCATAGGTGCTCATAATAGTAGCATGCGACAGCTGCCCAGCTTTGCCATTTATGAGATGCTCGCTTCCAAGCACTGGACCACAACAATCGCTTTTGTCAAAATTGCTTAAGTCGGTGGATTTCAACAACTACGCCACTTATCGTTGCTAGAATGATTACCAATCTGTCTCTGCTTTGCTCATATACTTCTCTTACCGAGTCACGTACCCTCAACACCATCACACACCGTACAACCTCGTACTGGTCAGTGATCATAAAGTTTTGGCTCATCAGTGTACAGCTTTTTCATCCTATCGGACAAATAGGTTGCGTCAAACTCTGCAAAATACTCATTGACTGCAACTATCACTTCCCCATTTGATGAAATTTCTTTACACCAAGACAAAGTTTAAAGTTACAGAATAGGAAGAAGTCACTTGGGGCTTAAGTCTGGTGAACAGCATGGATGAGGAACCAATTCAAATCCCAATTCATGCATTTCCGTCATTGTTATTACTGACATGTGGGTTGGTGCCGTATCCGGTGAAAGAACACTTTTTTACGTATCCAATTGGCCTTTTTTTCAAACAGCACAAGTTTCAAACAATCATATAACAAAGCATAACAGGTTCAAATTACAGTTCCGCCTTTTTCGAAGCACTCTGTGGGGATTATTCCTCAGAAATTCCAAAAAAATGGTGGCCTTCACTTTACGAACTGACAAAATGTTCTTTGCCTTCTTTGATGCACTTTTACAAATCTTTGTCCATTTTCTTGCCTGCTGTTTTGACTCTGGTGTGTAACGATGAACCCATGTTTCACCAATAGTCACAAACCAGTGAAAAAGTGTCACAGAATACAATTACAAATAGCCAGACATTGTGCTGAAATTTTGTGCCGGATGTATTTTTGGTTGACTGAACAATCACAGCATCCACCTCACAACAACAACATCATAGCGAATTCTTCATGGAGGATATTATGCATTCACTCATTTGAGATGCTTATAACCTCAGCAATTTCACAAACTTTAATTAAACAGTCTTGTATTAGTACAGCATTGGTTTTTGTCAATGGTCTCAAATGTGGTCTCTTCAACTGAACAGCCAGGGTGTTGCTCATCTTCAGTGCTTGTCCAATCAAGGTTAAATTCATTAACTCAAAAGCAAATGGTTTTCAATGATGGTGCATAGTCCATGTGAACTTCATCCAAATCTGTTTTGATTTGTGTGGCTGCACAGTCCTTCAAATGAAAATGTTTAATAACAGCATGCAAATCTGTTTTCTACATTTCTAACTGCAGTCATCACACTGACCAATTCAGACAGATGTCGACAATGAACTGTACATTGCTGAAATTTTTTTATATGATCCTTGAAGTCATAAAGTTACCAACCATGAAGACACTACAAAAAGATACCACTCTTTCATGGAAATTTACCTGACTTACTCCAGTCTCTATCTTCCCCTATAGTTTTTACTCTCTACGGCTCCCTCTGCTACCAAGGAAATCAGTCCCTCTGTCTTATCACCTTGGCCTTGTTCTTGTCAGTTTTCTTCCTGCTTCCCTTCTTCCTCACTGATTCTGCAGAGAAATTCCTCATTCCCTATATTATCAGTCTAACTAATTATCATTATTCTTCTAGAGCAACACATCTCAAAGATTTCAATTCTCTTCTTATCTGGTGTGAGGGTAGAGAATTTGGCTGAATTAAATTAGGAAATTTTCCCATAAACCTTAGGGGTGTGAAATTTTCTATATAATCAATGTTTATAAATGAACAAATGTGTATAAAATAATTTGATTATAATTTCTATTATAGTTAACTGCTACAGAAGCATGTTATTTATACACTGCTCTGCAAAACCAGATAGATAAAGTAACATAACATATTAACAACTCTGTGAAAGGAAAAAGGATGGGAGCATGTTGCCAGAGATTCCCAGTTATGCACAGATAGCTGGATGTCACACAACATGAGGTCACTGTGACTACAGTGCCAAATGTGGCTGGCTATGCAAAATGAGGCAAGTGAAAGAATCAGGTGGGGGGTGGGGGGGGGAGTGTACCCATCAGCAGGCAGTTACAGTGCACTGTGTTGGTAGTGGTCATTACAACACCACCTGGAGACAACATTTGGATGACTTCTTCACTGGTGAAGAATCTTTGGGAAACCAGAAGAAGGATGAGGCATGACGAGTGTACCCCAGGAGGTTGGTATGGCTCACAGCATTATTTCATGTGCATGGGGAACCACAGGCATTGCTGTCCGAATGAGAGGAAGTGGTCAACCACAGCAGTAGATAACTGTTGCATTATGCAACACGCTAGACGGGACTCACGTCATATAATGGGTGCCATTCAACCACATTTAGCAGAATTGAAAGGCACACAATTTCAGGCGACCGCATGGAAGGGTCTCTGCCCAATGCCCTGAAGTCATGTTCCATTGATACCTGCACATCGGCAGTATCATTTGCGATGGTGCCAAGAGTAAAGGGACTTTACCTAGGAGTGCAGTTGTATGCTCTTCTTGAACAAGACCAGATTCAGTCTGAGTAATGAAGCTGGATGTTCTGTTGTAAGGCAATAGGTGGGAACAAGTAATGCACACGGGAACATTGATGGTTTTGGGGGCTGAGATGTCATATTGTGTGTGTGTCTGTGTGTGTGTGTGTGTCTGTGTGTGTGTGTGTGTGTCTGTGTGTGTGTGTGTGTGAGGGGGGGAGGGGGGGCATAATGTTGCATGGGTGCACTGACCTCCAAATCTTTTAATACAGCACATGCACCAGTTGATGTTATTGTGACACTCTTCTCCTTCCAAATGCACATCTTTTCAGGGGTGCATTCACTCCTGGCTTCATTTTTATGGATAACAATACACGAACACAGCAAACATTGCAGGCTGAGGATATTCGATGGATGGCCTGACCTACCTGTTCCCAACTTAAATCCCATAAAGAATGTGTCAGATGCATTGGGAGATGTATTACAGCACGTCCACATGTGTCACTGACCATCCAACAGTTGTCAATTGTGCTGGTGGAGGAATGGAATGCCCTGCCACAAGAACTTCTTACCAATCTTGTGGTCAGTATAGGTGCATGTTGCAGAACACGCTTTGCCACCTGGAGCGATCACATACCTTATTAAGAATCAGGTCCCATTTTTTGAATGTTCTGGGGACCATCATAAATCACAGTTGACTTCAGAGTAATTGTTGTCATTGAACAAAAGTGTTATATCTGTTTGTCTCACTGCAAATTTCTTTCAGTTACCTCTGTACTATACTGCGGCATTTCTTTCTATGTGTGGTCCAAGTTTCATTGGGCTATATTACTTGACAGTGTCACATCATGTAAAAGTTACTTTCATCTTTTTTTGCACACAAGTGAATGTATATGACATACTGCATTAGTTCAAATATTTGTTTTGTGTTTTATTATTTGTTTGAAGTACTCCTTGAGTAACGTGTGGCAGATGGAGTTCATCAATATGCATTCCTATGTTTTGACAGGTGCTACATAGAGCTTTCAACACTGTATGGAGGGGCAAGAAAGAGTTCAGAGCAATGTATTACAAGCATTGTCAATGAAGAAGATTTTCAACCACATCAATAACAAGACATATTTGGAACTATTCCCACAGTCTGTGACTCATTTCCATTCAACACTGTGTATGGAAGTGAAATCTCTTTCTAAAACTAAGCCTGTTGTGTGATACTAGTTGAATTATTTATGCCATGAATGTCTTTGTCACCTTTGCTAGTTTGCTATTTATGCCCTCCATGCTCTGCCTGTCATGTGTTATTTTGCTTGCAAGGTAGAAGCATTCCTTCACTTTATCTACTTCATGGTCACTAATTCTGATGTTAATTTTATCGCTAAACTACCAATCACTTTCTTCTTTCTTTGGTTTACTCTAAATTCATATTCTGTACTCATTAGACTGTTCATTCCACTCAAGAGGTCCTGTAAATTGTTCCTCACTTTCGCTAAGGATAGCGATGTCATCACCTAATCTTATCACTGATATCCTTTCATCCTGAACTTAAAACCTACCTCTGAACATTTCTTTTATTCCTGCCATTGCTTATTCAATACACAAGCATTAAGGAGTGAAAGACTGCAAATCCCCCCCACTAAAAAAAAAAAAAATTCGAACTGATTTGATGCAGACAGCCACAAATTCCTCTTTTGTGCCCATCTCTTCTTATCAGAGTAGCACTTGTAACTATGGTTCTCAAACCACATATTTCTTGGACTACCTAGCATCTCTTTATATTGATGTGAAAAAAATGTTACAGTCATTGCCCAACACGAAATTGGTGCCACGCAAGTGATGTGGTAAGGAATTTGCATACACATAGTAGCAGCTAAAATATACGCTAACAATCATGAATGTTGCTACATAGGTAAATAATTCTAAGTAAAGGTACTAGGTTGGGCCATAACAATTTACTTATGTTGTCAACACACACTACTAGATCAAAAATACACATGGTTTGTCTAAAACTATAGTAGTTAATGCCTGATAAATAAATATTGTTGCAGAGAGAGACACACACGATATAATCATCTACGTAGCTGTGCTTTTACTCTCAATGTTACATATTTAAAGTATTTTTTTTCCTTATTGTCTTGTGGGTGAAGCCCAAAAACCATGAGATTACTTATAATGCATGTAATGGCTGCAAATGTGTCATTATGACAAAAGAATGGCCAATGGCCAACGATAAAATTTGAATTCTAGCGATAATTAATTATTTCCACTTAATTATGTTCACATGGAGGGAGAAAAAATGAGATTAAAAGGACAAATATTTTTTATACACATACTGGGAAAAACTTAATATACACTCCTGGAAATGGAAAAAAGAACACATTGACACCGGTGTGTCAGACCCACCATACTTGCTCCGGACACTGCGAGAGGGCTGTACAAGCAATGATCACACGCACGGCACAGCGGACACACCAGGAACCGCGGTGTTGGCCGTCGAATGGCGCTAGCTGCGCAGCATTTGTGCACCGCCGCCGTCAGTGTCAGCCAGTTTGCCGTGGCATACGGAGCTCCATTGCAGTCTTTAACACTGGTAGCATGCCGCGACAGCGTGGACGTGAACCGTATGTGCAGTTGACGGACTTTGAGCGAGGGCGTATAGTGGGCATGCGGGAGGCCGGGTGGACGTACCGCCGAATTGCTCAACACGTGGGGCGTGAGGTCTCCACAGTACATCGATGTTGTCGCCAGTGGTCGGCGGAAGGCGCACGTGCCCGTCGACCTGGGACCGGACCGCAGCGACGCACGGATGCACGCCAAGACCGTAGGATCCTACGCAGTGCCGTAGGGGACCGCACCGCCACTTCCCAGCAAATTAGGGACACTGTTGCTCCTGGGGTATCGGCGAGGACCATTCGCAACCGTCTCCATGAAGCTGGGCTACAGTCCCGCACACCGTTAGGCCGTCTTCCGCTCACGCCCCAACATCGTGCAGCCCGCCTCCAGTGGTGTCGCGACAGGCGTGAATGGAGGGACGAATGGAGACGTGTCGTCTTCAGCGATGAGAGTCGCTTCTGCCTTGGTGCCAATGATGGTCGTATGCGTGTTTGGCGCCGTGCAGGTGAGCGCCACAATCAGGACTGCATACGACCGAGGCACACAGGGCCAACACCCGGCATCATGGTGTGGGGAGAGATCTCCTACACTGGCCGTACACCACTGGTGATCGTCGAGGGGACACTGAATAGTGCACGGTACATCCAAACCGTCATCGAACCCATCGTTCTACCATTCCTAGACCGGCAAGGGAACTTGCTGTTCCAACAGGACAATGCATGTCCGCATGTATCCCGTGCCACCCAACGTGCTCTAGAAGGTGTAAGTCAACTACCCTGGCCAGCAAGATCTCCGGATCTGTCCCCCATTGAGCATGTTTGGGACTGGATGAAGCGTCGTCTCACGCGGTCTGCACGTCCGGCACGAACGCTGGTCAAACTGAGGCGCCAGGTGGAAATGGCATGGCAAGCCGTTCCACAGGACTACATCCAGCATCTCTACGATCGTCTCCATGGGAGAATAGCAGCCTGCGTTGCTGCGAAAGGTGGATATACACTGTACTAGTGCCGACATTGTGCATGCTCTGTTGCCTGTGTCTATGTGCCTGTGGTTCTGTCAGTGTGATCATGTGATTTATCTGACCCCAGGAATGTGTCAATAAAGTTTCCCCTTCCTGGGACAATGAATTCACGGTGTTCTTATTTCAATTTCCAGGAGTGTATAATTAAGAAAATCATGCATTCAGAAGCACCCTCGTACAAAAGTGTCTAGTAGGTTTGAGGGCTGACACCAGAGTGATCATTTTATTCATTCAAGTCTTTATCCTGCAATTATATAGAAATTCCATGACATAACATACTCACAGTCTTTGTTATTCATAGTAATTGTATTTGTTACACAAAAATGTATTTATAACTAATATTTTTCATGTTCAAAACAAGTATTGGTGGAGAGTTTTCTTATTCCAAAATAATATTTCATTATTGATAGCACATTTACATACATAAATATGTATAGTTTTCTTCATTATTGACGCAGTTCACTTGTGGTTATCATAACATTTTACTACAGTTATAGAAGACTTCTCAGGAGACAGTTAACCTCAGAATGAGGATCTCTGAAACAGCAAAACTGGTCACCTGCTCATGTGCTTACGTCATAAGCATCTATTGGAAGTGTTTGGAGGGTAGCGAAACCACAAGTAGACAAGAAGGTGTTGGACACCACACCTCTTCACCCAATATGGAGGTCGGGGGCTTGACAACAGAGCACCACTGTTCAGCACACACTGCTGAATATGGGGCTCCACAACAGATGAGCCTGACATGTTTCCACCCAACCATATCATAACTGGACTGCGGATCAATCGAAATGTCGGATGGTAAGATGCATGAGGTTTCTTGTTACACCAGGTTGGTGGTCAAGATAAGTAACCATCCAGGGGAACAGCTGATCAAAACAATACACCATGCCATGGATACAGGTCAACATAGACAGTATTATGCATTCATCTATCTTCCATAGGACCTGTGGTAGTAACTGAAGGCATAACGACAGCTGTAGACTACAAGAACATTATTGCAAGCCCTTTGCACCCCTTCTTGCTTGATCTCTTGCCCAACGGTGATGGTGTCTTCCAACAGGCAACAGTGCATATCACAAGGCCAGAATTGTGCTACAGTGGTTTGAGCAGCATGACAGTGAACTCATCCAGATGTCTTGGCCTTCAAATTTGCATGATCTGAACCCAATGGAACACATCCGAGACACTGCTGGGCAACAGCTCCATGCCCACAAACAACAGCCCATAATTTATGGGGAATGTGCGACCTGCGCTGTCATCTGGTGCTACATATCTCCGAAAAACTTCCAATGACCTGTCAAATCCATGCCATGCAGAACTGCTGCTGTATTGGATTTCAAATGTAGACCAATACACTGTTAACCCTTCAACTGCTCTGGACATGTTAACGTGTGCACCTTTGTACCTGTCTCTGTGTGCTCTGAATGTTTTGATGCGAGCCACGAATCCTTCTACCTGGTACTCTGAACGTGTCTATGCGTACACACATTCAGAGTACCAGGTAGAAGGACAGGTGGCGCGCATCAACACATTCAGAGCACACAGAGACAAAGGCGCGCGCGTTAACACGTCCAGAGCAGTTAAAGGGTTAAACACATGGTCATAATGCTTTGGCTTATCACCTTATGTGGATAACGTGCCTTCTTATGACATTTGTTTGAACCACTGGTACTCCATCATTTAATTAACATAGGCAGTATGTGGTATCCTGAACTTACCTGCAGTAATTAACCATTCAGCTAGAAGATTTGCCATCTGAGCCACAGCACTGTAATTGATAGAAAGCAGCTCAATGACCTGTTCTGGGTTTCCACCAGCCTGAAAATATCTGTCAATTATATAAAAAAAATGTTGAAGATTAAAACTGAATTCAAAGCTTTTTTAACACTTATAATATCAGTGATGAATGGAAAAAATAAACAGCTTATTCAAGTAAGTTTCCAGTTGTAAACAATATGTTATAAATCTTTGTAATGGATGGTTATCAGGGCTCCTGCAGTTCAGTATGAAATGAAAACCAAAATACCTACAGCCATTACTTTTTTGTTTAGTTTATTTATGCAACCAGTTTCGGAGTTCCATTATGCCACCTTCAGGCCCCTTGACCAAACTAAACAGGGAGGATTTCAGTCTCATGTGCTGTCATAACAGGAGCCAATATTTTGTAACCAGTATCCATGGATCTCTGGTTCCAATGATACTATCCCTTTGTTCATCAACCAATGACTGTCAGTACAACACAAGAACATCCAAAGACTTTTATTTCCATCTTTGGACACTCTGATTTCAATGTTGTTCTGACAGTTGTTGATTTACGAACAAACGGATAGTGTCATGTAAACCAGAGAACTGCAGACACCAGTTACTGCCTCCTGTTAGCTACCTGTTATGATTGCACACAAAATTGGATTCCTTGCAGTTTGCGTTGGTCACAGGGCCTGAATATAATGTAATGGAACAACAAAACTGATTGCATAAATAAACTAAATGCAAAAGTGCCAGCTGTAGGTGTTTTACTTTTCATTTCATGTGTGTTAAAATTCTACTAAAAACAATGAAAATCAGACACCATAAAGTATTATTAAATATTTATAAAATGGAAATTTTATAACTATTAGGAATTTATATCCTTGGGAGATAAGAGGATTAACCTCCTCCTCATACAAGTCTTCATACTGCATGTAGATCCACTACCTTATCTGTGAAAAATTTGGGGATCTAGGGTAGATTCTGAAGGCAAAATCTTATGGATGCTACTGAATACCAACCATTGTTTACCTTTGTAATAGCTACTCATATATTGCAAAACTACTGAGCAACACACTTTCGAATTTGGCTGGGAAATGTTTCCACTAAACAGCTTACTTTCCCTTTGAAGGGTGTAGTAGTAATAATAGTTGTTGTTCTTGTCCAGTCTGAAGACTGGTTTGATGAAGTTCTCCCTGCTACTCTAACCTGCATGAGCTTGTTCATCTCCGAATAAGTACTGCAATATACAGCTTCCTGAATTTTCTTACTGTACTCGTCTCTTAGACTCCCTCTGCAATTTTTACACTGAGCACTTCCCTCAAATACTAAATCGGTGATCCCTTGATGTCTCAGAATGTGTCCTATCAACTGATCCATTCTTTTGGCCAAGATATACCACAAATTTCTGTCTCTACAATTCCATTCATTTTGATATGTGATTGCTGCATCTAACCTTCAGCATTCTTCTGTCGTATCACATTTAAAAAGCCTCTATTCTCTTCTTGTCTAAACTGTTTATTGTCCATGTTTCACTTCCATATGTGGCTACAATCCAGACAAATACCTTCAGAAAAAGACTCCACCTAACACTTAAATCTACATTTGATGCTAACATATTACTCGTAATGTTTTTTCCTGCCATTGTACAATTTACATTTTATATCCTCTCTTCTAATTCGGCCATAAAAAGAAAACAGGAATGCAGGTAAGGTACTATTAACAGCATGGTCACAAACACCTATCCAATCAAAGGCAGGGCTACCTGTGAAACCAGTAATGTAATCTACAAGCTAAGTTGCAACAACTGTGCTGCAGTTTGTGTGGGCATGGTAACCAACAAGACCCATCCCGTTTGTGGGCACACTGCGCAACATGACACCCTTCATTTCAACAACTGCTTCACAGCCTGTGCCATATGGATCCTTCCCACCAAAACCAGCTTTTCTGAATTGCTGAGGTGAGAACTCTCCCTACAATATATCCTATGTTCCTGTAACCCTCCTGGCCTCAACTTTCGTTAGTCATTGTTCTCAGCCATCCTGCTCCTTCCCTGTTCCCATTTCAGCTCTACATAGTCCTCATTCCACCAAGTCGTTCTACTTCTCTCCTTCTCCACATACAACCACCCCCCACACCCTCCCCCCTCCCCTGCCCCCCATCTAACCTCCCGACTGCACCCAGCTACCCTTCCCTCCCTTCACTTTGCCCCTGCATGCTGCCCAGCAGCACTTCACTGTCCCCCACCCCTATCCTGCTATCCGTCCCCTCTCTGCTGCAGCCTCCTCCTTACCTCCACCCAGTTTTCCCTCCTATCATGTACTTTGCTGCTGCTTGCAGTGTGGCTTCAGCTGCCACAAGCTGCAGTCATGTTTGTGAGAGTTGCGTTTGCGTGTGTGTGTGTGTGTGTGTGTGTGTGTGTGTGTGTGTGTTAGAGAACAAATGTAAGGATTTAGAAGTATATTTCTCTAGGGTGAAATATAGACAATGCATACAGGAAAATTAAAGAGGCCTCTGGAGAAAAGAGAAGTAGCTGTATAAATGTCAAGACCGCAGATGAAAACCCAGTATTAAGCAAAGAATAGAAAGCTGAAAGGTGGAACAAGTATATAGGTCTGTAGAAGAAGATGAACTTGAAGGCAATTTACAGAACAGGAACAGGACTTAGAAGAAGACAAGAGAGGAGATCTGATACTGTGAGAAAAATTTGCCAGAGAACTGAAAGGCCTAAGCTGAAATATGGCTCATGGACTAGACAATATTCCATCAGATTTACTGACTGCACTAGGAAAGCCAGTTGACAAAAATACTCCATGTGGTGAATGTATAAGAGGGGGAAATACCTTCAAGATTTCAAGAAGAATGATTTAATTCCAATTCCAAAGCAAGCAGGTGCTGAGAGAGGTGAATGTTATCAAACAATCAGTTTTATAGTCACGGTTGCAAAATAACAATACGAATTCTTTACAGAAGACAGAAAACCAGTAGAAGCTGACCTCAGGAAGATGAGTTTGGGTTACAGAGAAATGTCGAACATGTGAGGCAATACTGACCTTACGACTTCTCTTAGAAAATAGGTTAACAAAAAACAAACCTACTTTCATAGCATTTGTAGACTTCAAGAAAGCTTTTGACAATGTTGACTGGAACACCCTCTACGAAATTCTGAAGGTAGCAGAGGTAAAAAGACAGGGAGCAACAGGCTATTTACAACTTTTACAGGAACGAGACTGCAGTTATAAGAGTCGATGCTTGTAGCCTACCCTGATGCTATTTAATTTGTACACTGTGCAAGTAATAAAGGAAATGAAAGAAAAATTTGGAGAAAGAGTTTTATAAGTTTAGGAAGAAGAAATAAAAACTTTTGAAGTTTGCCAATGACACTGCAATTCTGTCATGTACAGCAAAGGACTTGGAACAATAGAATGAAATGGACATCTTGAAAGGAGGATATCGGATGAACATCAACAAAAGCAGAACAAGATTAACAAAATGTAGTCCAATTAAGTCGAGCGATGTTGAGGAACTCTGATTACGAAACTCTAAAAGGATCAGATGATTTTTGCTGTTTAGGAAGCAAAATAACTGATGATGGCCAAAAAACATACAACATTGTTATATTTATCAGTTGTTTTAATGCTTTCGAAGAACTGTGGCAGCATAAATATCGATAGTTATTAATTTCATGTTATTTTCTGTTCTACAATAGTAAATGCAACTGTAATAGTAACTGAGGAATATCTAAATTGCTTTGCCAAAAAACTAAAACCCCAAAGTTTTCACTTGCAAACATACCAATTCTCCAAAATGCGCTATTACAGGGTGTATACGGGAGGGGGGGGGGGGGTGAATACACTTTTCCATGATAAACAACAGTGTACATTCCTCCGGAGCTGTAAAAACATCAATCCTCTGATGGTAACCTGTTTTATACACCAACAAGAACTTCCTAGTCCTTTAGAAAACGAAACTCAGGGGAAGGGAATGCATTTTGCAAAGATATTTGATGTGCAGTATCATGTATACTGCATATTTTCATATTGCGAAATGCTGCATATTTTCGTATTACGAAAGTATAAATTCAAATTCCACCAAATGCAGCACTTTAGTCAAATGCAGCACTTAAGTTTCCTAAGTATTGAAACAGAGATTGCAATGTGCTATTCTGAGCCAATCATAGCTCATGTCACATGATCTCGTCAGCCGATCACAGCAGATATTCAGAGAATAGGACACATGATGTAGTCAGCCAATAGGAACATGATTGTTAAGTAGCATGAACGCACAAATAGTAAAAGTTAATGGTTTAAGCTTTAAATTAATGAACATAGTGTAGCTACAAGGAAAGCTAAGCTTTCACATATAATATTGGTCTGAAGGTTAATAAACTATAAGAAAAGTTAAGCTTTCACATATAACATTGGTCTTTTTAGCGTGTGTTACACTTTAAGATACAGCGCACAAATGTGCCAGTAAAATTTTAGACAATGTCTGGTCTTATGGGCTCAAAATTATTCTAAATGGCTGGTCCTGAAAATTTTAAGTTTTAAACTAGAGTCAAACACCCTGTGATTTAAGAAATTTATTGCACTTTCTACATATAACATAGTTCATCCAGTGTAAAAAAAAAAAAAAAAAAAAATTCCTCTGAAAATAATGCTTTTCGAAGAACCATTGGCAATACTTCCCCGCAACTTCTTAGACATGGGTTCATTTCGGCAGCTGCCAGAGAGCGCCAGAAAACAGGCATTACTGCAAGTGTGCAGCTACGATGACACAGGAAGCCCACACGTTCGTACAAATATAGCATTAAGAGATCTTACATGAATCATAAAGGAAATAGGACATCAGAGGATACTCCAAGAGCATTGGAATTTCGTAAACCATACTAAAATGCATACATTGGCTTTAAGGACACATTCATATGTCAGGGTGTATACACAGACAAGGAAAAAAAAAATCCAGATTTCTCGGTTAAAAGACACCCTTTTCTCTGGAGAAAACACACTTTTTCCATGTTAAGTGACTGTACAGCTTCTTTCGGAACTGTAAAACTTATCAATCCTTTGAATGGTTGACGATTTTTTGCTGGTGAAGAATTTCCTGGCAGTACACTGATAGTTTTTGTATTATGAAAGTATAAATTCGAATTTCACCAAACACAGCACATTAGTTTCCGAAGCATTGAAATCGATATTGTGACACCCTTTCTTGTAAGCAAATCCTACCTCATGTCATGTGATCTTGCCAGCCAATGACAGCAAATATTCAGAGCATATGACATTTGATTTAGTCAGCAAATAGCAACACCAATTACATAGTGCGAACACACGTTTAAATTAACATAAACAGTGTAGCTACAAAAGAAGCTAAGCTTTCACATAAAATATTGGGTCTCAAAGACTAATGAGCTGCAAGAGAAGTTATACTTTTACACGTAATATTGGTCTTCTTTTTTTTTGTGTGTGTCTTACATTTTTAAGATACATCACACATATGCGGCAGTAAAATTTAAAATAATGACATAAATGTCTGGTCTTTTGGGCCCGAAATCCTTCTAAGTGTCTGGTACTCAAAGTGTTAAGTTTTAAACGAGAGTCAGACGCTCAGTGATTTAAGAAAATCATTGCACATTCTCACACATAGCATAATTCATCTTGTATAAAAAGGAAATTTACTTTGCAAGTAAAGTGTTTCAAACAACCATTTGGAATTTTTTCCTGAGACCTGTTAGAAATAGGTTCGTTTCAGCAGCTGCCAGAGTGCGCCAGAAAATAGATGTTACTGCGCTGACGTAGAAAGCCCATTTGTATGTATTAAAGCATTAAGACGTCTTACATTATGTCATAAAAGAAACAGAAAGTCCGCAGCTCGTGGTCTAGCGGTAACGTTCTCGCTTCCTGCGACGTGGTCCCGGGTTCGATTCCCGGCGGGGTCAGGGATTTTCTCTGCCTCGTGATGACTGGGTGTTGTGTGTTCTCCATCATCATTGACTCACAAGTCGCCGAAGTGGCGTCAACTAAAAAGGACTTGCAATACGGCGGCCGAACTTCCCCGCATGGGGCCTCCTGGCCAACAATGCCATACAATCATTTCATTTCAGAAACAGAAAGTCAGAGGATACTCCAAGAGTATTGGAATTTGTAAACCATACTAAAAGTCATAATTCAGCTTGAAGTGCACACTCGTATGTCCAGATTCACAATGAAGTAGGCCCCAACTGAACATTAAGCTTTACAGTGTGATTTTCGGGATGTTAATTTTCTTGGGGCACCTGTACTGTACTGTCTGATGTTTGGTTCTTTATTATAGCATAACGCCATATGCCAGAAGATGAAAATGTGAACCTGAAATTCAGCAAACAGTTGGAACTGGCCAATACTGTGGAATGCCTCAGTGGAAAAGATCAGTAAAAGCCAAATTTCTTTAGCATACCAACAAAAATAACTTCATTGTTCTGCAAGGTGATTAATGCTTCACTGCTAAAAACGTGGAAATAAAATAAAATTAGAAAACAAACGAATAATGTATTTTAGCGTTCCGTAATTATGCGATGTATTTTAATTCCCTTGATATTTCCCGGCCACAGAAATGTGTTTTATTTTCTTTTGACATTGGAATTGAAAACAAAGAGGGAACAGTAAAATCACTAAACATAAACAAGGGTCATGTGGCAGCTACCCCCTTCCTCACAATAACTAAGACTGCTCTGCATATGCGCGAATCTGGCAACTTGGGCACACCAGAAAATTTCCGCAGTTAGCATCTGGCTGCTTGTTGATACAGTCAACATTCACACTTCATGTAGCCAGAAGCAGTAGAAGGTACTGCTCATAGAGGCCCAACTGTGCATGCGCATAAGCCCGCTGGCAACTGCTCAAACGAACCTAATGTAAACATTTGTAACGTCACGCTCATCAGAAGCGGTTTGTTGTTACAATGTATTACATAATCTTCATCCTAAGGCCTCTGACACATTTTGCTGTTGACAGACACTTGTGTGTTCATGGTGTTATGTCATTGTAAATGGTGCATTTCCCTTGCAACTGAATGTTTATTTATTTATTTATTTTCCCTCTCTCGTTTACGTTTTATTGGTCCAGTATTATTATTCTACAGTATTGGGATACAGTAATATTCTTTGTTGGAGTGTCATTTGTTATCAGTGAAAATTACAAAAATTTAACTGAAAAATAAAACAATGAAAAATTCCTGGGTTTCTCCCGGTTTTCTGCCAGATAAAAAAATTCCCAGGTTTTTCCTGGATTTCTCGGGGTGTATACACCCTGTATTCCAGATTAACAATGAAGTAGGCCCGAAGCTGCTATTAAGCTTTTCAGTGTGCTTTCCGGGATGCAAATTTTCTTGGAGTACCAGTACTGTATTGTCTCATGTTTGATTCTTTATTACAGCATAATGCCATATGTGCCAGAAGATGAAAATGTGCACTTGAAATTCAATAAACATTTGAAACTAGCCAACAGTGTGTGTGGGGGGGGGGGACAACTTCTTATAAATTGACTGCATCTGCAGAAAAGATTAATAAAAGCCACATTTATTTAGCAAACCGACAAAAATAACTTCACTGTTGTGCAAGGTGATTAATGCTCGACTGCCAAAAACATGAAAATAAAATCAGAAAACTGAACTAATAACAGCTTCCTGCAATTATATGCACATATTTGAATTCACTTGATAGCTCCCAACGACAGAAATCCATTTTGTTTTCATTTGCCGTGTCAACTGTAAATGAAGAGGAAATAGGACATCAAGAAACAGCAAAATCATCAAACATAAATGGGTCACTATCCCCCTTCCCACTCCCAGACTGCTCTGCACGTGCGTGAATCTGTCAGCTTGGGCGTGTCAGAAATACTTTTCGGTGTAGCATGAGTGCTTGTTCCTACTGCTGCAGCCACACTTCAAGTAGCCAGAACTGGGAGAAGACATTGCTCATACACAACGCATCTGTGCATGCGCATGAGCCCATTGGCAACTGCTCAAAACGAACTTAATGTAAACATTTGTGGCATCACGCTCATCGGAAGCAGTTTGCTGTTAGGAAATATTACATAGTCTTCATCCTACAGCCTTTGACACATTTTGCTGTTTATCAGTTCTTACCAGTCAAAATTACAAAAACTTAACCAAACACTAGAACCATGGAAAATTGCTGGAATTCTAGAAAATTCCTGGGTTTTTCCTGAAGCATATATACTCTGTATTACTTACAAACAAATATTTCAATGTCTGAATTTGGAATGTTTATGATGCCTTGACAATATAAAAAACAAAAACCGATTATAAGACGAGGTTTTTTCCCCAAATTGATCATTTGCAAAATACAGGGTTGTCTTACATTTGCAAATTAAACTACTGTGCTGCTAATGTCAATATTTTTGTGTTATATAACAGGTTACATTTACAGATGAAGCTTTGGCAACTGTGGTCACATGCAGATTTATTTCAGAGAATTCAGACTAGTTGGAGGGGGAACAATAACCCAAGCTTGGCTGAGTGCTAGAGCAAAGATGGGGAGGAGGGGAATGATGAGACGGCATCAAATTTCATCTTGATTCCAACCATGGAAATATATACCATGTATACTGGCTTCTATGAACATCTACCACATTTAAAAACTACAGTGTGTCCAAGTTCAGGTATAGTGAGAATTTAACGTACTTTAAAATTGGATGACTACCAAAAAAATAGGAGTGGTAAAAGTCTAGATAGGCGCCAGTGGCTCACTTAGGTGTTTTGTGCAGCAATGTTGTCAACACTTGCCATAAGGTATGATGGGAACAAAAAGGGGCGCGTCAACTGCTGGTTCTACATAGCCAATGAGAGAGCAGTGGGCAGAAAACACGTTTGGAAGCAAGAGGTAAGGAAATGTCACATTCTCACATCAATATAGATTCGAAACCCACTATGTATTCAGAAAAAACAGCTGTCTTGGCCGGTACAAATATAAGCACAACCCCTGAAATTGCAGTGCATTCGGAAGAAAGAGCCAAATACTAGTGACAACTAAGACAAAAAATTTCATTTGCAGTAATATAAGCTGTGCTATTTGATCCCAACCTAACTACAACCTTATAATTCTTGACATATAGGGAGGAGGGGGGGAAGCAGTCAAACATTTGAGACAACAGCGAAGAGAGAATGGTTTCAATTTCGACTCTAAAAATTCAGTGACCTTTTTTTGCCTCCCATTGCTCACATGAAACTACCATCCGAATGGGTAGGGTGAATTGGCTCGCCAACCTATTTGCAGTAGAGAAGCACCACCGTCATTGGCCCTGATCTAAACTTTCACAAAAACAGTGATGCCACAGATGACCAGCTGAGAAGTTAAGAAAAACAAGAGTGAAGATATAAATTAATGTAAACCATTTCTTTTTTATTTTATTTCTATTTGTATTATCAAGATGTAGAAAATCAATAAACGGCATTTAAAAATCTGTGGGAAGGAGGGGGTCGCCTTATATTCAGGGCCATCTTACACTCGGGTAAATATAGTAGCACTTCCTTTTCTTCAAACAATTATCATTTTAACACCACATTATGTAAATAAATGTGCTTTTGAAATAATATATTACAATTGCATGGATATGCAGCATTTAAAAATAAGCAGCTTCAGTCGTACAGTTTTTAAGTCGAAAGAGTTACCTTTTCAGCTGAGTGAATATTCCTGGTTCCATTATGTAGTCTTTAGTTCTGAATTTTTCGAGACATTCTTTCAACACCTCTTGTGGGTTCTCCATCATCTCTTCCCCAATATCACCCTGAAACACAAAGAAAGAATTACACAAATACCTCATCATCTTACCTTTCCCCCCTCAATCTCTCCCTTACTACCAAATTTGGAGCATTTATACTCAATAAAACGTTAATGGTTGTAAACAATAGATTAAGACAACAGTGAAGGGTTGATGACACAATATCATCACACTAACTGCAATAAATTAATGTGCCTTGCTACATCAGAGATCGAATAGTAATCCGCGTTGTTAACGTTGCTTCCTGTATTTTTGTGTTTCATATTTTTCAAAGCAACGCAAGGAGTGAAGTCTCCTTAGTGCCTTTTTGTCTTTCGTCTGTGTTCATGTAAGGCAGGCATTTTTCTTGCTCTATGTAATCTGGTGTAGTAAGATTTCTTCCGTTTGCCTTCGTGTAAGGAAGTCATTTTCTTGTTCAAAGTAATCTGATATAATAATAAAATTATTGAAGTTCAAACAATTTTTTTCTATACAGCTAAAGTTATTAATATCCATTACTCATTATAGATAATGAATTCTTTTATGTTTCAGCTATTTAATTACACTGGGAAGCAAACAGTTTGGTGATGTGTCAACTGCTTGCAATCATTTGTGCATTTGTTTTTTACAAGTTGAACCTTGCAACTTTATTACAAAGTCTGATTACTGTTACTAGGCAATGCATACGATTTGTTGCATTATACCTCACATTGTTATTGTTCGCCGTCACCAAGCTTTTCCGTTCCCAATTGACAACTCTGCACTTGACACTAAAAGATATTAGAAATTGCAGTAAATGAGCTGTCTTTGGGAAAGTAGGAGTTGTAATACTATATTTAACACTGACATTTTAATTATTCATATTCTTCAATGTGTGCCTACTGTGGTCACTGTGATGAATCTCGCTTCCACACAATTAGCTTTTGGAGGATTAAAGTTCGATCATTTTCTTACACTCGCATTCTTTTGATGGGTACATTACATAACTCACATCTTTTGAGTAGCTGTTCTTTGTCACTGATATATCTGCTAAGGAACACATTTTTCATAATTTTGATTGATTCTGGGAAAGCATGAACAATCTAAACAACAGTGGCTGGGTAGAGATTTAACACCTCTCAACTCAAATTGGAAGCCAAGTGTCCTATCATCTCACCCAGTGACCTGTACTTTGAGGCAGACATAACCTTTGTTGTGAGAGGAGAGCAGTGTAGCTTCGTATTAACCATATAATGAAAAGGATAGTTACTTCTCACCATATAGCAGAGATCCTGAGTCGCAGAAAGGTACAACAAAGATTGACACACAATTAGCTTTCACTCAAAAAGGCCTTTGTAAAAACTGCGAGTTGTGTTTGCATGAGTGTGTGCGTTTTATAAATCAACCCAAATCGAGACAAGTAATATAAATACTAAAATTTTGATAAACCCTGATACAAAAGGTACAATAAATAAAAATCTACTTTAAAAAATTTAAAATAATATCTCATAAAACATTTCATTAACAATATACTACAATTTTAAAAATCAATTCTATAAAATATACTAAGACAAAAAACAACAAAATTATTTATATTAAATAATTAAATAAACAAAAAATCAACATAATAAAATAAATAATCGTGTATGTATGCTGTCTAATTTTGACAAAGGCCTTGTTGCCCGAAAGCTAATTGTGTGACAGGCTTTTTGTTGTGCCTTTCTGTGACTCAGCATCTCCACAATATAGTGACAGGCAGCTGTCCTTTTCATTATATTGTTACATTCCAAGCTGGATTTTCCACTGTTTTATATTAACCATGTCAGTTTATGGTGTTAATGAAATATTCTGATAAATACATGCAAAAAATTTTTTTTTCTGACAATACAGTTATTTTTGTCTAAAACTGAATCACAAAAAAATTACTGGACTGTGTCCCCTTTCATTAATCACATAAGTTTGTGGTTAAATTATAACAAGAAACAAGGTCCTGTGTTGCAGCAGGCAAAATGTGAACAGTTTAATTGAACAGTCATTTACCGTGAGTAACAGACAGTGTTGAGGGGCATATAAAAGAAACAAGCAGTGTATATGGTGGCTCACCCAAAAGTTATCGAACTCTTTTAATAACATTGAACATTAACTGATAAATGGAAAACAATATTCACTGAACATATCAAAAAAACAGTAACCCTAACTATTGACCTGTGAGTTTCTGCAGTTATGCCAAAATCATTTCTCCATGAAGCACATTTCATTCCCCTACCACCACCTACAGCAGGGAAAACTTAGTTCTCTTGGGTGAATATTAAGTGGTTAAACACCATGCTTGGAAGTGTGGGGCAAAACTTCATTTACTACAGGTAAAACGGTAATACTATTTACAGAAGAGCAGTGTTGACGGTAAACACAATATGTACAACAGACTTAAGTTTTCTTTTTGATGCATTGCAAAACTTTAGCTAATATCTTGACTGATATACTTACACACTACTACTAGTACATACTAATGGCTATTGGAGATCAGTGGTGAAATGATGATTACCTAAATAGTTTACCTACCAATACAAAAACGTTTATTTTGTTTGATCTGTACATTTAAACTCACATTGCACATCGCTACTAAAATGTTCCTTGTATATTTTTGTGTGATCTTTAAAGTGGAAATGTGTGATGATGTCACCGAGTATAGTGCAGGGGACTGGGTAATTCAAATGAGTTGAATATCACTTATCTCAATCAATATGTAAATTATCAAATATACATCATCATAAAGATGAACAGCATTGTTGGCACATTATTCAGGCACCAAGATAACTAAGGGTTTGGCAAAAGTGTTCATTATCCATACCAATAGGTATTTAAAATATTACCAATCATACACTATAAGGTGGCTCTTTTGTGGAAGACACTGGGAACAAAAACTTCGTATCAGCTCATAGCACACTTGCTGTTGAGACAAGCCCCACCTCCTACTCCAAGGGCCCCAAGCTTATAAAAGGAACAAATGTGATGGGCTAATGAGTCACAGAAGTGACATAAAATAAGAATCACTTAAATGTAGTCTCTACACTCATTTTTCTGAATAAATAATAATAATAATAATAATAATAACTATAATAACTCACAGTAACCGCTCACTTCACCACACTTAGAACGACAAATATTACAAGAAGTCATAGTTCCATAGTTCCATAGTTTTTGATACTGTTGGTCAATTTCAGCATAGCAATTTCACATGTACATGAACATAAGATCTCGCAAATGCTATTAGTACATCACAAAAGAAGTGAAAAAGAAATAGCCAAGGCACTTATCACTGCTCTAATCCTTTACCAAACAAAATATGTATCATAACTCATTTGTCAGAAGGTATGAATGTAGTTACTTGATACTATTTTCTGTAATGTGAAAATGAACTGTAACATGCTTCATCATTTTCTCTTTACTTAATTCATGCAGTATCCCAGGATTTTCCCTTTATTTGTGCCTTGCAGTTCATTTGATAAAGAATTTGGGCAGTATTGTGTTCTGTAATGCAATTTATATTCAGCTGGTTTGGAAAGGTCTGGTAGAATGTAGATAGTAGGACTGACAAAGTCACTGGGACACACCTCTGCATTTTCTCTTTGTTTTGACTTTGTGTATCATCTGCTCATGGCATATATACATATAACCACATTTACATGTACAATTTGTAATGGTACTTGAATTACGTAACCATTACTGCACCTCACCTGAACCTCTCGATACCAGCAATATTCTACTGTGTTTCTGTAAAGTAGTTGACATATTTCTGAGATAACATTTAGATTTGATTTCATTATTGTAGAGGTACTTTGAAACATCGATATGTTTGTATTGCAATGATATTATTCTTACATGTATTCTTTCTTTTGTCACTATGACCTTTGACGTACTTGTAACTCAGATTTTTGGGCGCGTAAGCGATTATTGTTAGTTGTCAGAGAGTCGGACCTTGAAAAAGTCAAGTCTTGGACGTCATGTTGGAAAGACGCATATTGTAGTCAGCTTATAAAATGTGAACTTTAACAGTGAGGAAGATGTTTTCAAGTATGTTTTGTATTGTGAAGTGATGTTTTGTGTGTTACGTGATACTGCAACCAAAGCAATAAAAAAGGAAGTGTAACTTAAATTCGGAGTGCTGATTATTTTTTTACATCACCATTGTGCTAACTTTCAAAGGTTTAATCTGCAAGAATGGTTTGTGAAACACATCTATAAAACTTTTGAATATAGCAGAATAAAACCTAGGCCTCTTTGCATCCGAGCTTGGAATCATAACCACCTAGATTTTCGACGATTGAGCCATGATTATACAACGAGACCAGCGTGGGAAACACGAAAAGATGAGTGCCTAGTTTATTCATTATTACATGAAATGACTTTATTAACTGTGCTCTAATGACACCTGCCACATAATAACTTTGTTGTTGCCCGAAAATGCAGTATTTAGCAGTGTGAGCAACACCACAATCATCATTAAATTTTGACCTTGTTATGGTACAGTTATTAGAACTTGAAAATGACACCTTATGCAAATAATAACAATATTACAAAAATTACGAAAAGGATAGATTGCAAATCACCATGCCACAACAAAAAGATTGTTAAACAAGTTAGCTTTTGGATAAAAGGCCTTCTTCCGCATTAGACAACACACACCAACACACGCACACATGTGAGCACATGCTTGCACACACACACACACACACACACACACACACACACACACACTGTCTGTGGCTGTTGAGGCATCTATTTTTCTTTTCTAAGCTGTCTCAAATTTCATCATACTTCTCTGTCATTTTCTTATCTACCAAGTATAACTTCTGCTCTACTTCCACATCCCTTTTGTTGATGTAACCTGTGCTAGACACATTTATCAGCATAGCTCTATCTCTGCATAAGAAAATGTGACTTAATGCCAACTGAATGTTCAGTATATTACCTCTCCATCTGGTTCACCTTCCCACTCCTTGTGTTCCTCAAATCTCTGCTCCATTGTGTGTTTGCTAATGTAAAAGACCTGAAAAATTTGGAACATATTAATGACAAAATTACTGAAAGAAGAATATGAACCATGTAAACTATACATTAAAATATTCAAGTTATTAGGCCACATTTCTTTTGATACGCCAGGATTTTCCTCCAAATATTAACATGTGCATGATTAATAGATGGGACTCACACAGTATACAATAACATTTCAGTAATTTATATTAAATCTATGACAGAAATTAAAATTAGAAAGAGAGAAAAGCTATGCATTACTTACCTCTGGGAGTTATAACTCACAGCACCCCTTGTAAGAACACTTGAAAAGTAGGATCACAGAACTCCTAGCTTTCAGAACAACTGGTTCCATCTTCAGAGAGGCAAGAGCAATTGATTGAAGCAGATCAGGCAGAGGTGCTAGCCAACTCAAAGTGGAGGCTATGAGGGAACTGTGTGTTTTGAGGAGGAAAGGCAGCAAAGATGGAGAAAAAGGTGTTACAGAAGGAAGAAGTCATGTATCAAAGGTACGAATAACACAGCTCTACAAAATAAAATTTTTTTTTTCGTTGCCAGGGAAGTTTGAACGAAAATGGGATATTGTTATGATACTCATTCCGAGTATATTTGTACTTTTTCCAAATTGGCTCTGGTTTTTAAGATATAGGTTATTTGTGGAAATGAGAGTTTCATGTGGATAATATCGACTGCAGGGTCCATATATGGTGTAATGTATTTGCTACCTGTTTTTTAATTAGTGATATTGTACTATCTTTATTAAACAATTGTGCTCAGGGAGTGCATCTGTGTGGTTGAAGATTACATCATGCAAACATCACACTGTCAGCATGTGTTCAGTCCTGTTGTGCGGTGCGTGTGTTGAAGATATTGAGGGTTGTGCAGATTTGAATTCGGCGGTACTCGACATTCATTTGTTGGCCGAGGTAATCCCCGCAACAGCCGATAGGTAGCGTTCAGTGTAAACAAGAAAAATGGCGATGGTCGAAAGTCACACACATGTGCAGTGCAGCTTCAAGGAGATAGAACCTTTTCATCGTGACGTAGCAAATAAGGGGTGAGTATTCATTTCACACAAAACAATTAATGATGTTTGTTGGATGTGATTGACATGCAAATACAAGAAAGTTCTGCATAATATGTAGTATTTGTGCAATTTTGTTTTAGGAAAACATGAGTTCTTCACGCCGTCTTTGCGTGAACCATCCAGATGAGTTCTGCTACATTTGTGGTGAACACGTTCTTCAAAAGAACAGGAAGAATATCACTCCTTTTGTGAAGGAAGCGTATCTGGCATATTTCGGAATTAAACTTGGAGATCAAGACAAGGCGTAGGCACCCCATAAAGTTTGTAAATGCTGTGTGGAGTGCTTACGGCAGTGGACAAAACGAAAAAGGAAAAGCTTAAACTTCGGAGTGCCTATGGTATGGCGAGAGCAGAAGAACCATACAGATGATTGCTATTTTTGCATTGTTAATGTGAAAGGTTTTAATAGGTTCAAAAAACGAAAGTGGGAATATCCCGATTTGGAGTCAGCAAGAAGACCGGTGGTGCACAGCAACGATGTTCCTGTACCAACCTTCACAACATTACCCACGCTAACATCATCAGATGACGATGTGCACGGCGAGGAATGTACAAGTAGTGGTTCGGAATACGAAGGACGTGAGACACAACCCCAGCAGTTCGACCAGAAGGAGTTCAGTGACTTGATACGAGAACTCAATCTTTCAAAGCAAGCATCAGAACTCTTAGCATCCAGGCTTAAGGAAAAGAACTGTCTTCATCCAAGTGTTAAAATAACAGCTTACCGGATGAGAGAAGAAAACCTTCTTCCATACTTCAACCAAGAAGAGGTTATAGTGTATTGCAGCAATATACCTGGACTTTTACTTGAATTGGGGCTGCCGGAATATAGACCAGAGGACTGGCGTCTCTTCATAGACAGTTCCACTAGAAGTTTAAAATGTGTTCTCCTACACAATGGCAATCGTTACGCATCTATTCCAATTGCCCACTCAACAAAACTTTGTGAAACATATGCTAACATCAAGATGGTTCTGCAGAAAATTCAGTATATGCAGCACCAGTGGTTGATTTGTGTTGATTTGAAAATGGTGAACTTCTTGCTTGGACAACAAAGTGGATACACAAAGCACCCATGTTTTATCTGCATGTGGGATAGTAGGGCAAAGCATGAACATTGGAAGCAGAAAACATGGCCTCCAAGGGAACATATGGCTGTTGGTGAAGCAAACATCATTAATGAACCTCTGGTTAGTAGGGACAAGATTGTTCTTCCACCATTACATATTAAGTTAGGACTAATGAAGCAATTCACCAAAGCTTTAGACAGAAATGGTAATTGCTTCACATACATCTGCAATACGTTCCCTGGACTCAGTAGTGAAAAACTTAAGGCAGGAATATTTGATGGTCCTCAAATTCGCAGGCTCATCAACGATACCAATTTTACAAGTGTCATGACTGTCACTGAAGCATCGGCCTGGAACAGTTTTGTCGCTGTTGTAAAATGTTTTTTGGGCAACCATAAAACTCCCAATTACGAGGAACTGGTCAAAAACATGCTCACTAACTTTCAAAACTTAGGAGCTAACATGAGCATAAAATTGCACTTCCTTCACAGCCACTTGGATCGATTTCCTCGTAATCTAGGTGATTTCAGTGAGGAACAAGGAGAGCGGTTCCATCAAGATATGAAAGGAATAGAGGAAAGATATAAAGGAAGATGGGACAGGCATATGATGGCAGATTGTTGCTGGAATCTGCAACGTGACTGTTCTGAAGAGACCTATAAAAGGAAAGCGTGCAGGAAGCGGTTCGTCATGGACGGAAAATGATATACTTACAGAGAAACTTTTCAATTATGTTTTATACGTGGACAAATGCCTATCAGGTTTTCATATAAGCTATTTATAAAGATTATTTTCTTTTTTCATTGTAGTTTGTAGCGCTCGAGTTCAGTATTAGCAATTTTTTCTAATTTTTTGAATAAATCATGCATTATCTCAAAAACTAGAGCCAAACTGCATAAATGGTTGCTATATTCGTCCTCAGCACCACTAACCCATCCTAAAGCCACTCAAATATCCTTGGCAAGAAAATGAGTGTTGACCAGTGTAATCTGAAGTCCAGGATGGAATAGGAACAAGATTAATAAAAGAATAAATTGCTACTTACCACACAGAAGAATCATTGAATCAGAGACATACACAAAGAAAAGATTGTTAAACATTTAATATTTTGGACAAAAAAGCCCCCTTCGGAAATATAAAACACACACACACACACACACACACACACACACACACACACACACACCAGCCCCTGTTGCCCAAAACTTCCACAAATTTTTTTAAGGGAAGAATAAATAAAAAACAATACAAAAAGATTAAATTCGAACTACCACCAACATGAAGAATAAGATTCTTTTGCAAGGCGGGAGGGTGGCCATGTGGTTCTGTGTGAGAAGATACATTTGAGAGTACAGTGGCAGCACCTGGCATTACCATGGAAACCTAACAGCTGATGCAAAATTATTATCAACCATGTAGTCGGATGGTGCTGATCCTCGAACACGAACCACTGATGGTATTATGCCAAACTCCAACACATGATCCCATCAGAGGTTCATGCCAGACTGCAGCATATAATCCAGCCCAGGATCAGTCCGACTCTTCTCTGTATGCTGCACAAGAAGTGGAGTGCACATTGCGAGTGTTGTTGTATTCGCTACAACGCTAATCTGGTGGGCTCTGTTTGTAACATGCAGAATTCTGATAGAGCTTGGACTGCACTTTTCTTAGGAATAGGACTGAAGACAGTTTGCATTGCTCCTACTAGCAGTTTGAGTAGCTCGTCCTTTAACAAAAGCGATAGCAAATCTGAACCAGTTATGTGTGCAAATCAAATGTGAATAATTCTGTAACCACGCAAAGATTATAGTTTTTATTTATTTATTTTTGCTAACGCAAACCGTGAAGGGTCACCAGGAGCTATGGGCAGTTATATTACAGTCAGTGCAAGAGCTAGCAACTGTAGCAAGAATGTCTCCCACACAACTTTTGTTTACAGATTTTCCACAATTTAATGAACAACATGAGGAGCAGTACACTTGCCACCAACTACTACAGTTATATTTTTGGGCTTGTAAAATTTGTGAAACAGACAGCCAAAAGGCCATGTTATTGTCAGGAAGTCCCCAATTTTATCATCTAATACAAAAACTACAATCGTTAACAAATCTGGTGGAACTTGAGTTGCCTAGAATGTTTTCTGTAGTGCCTGAACATTTTTTGACAAAGACACACATTACTGGACCCAGATGAATACAGGATTATAATTACAAAATCAAATAGGGGCAATGCAGGAGTAGGTTTCATATTGAATAAAAAAACAGAAACGTAGATAAGCTACTATGAACAGCATAGTGAACACATCATTGTAGCCAAGATAGACATTAAGTCCACGCCTACCACAGCAGTACAAATTTATATGCCAACTAGCTCTGCAGATGGTGAAGAGATTGAAGAAATTTATGAGGAGATAAAAGAAATTATTCAGATAGTTAAGGGAGGAAAAAATTTAATAGCCATTGGGGACTGGACTTCGGTATTAGGAAAAGGAAGAGAAGGAAAAAAGTAGGTGAATATGGAATGGGGCACAGAGGATAACTTACTCATTGCTAACACTTGGTTTAAGAATCCTGAAAGAAGGTTATACACATGGAAGAGACCTGGAGACACAGGAAGGTTTCAGATTGATTATATAACGTTAAGACAGATTTCGGAACCAGGTTCTAAATTGCAAGACATTTCCAGAGGCAGATGTGGGCTCTGACACAAGTTATTGGTTATGAACTGTAGATTAAAACTGAAGAAACTGCAAAAAGTAGGAATTTAAGGAGACAGGTCCTGGATAAACTGAAAGAACCAGAGGTTGTAGAGAGTTTCGGAGAGAGCATTAGGGATCAACTGACAAGAACAGGGAACATTTGTATGGAACATAGCCATGTATGGACAATAAACAGTTTAGACAAGAAGAGAATAGAAGCTTTTAAAATGTGGTGCAACAGAACAATGCTGAAGATTAGATGGGTAACCATGTAACTAATGAGATCGTACTAAACAGAATTGGGGAGAAGAGGAATTTGTGGCATAACCTGAATAGAAGAAGGGATCGGCTGGTAGGACACATTCTGAGGCATCAAGGGATCACCACTTTAGTATTGGAGAGGAGTGTGGAGGGTAAAAATCGTAGAGGGAGGCCAAGAGATGAATACACTAAGCAGATTCACAAGGATGTACGTTGCAGTAGTTACTCGGAAATGAAGAGGCTTACATAGGATACAGTAGCATCACACCTGTCCTTAGACTGAAGACTACAATGATGACAGTGACCGACATTTCAAGCATCTGCCATTGTGATTAGAATCAGTGGTGTGTTTCCATAATCACCACACAGAAATGAAGTATAGGCAGATTCAGTGGTATGTTTGGAGTATGCAGCAAATAGGTTACATAACAAAATTATATTTTTGTAACTTTTGACATTTTAATAAGAAGGATATTATTAGCAAGTAACTCCGAATGACATTTCTCTCACAAATTCAGTTTAAATCACATAAAATATATATATATATATATATATATATATATATATATATATATATATATATATATATATATATATATATATATATATATATATATATATATATATATATATATATATAATTGTTTACAATATAATTGCAATAGTACTGAGATACTGTTTCTTTGTATCTTCGTTCTCTTTCCCAATGCTGGTGTACCTATTTAAGATATGTTTCACACTGTGATAACCATGCATAAATCTTATTTTTTGCTACATTACAAGTAAGTAGGTGGATCAGAAAACTTAATAGCAGGTTAATTATAATCCTATCAACTCGTTTCTCATAACAAAACCATGCAGGTGACTTAAGTGCTTGATACTTGATCAGGCCATTGGGTGTCACATTTAACTGCAATTATCTCATGTTACAAAAACTCTGGCAGAGTTATGGTTGGGAGTAGATGAAAATGTGATTTATTCTCAAGATTTCATTCATATAATGTGTTCACCTAATTTCTATAGAAAAAAAAAAATTTCCCTATGTTGAAAATTAGCAAAGTCAGAAAATGTATTTTCATAAACTATCCTTATGTTGTTGTTGTGGTTGTGGTCTTCAGTCCTGAGACTGGTTTGATGCAGCTCTCCATGCTACTCTATCCTGTGCAAGCTTTTTCATCTCCCCGTACCTACTGCAACCTACATCCTTCTGAATCTGCTTAGTGTATTCATCTCTTGGTCTCCCTCTACGATTTTTACCCTCCACGCTGCCCTCCAATACTAAATTGGTGATCCCTTGATGCCTCAGAACATGTCCTACCAACCGATCCCTTCTTCTGGTCAAGTTGTGCCACAAACATCTCTTCTCCCCAATCCTATTCAATACTTCCTCATTAGTTATGTGATCTACCCATATCGTGTAAATAATTTGCCAAAACTAAACTGAAAACATAGTGAAACTCTTCCAGAACATATTGAAGCCAGTTACGCATTGGTACATCAACATTTTGTAGACCAAGCCCTTGCATAGCTCAGTCCGCAACTATGTGTTAAGAAGTATAGTAAACTACAGGTCGGACCAAGATCTTCTCAACATGCAAGCCATCTATTGCTCAAAAACTGGATCCACTGCATATGAGAACAATGTACAGATGTCTCACTACCTGCCCCTTGACTCGTGCTGCCTTCTGTTGTCAATTTCTTAAATTGTTTTGAAAGTAACATTAGCGAAGGTAACAGCTGCTCTCACAAATGGCTGCGCCAGCATCATAGCATTGACATAATTTCATGCGTCTACCTGTAAGGTTTCACAGTTTGCTGTAATTTTGCTACACATATGTCATGTTTGTTGAGTGAGTCTAAAATTTTGGAAGCTCAAGAGGAAGAAATTGCTCACTAACTCATCTCACACCTTTTAATATAATTACAGTTTATGTCATCATTAGTTTATAATTTGTAAACTATCAGCAAACTAAATTAAATATCAAAAATAAGTCTTGAAGCTTTGTATTTTTTTAGTATGTATGACTCCTGAAGATAAATCATTTACATATGCGCCAATAATGCTTTAAAAAACACCATAAATGCATGGTTTCCTCTCTTTTCCATCCCTCCACATGTTACTATTGAACTGTCAATCCTTGAGTAATTTTGAAAAGACTAGATACTGTTGGTGTGGCAATGTTAATTTGAGTCATTTAATAAAGAAAAGTCTTCTGGTACAGATTGTATACAAATTACATTTCTTTCAGAGTATGCTGGTGAAATAGCTCCTATTTTAGCAGTAACATACAATCACTCACTCAACAAAAGATTCATACCTGATGACTAGAAATTTGCTCAGACCATTATAAAAAGTGGGAGAATAGAAGAAATCCACTTGAATTATAATCCCATATCACTGATATAAATTTGTGTTAGGGTTTTGGAACTGTACTGAGTTCCAACTTTATGAAATACCTGGAGAAAAAAGAAAAAAAAAAATCTACTGTCACATAATCAGCACAGATTCAAAAAATATCACTCATGTGAAACACAATTGGATGCTCATTTGCATAAAGTAATTAGTGCAATTGACAGAAGATCTCAAGTTTATTCCATATTTATAGATTTCTGGAAGGTTTCTGACACCATTCTTCTCAAGCAGCTTCTAATCAAATTGCATGCCTATGGAATATTGTTTCAGGTGTGCAATTCGATTTGTTATTTCCTATCAGAAAGGTCACAGTTCAGAGTAACTGACAGAAGTTGTCTAATGAACCCAAGTTATATAGAGGGTCCCCCAAGAAACTGTTATAGGCCCTCTACAATTCTTAATCAATATAAAAAATTCAGAAGACAATCTGAGCAGCCCTCCAACTGTAGGTGATGAAGTTGTTTACTTTGTATTAAAATCAATTACAAAATGATTTGAATAATATATCTGCAGACAGTGAAAAGTGGTAACTGATTCTGAACAATAAAAAGTGTGAGATCCACTACATGACTATTAAAACAATTTCACCAAACTTCGATTACACGATAAAGCACACAAATTTAAAAATTGTCCATTCAACTAAATACAGAGGGATTAAAATTACAAACAACTTACATTGGAACCATCACATAGAAGATGCTGTAAGAAAGGCAAAGCAAGGACTGCTGAACTGGCAGAACACTTTAAAAAATCTACACAATGCTTGTCTGTCTCTTCAGGAGTACTGATGTGCAGTGTGAGATCCTTACCACATACAACTGGGGGAGGACATCAAAAAAGTTTGAAGAAGGGCAGCTTGTTTTGTATTATCATGAAATAAAGGAGAAAGAATCACGGATATGACTTGAGCTGGTACTCAGGTGACAAGGTCTTTCCACAAAATCACTTTGTTTCTTCTCCGAATGCCAAAATTTTTGTTGCCCCCCCCCCCCCCTCCACATGCATAGGGATAAATGCACACCACGATAAAATTAGGACTTGCATGAAAAGACTTAGCGGTTCATTTTTCTCACATGCTATTACATTGTGGAATAGTAGAGAAATAGTCGGTAAGTGATTCTATGCACCCTCTCCCAATCACTTACATATGAAATGGTAGGTAATCATGCAGATGTACCAGGGGATAATTACTGTAGCATACCGTATTTACTCGAATCTAGGCCGCACTCTAATCTAAACCGCACCTGAAAAATGAGACTTGAAATCACAGAAAAAAAAATTGCCCGTATCTAAGCCGCACCTGCAATTTGAGACTCGAAATTCATGGGGAGAGAAAAGTTTTAGGCCGCACCTCCAAATCAAAACAAACTTGGTCCATTGTAATATGAGACACAATTAAGGTCGAATGAATGATGATACAGCTACAGTAGCTTGGTTCGAGTCGTAAGCTTAGCAGTTAAGCTTTACCAGGTAGGCATTGCTATGCGTCAGGTGCTCTGTGTTTATAAGGGTACTCTTCCTTTTTCGCGTACTTCATCTGTTTTGAATTGATTGCTTATTTTTCTTTCATCTGATAGGTGCCGTTTTCTTTGTTATAGGTGTTTACGTCACTCTAAGCTGAAAATGCATTACAGTACTGTGTCATGCATTGTTTGTCGCATTCTGATAATGAGTGTTTACGACCTGTCGCCACTCGCGGCATGGCTTGCTTTTGTGCACGCTACCGCCGCCTTTTTTTTTTTTTTAAAAAAAAAGCGTATGATAGATGATGTTCTGAATGAGAGTGAATGAGAGTTTAGCGAAAATTTTTCTCCATTTGAAAATCTTTGCAGACACCTCTTTAGTACATTACATTCTGCACAGAAATTAGAGTCATCTTAAGATTTAAAAATCTAGTCAATTGCCGTGCTTCATTTCTGACTATCACTATTAGGCGTAAGAATAATACGAATATAAACATGACATGATATGTATATTCTTCCGTGTTTGCTGTCAGTCTCACTCTAGTTTCGTAGTATATTAGGCAGACAGGACTTAAATGAGTTAGCAGCAAACACGAAAGAATACATGGCAAAATGTTTATATGCGTATTATTCTTATGGTGAAGAGAATACTGCATGCGATTCACAATTCATAAAAGTTCCTATAAGAAAACATCTCTTCTCACAGGTAGGAAAAAATTCAGAACGTAGAGTTGGCCATATTGACAAATATCCCAAACAGTCTTGCCAGTCGGATTTTCGTAGTACATTGAAATGCTGCTACATTTGAAGATGGACAATACGGAATTTGTATTTACTTCGTTGGATAATGTAGGAAATGCAGTAGTCGAAACTCGAGGTGGAGAAAAAAAAAAGCTTATCTTCCACCTTTTTTTTTATTTACTGATGCAGAGGGTTTGGCGCCAGTATTTATCTTTGTGCATGCAATGCATGCCTGTGTAGCGCTACATATATTCGATGGCAGAAGTTAGTTGTGGCGGGACCTACCAACATTTTTCAGAATTTCCGCTTACTTTGCACTCGATTCTAAGCCGTAGGCGGTTTTTTTTTTATTACAAAAACCGGAAAAAAGTGCGGCTTAGATTCGAGTAAATATGGTACACCTGTAGCAACTGAATTTCAGAGTTTCCTATGTCTCCCAACAATATCCAACATGATGTGGTCAATACTACAAGTTACAACAATGTTTTCTGTTGCTTGCATCCCACAGTTCCTTTTAATAGCAGCCAATTACCAAAATTTCATAAGAAACGGCTTGTACTATTGCATGTATGGCTTTGTTGACAAACAAAGGAGAGTTGAAACCCTTTTCCATACATAACTGCAGACGTTATTACAGTCCACTGACGTACGTAACCTTCATCAACATTGTGCATTTATTATTATTATTATTATTATTATTATTATTATTATTAAATAACTTACAGTAATACAGACATAGGTCAACTATTTGCAAAGTAGATAATTCCTTAAATTCAACTAGTAATTCTACACCTTATTCTAAGTTTTTCATCTCTCCTGAGTGTTCTGATAAATTAATTTGTAAATTGTGTCCCAAAGAAATTTCACTTGAGAAAACTAAGAAATTACCAGGAAACAGAATGGCTGACCAAGAAGCAAAACTCCAAATACTGCCAATAAACATATTTAAGACTAAGAAAAAAACTACACTGAGCTTCTAAAACTGTCAGTTTCTTCCCCAGAGAGGAAAGAAGAACTGGTTGAAGAGTGATGGAATACTGCCAACAGACACGTTAAAAGTAGGAAAAACTAAATCTAGCTTTTGGACCTATTTTTAAATCACCCATCAGTAATGTTTGGAATTTTGCGTCCGGCAAAACATGATCATGGTGTATATGCGTACAGGAAAAAAAAAATTATCTGAATTTTACCAGATAGGCAGGTTATAAACACACTTTTTCCTGGGCGAAAGTACACTTTTTCCCAGGTGAAATTGAAAGGTATAGACCCCTGGTGAAAGTAAAAGTATTATTTTCTTAACCGAGTGACAATACACTTTCAATCAGAGCTGTAAAACTTATCAATCCTTTGAAAGGCGATGATTTTGTACAACCCCATACAACTTCCTGGCATATTAGGAAATAAAAAACATCGTGTTTTGGAAAGATCTTTAATGTGCAGCAACACTTGATTTTTGCCTTTTTTTACCCCCCCCCCCCCCCCCCCCCCCCCCCCCGAATATCTGGTTAGGCAGGATCCTAGGAGCACAGCTTGAATTGCAGCAGCTGACTATTTGTGACAAGCACAATTACAAATTTCACTACTGTGAACCAAAAATTTCATGGATTACCTGGCTGAATGTATGTTCCATTGAGCACTTCAACTATTCCATAGAAAAGCCAATTACGGGAGAAACTGCTCAAGAACTCTTTTTGCACTGTTTTTTGAATGATAATTATATTTTTTGCCGTCGTTATTGCATGCTTTGTAATCAATGAAAGAACCAAAATGAATATAGAAAGCTAACCTTTAGAATTGATCTTTTTTAGCATGTATTACACTTTAAGATAAACTAAACATATATGAGCAAGAAAACTTTTAAATAATGCCATAAATGGCTTGTCTTTCGGACTTGAAATTTTTCTAAGTGGCTGGTCCTTGAAGTGTTTCGAATGAGAATCAAACGCTACCATGATTTACAAAATTCATGGCACATTCTCACATGTAACGTAGTTCATTATGTGTAAATGGAAATTTACTTTGAAAGTAACATTTCTCAAATCATCATTCGCTATATTTTCTTGTGACCTGTTATAAATGTAAACAGTTGTGACATTGTGCTCATTGAAAGCAGTTTGTTGTTAGATGAAGTATTGCATAGTCCTTGACACATTTTGCTGTCAGCTGACATTTGTGTGTGAACTTTGTTTTGATATTGCGAATGGTGTATTTTCTTTGCAACTGGGTTTTTCTTTTGGTGTTATTCTCTCATTTACATTTCATTGCTGCCATATTACTCTGGAGTAGTGGGCTAAATTCTTTGTTAGAGTATCACTTATTACCAGTCAAAAATTAAAAAAATTTAAATGAAAATTAAAACAACGAAAAATTCCCAGAATTTTAAAAACTTCCTACGTTTTTACCAGATTTCTCCCAGATGAGAAAATTCCTGAGTTTTTCCAGGATTTCCCAGTTGTCCCGGGATGTATACACCCTGATAATACATATGCAATTCAAAGAATTCTGACCAAACTTTTTCAATTATTGATGCCAGAAGCAGACTTTTTGAGAAAGGTTATCTGACCGCATAAGAACAAAAAATGTTAACTGGAGCAAAGAGGTTATGGATTTTAAATAAATTGTACTCACCTAATAAAAATATACTCTTCTCAAAATACAAAGACAATCAGTAATGGAAGGATGTCATGTCCATTGCACCATGATGTACTGTGCATACTGTATCACCAATCACTGTTAACAATAAGGACATAATTTGCATCAACATATTGTCACTCATACCAACACAAACAAAGATAATACGTGGTCTACATACAAACTATCAAATTCTTTCAAGGAGCCAAACTGCAGACGCCTATTAAAAGAAACACAGAACACACTGTCACAAGCAGGCCTGAGTTCATATAAAGACCATGTCAACTAAAATTATTTCATGCTTAAACCGTTATATGCCTTTAGAACAGTGTTGAAGTTTTTGACATAAAATTTTGTAAATTCTGCTCTACCAAAATATGTACCAGCAATTGCCACTGAGGAAGATGTAGACACTTTGCTTTGTATAGTATTTTTGTACTTGTTCATAGTGTAACACTTGTTTCACAACAATTTCTGCAAACATGATGTCATTTTGATGTCACACACAATATCGATGATGGGATGATCAGCTATTGACTTTCATTAGAACTCAATACTGGCTTCTCTTGGGATTTCGTGCACACGTACTGGAGACTTACAAAAGCATGTTATTCTCGGTACAATTTATTATAATTATTGCTATAATAAAATGTCATATAATGATTTATCGACAGTTAATTCCTTCTTATAAGAGTGATCTCTTAGGAGTGAGTTATTGTCATCATCAATAATATACAAATCAAGAACCAAACACACTAGTTTTGTAATTTGTTGTATTTTGGTTCAATGTTAAATGAGCATAGTAAATTTATCACAAACACATCACCATAATCATAAAATGGCATTTAATAATGCATCAACACAGGCCTTCAATACATAATATGATAAGTAAGACAGGAGTTAAACATTGCATGGTTAAGTGCTAGTAATGAATAAAGTCATGGTTTCTGGAGTAAAAAGTCGCTAGTTCGCATCCTGGCACATCCTTTTTTCCCCCCTTTTGTGATAGCATTGTTAAAACATACTGTCACTTTCTTATGAATGTAATACAAGTATGTCCTGCAATAATGGATGTTATTTACATTCAGTCTCGTCTCAGAACGAAGGACGAAATAAATATTTAGCGACTTCCGAATGTCTGGTTAGGCAGGAACCTAACAGTGCTGCTTTAATTGCTGTGACTGAAATGAACAGCAATAATATTCTCCCTTTTCACCCATATTTGTCTATCTACAGTAGAACCCCTCTAATCCGTCACCTTCGGGACCGAGACCATGGTCGGAATCAAAAAAAGGTCGGATTATCCGAAAAACTAAAGAAAGTCTACACACACAAAGGAAAAACAACAAACAAATTACAGTACTGACTTAATAACGTATAAACATATATATACTGTAAACTAAAAAATGTTTATAGCACTGTGTATAAAAATGAAATTTTTTACAAAGAAATAAACTACTGTGTGTATAAACTAAGAAATGATTATACTGTATGCATTGTTTTCACAGTAAAAACGAAAACAAATTACGTGGAAAAACTGTCAGTGTTACATTTTTGTTTAGCAGATGTTATTCTAGATTTAGCTGCAGTGTCCCTCCATTTTTTTATCCACAAAACATCCATTGGGGTTGAAGTTGGATTCTGCTCGATGTATTGAGGGGTGATGTCGAAAGCGTTTTCTGCATTGTTGTGTGAAATCCGGGTGGGCGATACGTCTTCACCGTACAAGTCCTCATTCACAGTTTCCTGGCTAACAGTGGCAAAGCTTCATTGGCAGGGACGTTCGATTCCAGAGTTTGTAGATCTTTAATGATTTCCAGTGCGTCACTGTTTTGCTCATCTTCGGTATGCTCATTTTCAGCCATAACTTGTGGTCAAAGCTTACGTCATGATTTCCACAGTGTGTCAGGTTTCAGTTCATCCCATGCTATGACCTCCTTCAGATTTTTCCAAGATTGAGCTGATATACTTTCTGCGATATCGCCTTTTTAGCCATTCAATAACGCCCTGATCCATTGGTTGGATGAGAGAGGTCACATTAGGAGGCAGAAAGAGAGCTTTTCTGTCCCCTTTCACCAAATCTTCCTCAGATGAATGTGATGGTGCGTTATCCAACAGCAGTAGAGCATGAACAGGCAGATTTTTTTGCTTCAAGCCTTTTTCAACCGATGGCACAAACTCGTCAAGAAACCAGGATTTAAAAAGGTTGCAGTCCATCCAAGCAGATTTTTGATTGCGGTAATAAACCGGCAAGGAAGATAAGTTTATATTTTTGAATGCCCTTGGCTTCTTAGATTTGCCAATGACGAACAAGGGGAGCTTGTGGGTACCATCTGCGTTGCTACAAGGAATTACTGTTATTCTACCTTTTATAAGTTTCGTTCCTACCACGGATTATATTTGAAGCTGCGAGCATTTTTGTTGGCAACATTTTAAAGTTCAGCCCTGTCTCATCGATGTTATACACTTGGCGGGTAACAGTTCATTGTCTTCTACAATTTCTTAAAACTTAACAGAAAACTCCTTAGCAGCTGCGGCATCGGCAGATAGTTTTTCACCAGAAATAGAAACAAATCGGACACCATGACGAGTTTTCCAACGATCAATCCAGCCTTCACTGGCAGCAAATTTACTTTCAGCTTCCAGTTTTTTGTGCAAAACTATTGCTCTTTCTTTGAGAATTGGGCCGGACATTGGAGTTCCTTTCCTTTCCTTCTTTCTTGACAAAACCACATCCACAATGCGTTTTCAAGCAGTTCCAGTTTAGGCTTTTTTAATGTTTTGCGATTCTTCAGAGTGTTTTCACCATCAATCGTAACTGTATAGGATTCAATTTCTCTCCGATTCTTCCTCCAATCCTTAATTGTCGTAACACCTACATTCAGTTCCTTTGCAATTTTTTGGAGCAATTCTCCTCCGTCCAGTCTTTGTAGCACTGCTAATTTCTCATTTAGTGGAATAGTTATACGTTTATGTTAGAATCCAGACATGTTGAAAAACAGACAGCTGTACACACAATAAATCTACAGTAATAAGTACTGTAGAGAACATGGAATAAAGCAAATGACGACGTTTTTTAATCCCAACAAAGGATAAAACTGCATAATAACATGCAGTATAACAATGCACACCGATAGACACCGCAACAATGGCCCGACATGCGTCCAGTCAGTGACAAGTCGGCACAGGCTCACGAGCCTGAGCATGGTCGGACTAACTGGAGTGACGGACCATCCAAGGTCGGATTAGAGGGGTTCTACTATATTTCCAAATATGTGGTGATTTCAGAATGTGTGGTTAGGCTGGAACGTAAGGGTGCAAATTTAAGTGCTGCAACTACAATGAGCTGCAATAAAGTTTGTATTTTTTCTTCACAAAAAATATTTGTCTCTCTATTTCCGGATATGTAGTGACTTCCGAGTGTGTGGTTAGGCAGGAATCTAAGAGAGCAGCTCAATTTGTTACAAGTGAGTCAAGGAACAATAATATTCATATTCTTTCATGTCACAAAGTCAACAGCCAATCATGCAAGCATCGATATTGTGCATGATGTCAAAATGACGTCACATTTGCAGGAATTGTTGTGAAACGGGCATTATCCTTCTTCACTGGGCACAGAACTTGATGGGAAGTAGTGGTGAACAGTGTTCAAGTCATTTTGTGAAGCTGCAGAAACAGATGTATGGTTTGCATTGTTGGATCGAAACATGTCATTATAATGTGTCTAAAAGTTTCAGAAACCAATCATTCAAAAGTCAAAATTTTTTTACTTCATTTTGCAACTTGAGATTTATCAGATACTCACTATCCTCACATCAGTTAATTTTCTACGTACTAGCCCAGCCTGCAGCCATTAACATGCCTCTAAGAAGACAACGAAGCCAACGCCAAACAATCAGCTAAGTAAATACTCTATATTGTAGTATGTGGATATGTTCTTTGATGTATCCCAGTTTAAAACAATGACAAACATCTGGTCTAAGGACAAATCATTGGATATGCAGCACTGAAAAGGTATATCACACATTCCATGCATGTGTACCTAGTTCTTTAACAAGTTATCATTAACAGGGTTCTGTCACTACTGTTGTAGGACTCAAACAAGAACACCGAGGATGTGTGGCCAGAGGAGTTGGAAGCCTGGTTTCAATGTACAATCCAGTGTGTGCATTGTTTCCTTCATCTCTACCTTAAGTATTTCTCTCTCCACAATTTTCAAAAGCTTTTGGTTTCATAACCAAAACTTTACCCCTACAATAATGAATCCATCTTAAAGCCATTTTAACTTGGAACATAGACAGCAGTCTTCTCTGCTGGCATCACATTTCACAATACTTTTGAATTTAGGGAGATCTTTAATGCAGTGCATAGAAACAAACTGAGCAGGTAATACATACTGAATTGTGTGTTTGCAAATCTCAACAGCCATATCTTACAGTGTCTGTATTTATTCGTGTATACTATGAAAATATGCAGTTTACTTGATGCACCACATTAAAGATCTCTCCCAAATGCATCACTTAACACAATTTGTTGCACAAAAGGATTGGGAAATGTAATGTCAGTATATAAAACTGTTACAGGAGCAGTGTTCATGGGATATAGTTTATTTTTGTATGATGTCACATATACTGCATCAGCCTTTTACACAGGGAATGAACTGTAATTTTCAGGTTACATACAAACTTTAGAGCTTTGAGATCAGTCAAGGTCCAATGCAAACAAACTGATGTTTATCAGTTACCAATACCAGTAAAGTTTTGCAACCATATTTGCGACATTTTTAGGCCTACATGAAAATGGAGAAAAATCCAAATTTTACAATATTTCATAAAAACTGCCATTTTTGCATGATGTCATTAAAAATGTTATTTTCAAACTATTCTTTGTGTTATCATTTATGCAAATTTTTCACATCCGTTTTAACTTGACATTAGTTGCAATGTCAAGTGAACAAGTAACAACCCCAATGGGTTTATGGTTTCATCACTCACAATTTCAGAAAATGAATCAGTTTGCAAGGGATTTCATGCAAGACTTTATACCGCTAGCTGCCAATTGTATTGTACAGTAACAAATAACTAATCCCCTAGTACACATCAAGTCAGCTGACAGTGTCCTGATGTCCAGGAAATGATTCTAAACAAGTTTTCTAAAGTGTTAGCATTTATTTGCTTGGACCTATGAGTGTAAACAGCTTCAAAATGGGTGTTCACACAAACGCATCTAATGGCTATCCAAAATACAATCTGGAGCACAAAATGTTTTGTACTTCACCAACTCTGAAAGCAACATGGGTCTCACCAAATGGATATTCATTCCAGCTCTGAGTTTTCCAGCACCAAGTTAAAACTCGCATTTCTATCAAACACAAATTGGGTAGGTGGCTCTTACTTGGATCCCAAATGAACTCTTGTTGATGTTGGACAACTTAGAAACATGACTTCAGCTGATCTTGCAAAAAACAAATGCTGGGTGGGGCAGAATTTAATTTAGCCAGAAAGTGCATAGCATGATTATAATTTCTGACTGGATTGGAAGTTCAGTTCACAAACGTTCTTGAGTAAGCTACATACGAAGTGTTCTAAAGTCATTTGTCGCTGCTCTGTGCTCTCGTGGGGGTCCTTCTAACATCTTAACATGTTGTGCCTGGCACAATTGTGTTCTATCCAGGGTCATAAAAAGCAATTTCTAAATATTTCAGAGCTTTCAAAAATCTTAATTTAAGAATGGTTGCAAGTGGCAATCCCATAAGGAAGACAACCAAATCATAATCCACCATCACCACTAAAAAAGAGAATTTTTATACATCTGCTGCCATTAGTCACTTCCCAATAGTCAGAACTGTTGGGCATATCGATCCAAGATATGTAGTCCTTCAGCTCATACGGATTTTTGAATTTTGTGCCGTGACGTTGCAGCACAGTAGAAGTTCTGCACTGCTCAGCAGGTGGCACCACTGCTGGAAAAGTTTTCTCACTGCAGCAAGAGGGCAAAGGATTTGGACAAGTTGCTGCTAGTGCTACCAGACACAACAGCTGAGTGACTGCAGTCTGTGACAGGGAGTAAAAGAACATGGAAGCAACATCTGAAGAAGAAGACTGGCAACTGAGCAAGAAGACAACAGGCAAATAACAACAATGAGTGCCTGGAGGACTGGCCACCCAGTGTCGTCTTCCACCCACCCAAAGAGAAATTCTCATATTGACAGCCCTCTGCTTTGCTATTTAGACAGTGAATTGCCATAATATGTTATGTGGATTTCATGTTCAAGTTACCGAGCATGTTACTCTCATTTTGGTTTTGTTCTGTTTTCTTCCACAATAATAATTTCATCGCGAAAAGCAATGATAGTAGAGGCAAATGCTGTGATGATGCACATGGTCAACATCTGCACTGTGGTGTGAAGAAATGCAGCACCCAGGGTCTTCCCCTAGTAAATTGTAACGAGTAACACCATACGTTTCTTCAAAGATTGACAAATGTATCAATAAGAAGTACTGCTTAAAATGAAAAGTCTACTGTTGCATCATACTATGAACTACACAATAAAATCTGTTAAGCCCAGCCTGTGGTAAATGTCTGAGACACTGGGTTTTCAGAAATGATGTAAGACTTTGGATGATAATTCATTCTGGTGTGTGTCCTACACAATTACTTGTGCTGTGGTGCAACGCCCACTGGGTGACATGGGATCCTTCACTTGTTTCAACAGCTGGCTCATGATAACCTCTTTCCAAATCAATTAATGTGTACAATCAAAACACACCTCATTAAGTCAATTGAGGAGCATATCAGTGACACATGGGTCATCAAGCTGTACCAAATCACATTTGCTACAGGGACTGTACAGTGTAACATAGACAAGGTTGATGCCAGCTCTCTTATGGAGAAGTGTCAATGTGGGTTCCTCTGTTGTACAATTAAAGGTCTTCCTTCCCCTTTCTACTCTCTACTGTATGAACAAAATTTTGGATTTTAACGGACTGCATCTGTGTTGTTGGAGAAATGTTCTGTGACAGACTGAATTACGACATAGGGAACAGCAGTGCGAGTGCCATTCAACTATAAAATTTACACTGTCACAGGTTCTCCTAATTTGCTAGTTTAGTGTTGTAGATGCTGTAGAGCAATTCGTATAACTCAGAAAATCAAGCCATGATCTTTTATTATCCTCTTTAATGGTGTAATGTACCTTAGCTTCACAATTTTAAAGGCTTCAAGATATTCCACAGATAAGCTACACAAGGATCTTTGCAGCCACTTGTGCATAATCACAGACCTGCACTCACCTCACCACTGGACAGGCAGCATTCTAAGTTTACCAGAAGACTGCATTGGGAGCAGAATGAGTCAGTGTAGTGACTCTGGCATGAAAAATATTTATATTTACATTAAGGCTGATTCAGGATTGACCCTTGTTAAAGAGCATCACAGAAAAGGCCACTGCTGACGTCATCGCAGCATTCTCCTTGTTTTATCAAAGTGTGTGAAATACAGCAGCTCTGCCTGAGGGATATGAGGAACAGCATTCTAAATGGTCTGCTGTAGTACTTCAGTGTGTGAGAATTATTAGAGTTCACCTGACCCTTCAAAAAACGAGCGTGTGGCACTGATGGTCGGGAAGCCACATCCGGGAAGTTCACCCGTGTTGCAAGTCTTATTTCAGGTGATGCCACATTGGGAGACTTCAGTGTCAGTGATGATGAAACGATGATGAGGACAACACAATACCCAGTCCACGAGTGGAGAAAATCCCCAACCTGGCCAGGAATCGAACCCGGACCTGCTGCATGGTAGGCAAACACGTAACCATTCAGCCAAGCAGGCTAACCCTTCTATTTGCCCAACACATGAAAATCACAGTGGGAAAGATCAGGCGACTGGGGTGTCCATGAGACTGTGCTACTTTGCTGACTGTCCTCCTCTCACTGAACACAGCACACATTTGTGACAAGCTTGTCACGAGGGTATGTGCTGTCGCTCTGTCATGCTGTTGCTCTGTCTTGTTGAAAATATCTGTACAGCCATTCACCCTCTGCGGGTTGATCCACATATAGATCAAACATTATCTGGATATTCAACCTAGCATTAAACAGTTGTTATAGAATCTTGTTATAATGTGGATGCCAGACACTGAGTACAAAACAACAATCTTAAGATAATGCAGCACCTCTTCAAAGTATTGATGGGATTTTCTGATGCATAATGGTGCAAGTTCTGTAAGTTCGCATACATCGACAGGCTGAACTAAAGAAATGAAAAACTGAGGATCCAAAGTCCTGATTCCACTTCACTCAGAAACCACTAGCAGAACTCAATATGCAAAAGTTCATTTGAGTGCTTACTCATGCACAACAGTGAATTTATAAGGATAAAGATGCGGGTCCTTTCCAACAATGTTTCAACAACACAATCTCTTTATTAATTCCCATTCACACAGACAAACAGAACCAAGATTTCCTTACACTTCCAGGCTTTCCTTCCCTTGAGCAATGTTTTCTTGCATCCGAATTTTTTTCGCATTGATACAGTTTATATTCACTGCAGAGCCCATTTTGCCACCAAGTTTTGCATTGCGTTCTGTGCTGGTGGTTTTGCCAAAATACTTCCAGTCTTAAGCTCTTGCACAAACAATTTTCTATGCAATGTGCTTTGCGTAACACTTGACAATGACAGTGTGCCATTTCAGACGCTCATTTCACTAACTCAAATGTAATGACACAACAGTGAATTTATAAGGATAAAGATGCGGGTCCTTTCCAACAGCACTCAATAGTTGCGCATGCACAGACACGTGACAATTACCAACTGGTGCACTGAAATCACAGTTTCCAACATTTTCTGTGATGGGCAGTTCTCCTTTTCATTAACACATCAGTCTTACAACTATTTCTGACACCAGTTTCTCCTTCCTCTTCTTTTTGAGAAATTGCTGAACCACAGCCTAGGGACTGGGTAGATAAGGAAGCACTGGTAGATATGAAACTATGAGCACAGCACACAATTTTCATCAATGCACATTCCACTGCAGAGTGAAAATTAATTCTGTTTATAATATTTTGACTGAAATGTTATCAACCCCATGAGAATTTTCACTTCTAACAAGGAAACATCACCAACCTGACTTCATATTTTAAAGAGGAAAAAGCACACATTCCAGATAGCTGTGCAACCGATCCCACGCAAAAATTTAGGCCATAATTCTAACAGTACAAAGTTACAGCTTTTTGAATGTAAAGGTTTTAAACATTCACACACACCAACTGCCACTCGCTCCACCCCACTGCAGCCACCCAATGTCCAAACAGGAAGTACAATACAGTGAAGTGAGTAAGAGGCCCATGTTCTTAATGTCAATGAACTAAAAAATGACAGTGCTTGTTCAGTGAGTCAAAGTGTGCTGTTTCAAACATATAATTGGTGCCAGAGAGCTCTTGGCTTTGAACATCTCTATGCTGCTGTTCACAAATACAGTGTAAAGTAATGTAAGACTGAGTGTGTTGTTAAAGAAGCAGTGTAGCACTGTTTCCTTATGAATAAAGCTTTCGTGCTTTGTTTTCTTTGAACTGGAAAACCGACACTGTTAAAGTGAAGTACTTTTGCAGGAGATGCACTCTTCAAACTGACTGGCATGATTAAATTGTAAATTAACTCTATTTAATAATAATTCTTCAGTTGCTTAGGTTATTCATTCTGATTTTAAGGCATATATATTGTTGAGTGTTTTGTGTGAAATAACATTCACATTCTTGAGCCAGACGTATTATGTACACCTTTTGAATAAATTAACTTGTTCTCTGAACAAGAATTCAAAACACATTTCCTCACCTTCAATATCCCATGAATAGGAGGTCACTGGCTGTTTCCGCTGTACAGTACTTCGCGCTCCGGCATATTAGACAGTTGCAGTGGGGTGAAGCAAGGGACACACAACTACTGTGTGCGAAGTTTAAAAGCTGCACGTTTAAAAGGTCATAACTGTTTATGATCAGAATTATGGCCCAAATATCATGTAGGATTAATTACTGGGGCCAATATCTTGCTACTGTGCTTTTTCTCCTTTAAAATATGATGTCAAGCTGGTAATGTTTCCTTGTAAGAAACTTCATTTTCCTGATTTCCCTGGAAGAAGTAGCACTGACTGAATGCTTGCAGACTGATTGCCTAAATACTGCAATACTTTTTTATTTTGAACTGTCTGCCAAGTTTCTCAGTCACATTTAGAATTTAATTGTTAAAGAGCGCTGCTATATATTTAGTGTCATTGAGCATTTGATCATCATCAAGTGCCAGCATGTTCTCAACAGCAGACTGAAAGTACAATGAGCTATTTACATTTTCTTTTCCCTATTTGCTCTGTTCTCTTACTGGATCCAATAGTAGAAATTGCCAGTGGGCATCTTGGCAAGTGCTTTCTTACTTGCAAGTAAACTTGCTTGTACAGCTGTTTGTTTTAGCATCAACAACCTTGATTGGTGTTTCCTCGGAAGTTGGCATCTTGAACACCAACTAGAAAAACATATTAAATAACAGAAGGGTGCAGCGTTCTGCATGGTAGTTCTCATCTTTGTGGGATATTCCAAATTGGCTAAATAGCAAGGAAATATTTTCCTCGTTAACTTTTGGTATTCATTATTTGAAAATAAAAAGACCTATATTCGCTGACTGAGTGGTTCACCCCACTTGCATAGAAAAAATGTATGAAATTCTAGGGTCATATAGTACAAATGGACGACTCTCGCTTTATCAAGAAAATCTTTCATATCATCAATGGAAGCAGACAGTCCAAAATCCATTGGCCAGTAGGCACCCAAAGTGACCACACTGGCAACTACATGGACTATACACAAGCAGAAAATCAACATACATAACTTCATACCCAAGAATCCAACAGGAAGGAATTTGGAACTTAAAAATGCATGGATGCAAGACAGAAGATAGGTCCAAAGTGAAAGGATTAGGAAGTATTGAGAAAATGACAAATTCAGTGCTGAATCATTGTTCGATGTGCTTGTAAAAGGGTGAAATGATATATATAAAATAAATAAATAAAATTTACTCCTCAAGTTTAAACTTTGCAGATCCTACAAAGAAAGTAATAGAGACTAAAGCTCTTGAAAGTAGAGCTTCCCGTGACAATGACTTTATAGAAAATAAATCTACCAGAACTTTGAATGTTTTCACATAACGACGGAATTTCTTGATGACTTATGAGTGATCTAGACAGCGAATACTGCTCAAAACTCTTAAAACCATTGAACTAGTGTACCTACTCTCAATGATGTAACATAACTACTCTATGAAAGGTATCAGCTTAAAGGTTACAAAAACATTTGCATCCTTATTACAAAATTTGCCAGCCTTCACTAGAGTCTCCCGAAGACCAAGTATTCCATATTTAGAACTAAGAAACTGAGGAACTACCTGTAACATGTTCAGTGGGACTTCTCTTAACGAGCATCCCCCATAATGCACAATTCACATATTGAGAAAAACAATCTGTAAAAAAATGACTCACTCAATGAGCCATGTTTTGCTTAACAAGTGAAGACAATTTAGTGTGAAGTCACCAGCCGTTCACGCATAGTGCGGGAATCGTTCAACAATATAAATACCTTTCATTGGCACCAACAGCATTTGAACAATGTCTTTAGTACATACTGCAGTCTGGGTTTAGCACTCTCTCTGCCACCATCTTCGTGCAGCTGGTGATCACGTGAAACTTTCTGGCAGATTAAAACTGTGTGCCGGACCAAGACTCGAACTCGGGACCTTTGCCTTTCGCGGGCAAGTGCTCTACCAACTGAGCTACCCAAGCACGACTCACGCCCCATCCACACAACTTTACTTCTGCCAGTACCTCGTCTCCTACCTTCCAAACTTTACAGAAGCTCTCCTGCCAGAAAAGTTTCATATCAGCACACTCTACACTGCAGAGTGAAAATCTCATTCTGGTGATCACATATTTTTCACATAGCATTTTTTTTGCATGCAAATTTTAATAATCTTTGCAGAAATGTCCCCGAAGTTAAAGCAGCAAGAAGACAACCATAAGAGGAAGAAAATGACCTAAGATGAAACGTAAAATCATTGAAAAACACGAATGTGGTGTGAGCGTTGCTAATTTAGCACGCACGTACTAACATTCTACATCAACTATTTGCACTATCCTCAAGAACAAAAACAAGATTAAGGAGACAGATGCTTCAAAGGGAATGACAAGAGGATCTAACCAATCGCTTCGTATTCTGGACGATGTAGAAAGGATGCTCCTTATTTGGATAAATGAAAAGCAATTACAAGGCAACACTATTAATGAGAACATCATTTGTGAGAAGGTGAGAATGATTTTTGTTGCCCTCGTTAAGATGATGCCGGGATCAGCAGGCGAAGAAGTGTCTAAGGGAAGCTGTGGGTGTTTCGAGTAGATAAGAACCAGTATCCACAGCACTGCAAGGAATGGTGAAGCAGCCAGCTGCGACACAAAGGCAGCAGAGAACTTCATCAGCCAATGAAAGACTGTCTCACACTGCTATTGTGTGACAATGGAAGTGGCGATTTGGAAATTAATCTGTTGCTTGTTTGCCATTCAGAAACACCATGAGCCCTCAAGAAGTGTAAAGTCCAGAAGAACAAGTTAAATGTGACGTGGAGGTCCAGCACAAAGGCTTAGGCGACACTTGATCTTTTTTGTGATTGGATCAATGAATGGTTTGGTCCTTCTGTGCCAAATATTTGCTTGAGATGAATCTCCCACTCCATGTCTTGTTTGTTATGGACAATGCTCCTGCCCATTATCCAGACTCACAAGACCACTGTTGTGACTCGCCGATCTTTCAAAGTGCCGCCACGCAGTTACGCGCGTCCTCTATATGCGGCGCTGCCTGCCAGCCATGCAGCAGCCGCGCCATCTAAGCGGCCAAGCAGCCAGCGGCTGCCAGACTTGGACTCATTGTCAGTGCTGATTTGAATTTTACCGTGCTCACATGGCTTGCTTTGTCAACTTGCTCTGTGACTTACATGTGTAGTGTCATTTTGGAATATGTGTATTCAACTTGACGTTATAACAATTGGCGATGAGGATGGGATGGTATTCATCCGTTTCAGCAAACTGTCGCTGCGATCGATGCCCTTCCTCACCATACATCTGTTAAGGAACTGCAGGCCTTCTTGGGGAAAATAGCATACTATCACAGGTTTTTACTGTCTGCTGCTTCCATGGCTCAGCCGTTGCATCGCCTGTTGCATAAAAACATGCCTTTTCACTGGTCCGCGTCATGCGATGCAGCTTTCCAGAAATTGAAAACTATGCTGAAAAAGGCCCCGTGCCTGGCTACTTATCGACCTGGCCAACATCTCATTCTTGCCACGGATGCCTCTCAATACGGGGTTGGTGCAGTCCTTGTACACAGTTTTTCTGACGCTTCTGAACAACCCATTGCTTCTGCCTCCAAAATGCTCACGGATGCCCAACGAAAATATTCTCAACTTGAAAAAGAAGCTTTGGGCATTATTTATGCTCTTCATAAGTTTGGTGTTTTCTTTTATGGATCCAAGTTTCATCTTGTTACGGACCACAAACCACTTGTTTCCTTGTTTCATCCATCAACGTTGCTTCCCGACAAGGCTGCACACCGCCTCCAGCATTGGGCTCTTTACTTGTCTCGTTTCAATTATGAGATTCATTTCCGGCCGATGGCTCAACATGCGAATGCTGATGCACTGTCTCGCCTTCTCATGGGTCCTGATCTGGCATTTGATAGGGACGAACTTTTGTGTTTCCACCCGGATGTTGCCGAGCAGCAGGTTGTGGACGGGTTCCCCACCACCAAGGACCGGCTGGCGGCTGCTACGGGTTCTGACCCTACCCTCTTCCGGGTTTTACGCTGTATTCAGGATTGGCCAGATCGTCCGTCCGCTAAGACTTCTGATCCGTTGCGGAACTACTATGCTTTGCGTTACCGCCTCACAGCTAGGGATGGTGCTATCCTCCTGTCCACCAAAAATGCTTTGCCACGTGTTGTGGTACCTGCGTCTTTGCGTGCTTCGGTCTTGCGCCTCCTTCACGAAGGGCACTAGGGTGTCTCTCGCACAAATTCTCTGGCACGCCGTCATGTGTACTGGCCTGGCACCGACTCGTGAAATAGCGCACATGGTCGCTGCCTGCGGCCCTTGTGCGTCACAGGCCGCCGCCCCGAAGTCATCTTTGTCACCGTGGCCTTCGTCTGAGAAGCCCTGGGAGCGCATTCATGCTGACTTCGCGGGACCTTTTTTTAGGTACTTATTGGCTACTCGTAATTGACGCCTACTCTAACTTTCCTTTCATTGTCCGTTGCACGTCGCCTACCACCGCGGCAACCACAAGGGCTCTCGCTCGCATTTTCTCTTTGGAAGGCCTTCCCTCTACTCTTATTACTGATAATGGTCCGCAATTTGTCTCTTCCGAATTTGCGGATTTTTGTGCTCGTCACGGTGTCATGCATGCCACGGCCCCTTCGTTCCATCCCCAATCAAACGGTGAAGCTGAACGACTGGTCCGCACATTTAAGGCTCAGATAAGGAAACTCCTGACTTCTTCTGCTGCTGATGATGCGCTTCTACAATTTCTGGCTTCCTACCGTTTCACCCCCATGGGTGACCACAGCCCGGCTGAGCTCTTACATGGCCGACAGCCCCACACGCTACTTCATCTTCTGTGGCCTTCCACCTCACGGCTGCGAGTGCCTTCACTTGGCCGGTTCACCGCCATCGACCTTGTATGGGTATGGGGATATGGCAGGTGGCCAAAATGGAGTCCGGGCCGCATCTTACGACACCGTGGCTGATGCCTGTATGAAATCCAGACGGACACGGGTGTTGCAGTGCATCATTCGGACCACCTTCGGCCTCGTGTGCCGGCAACGCCTGTTCCGAATGCCGCTCCACCACCTTCGGCTCTACCTGACGCTCAGAATTTTGGCATCTCTCATTATTCACAACGCAGCCCTCCCACTGTCATCTCAGTGCCAGCACAAGAACGGATGCCACCAGGAGACGTGCCCGTGCAGGAACCGGATGACCATCATCTGTCGGAACAACTCTACTCGCCTCCTTCTCCTACGGATGCCAACACATCGCCCATGTCTCCTGTTATATCAACCGGAATTGCTGCAATGGGCAGATTGGCGCACAGGGCCCCGGCACATTCGACCCCTATGTCTCCTGTCATCTCGACCCGTTATCATCGGGGACACTTCCGTCCGTACAGGAAGCCGCCTCCTCGAGACTTTACGGCCAGTCAAACAACACCTATGGACGTTAGCAATCTACAGGCCACCTCCATCAAGACCAGTGCAAAAAATTCAAAGGGGGGAAAAGTGTTGTGACTCACCGATCTTTCAAAGTGCCACCGCGCAGTTACGCGCATCCTCTATATGCGGCGCTGCCTGCCAGCCATGCAGCAGCCATGCCACCTAAGCGGCCAAGCAGCCAGCGGCCGCCAGACTTGGACTCAGTGCTGATTTGAATGTTACCGTGTTCACATGTCTTGCTTTGTCAACTTGCTCTGTGACTTACATGTGTTGTGTCGTTTTGGAATATGTGTGTTCAACTTGACATTATAACAACCACCTCCTCGAAGAATCTCAATTCGTCAAGATCCAATTTCTGCCTCCCAACACCACTCCATCACTCCAGACTATGGACAAGCAGATTGTTTCTAACTTTAAGAAGCTCTACACTACAGCACTTTTCTAGCATTGCTTTGAGTTGACTGAAGCTACCAAAATCACTCTCAGAGAGTTTTGGAATTTCAACACTGTTGCCTGCATAAAGATGATCAAAAAGATGCAGGGAAGGGGTTAGCAAGAGAACTCTCACTTCTGCATGGAAGAAGCTTTAGTCGGAGTGTGTTGTCGAATTTGACTCTGAGGCATTTGAGTACCCATGGAGCCTGTAGTAAACGAGATTGTGTCTTTGGCCAAGAGCTAGGAACTAGAAGTGGGTAACAATGATATCGATGAGCTTGTGGAAGATCACAGCCAACAAATGCCCACCAAAGACCTTATGGAGTTGCAATGTGTTTCACAGCAGAATTTGTGAAGAGTAGTTCAGAGGAGGAGGAGGAGGAGGAGGAGTTGGCGGTAACAGCAAAGCACCAGTCTTCTGATGCAATTGGAGAAAGGCTGAAAGCAGAGGAATCGGTTGCAAAATTATCACCCCAAAATGCAGTGGCTATGCGCACTACAAATTTCTTTGATGATAATGCTGTGTCGAATATTCGTGAAGTGTTGAAACATCGGCAGAAACAAATGACTATTGATAGATTCCTAGTCAAAAAGAATTAGCTATGTATTGTGAATAATAAGGTACGTAATACTGTAAGTATAATTTTGTTTGAATAAGATAAAACTTTTAGTACTTTTTCTGCGTGGAACGCATTATTGTGTTTTACATTAATTTACGTTTTGCTTAATGAGTATTTCACACTACGAGTAAGATTTTGGAAGAAAATATGCTTGCTATGCCAGGTTCCACTGTACAGGCTGCTACACACAATATGTGAACACAATCTGTGGTACACTGCAAGATGATTTCTAAAATTGGACCAATTTACATGGAATGACCAAGTGAGCTTTAGTTCTGCTCATAGACAAGGACTGAAGCATCCAGGATGTGCTGAAAACCAGTTGTAAGCTGCCTGAAGATGACAAAAAAATGTACGCAAACACCACAGTAATAGCAGTCTCTCAAGTTCCACGTAGATGTAACTTGTAACAGCGATTTCAATATAAAGTTAAACCTTGTACAGCCATCAAGTGAGAGTAAAGTTTGGTGTTTGTTTTGTGTTGTACTTCATGGGATTATATATTTTATGACAATGTAACACCAAATATTAGGTACTATTTATTTCCGTTATTGTGTGCATAAAGCTTGGCAATAGCAAATCACCTCCACTAGAAATTTGCCCAAGAGGGCAGTGTGGGATTGTGGAATAGCGTAGCCAGCAATATCGTGAACTGCAGAGATACGCAGAAAGCATTATTTGCAAAACATTAACAACATTCTTAAAAATGATAACAGACAGCAATGTTTCTCAAGAACTTCTGATAAGGATTTGTGTACAAGTTACTCTGTAACTCACACCCACCTCATTCAGACAACTCACACCCACCCCATTCTGACATTTGCAGCTCTCAATTATTAATGAACATACCAAACAGAACACGATCTGTGCATTTTAGTCCAAGATCAATGACAGAGTTGGTTACAGGTGAGTACACAACCACATATACAAAAAATGATGTGCACTGAGGGAGCAAAGAACTTTTATGGGTGAGTTAATAATTATGAAGTAAATGCAAATTAAACAGTTTCTCCCTACCCTGTGATTCAATGACCTGCCCACAGCCTAGCGCTCCATCTCAAATGACCTCATCTTTGATGACATGTTAAAGACTATAGACTAGTCCCACCACACAATATAATGGAATACCTGAATAGCATATATGCAGAATATGTGGACAAACTGCACTATGAAATGAACTTGCTAATCAACAAGAAACCACATCATACGGCTACTCTGTCAAGTAATGTTCTATAAATACAACTAAACTGTTCCACACTAAGTACTTGGGACCCAGATCACCAAGGCACTAACACCTCTGGGAAACTGAAAATTTAAGAAGACCATAACTATATGGAAGACATCCATACAGTCGTCTGGTTAAAATTACTTGATAGATGACACTTCACATATTGGAGCTGGTTTGCTCCAATCTGAGCACTCAAACTCACTCTAAACCATTCATCATTGCCAAATTGCCACAACAATTGATCAGCTAACTTTCTTTCTTGATGTGTTTCAATCCTGAATCATGGGTCTGGCAATTTTATTTCAGATGTCTTCACACATGACAACTACAACAACAACGACACACACACACACACACACACACACACACACACACACACACACACACACACCAATGCCAATGAAATACATACACTTCATAAATAGCACTTACCAAACACAACTGGATACTTTTGCACAAGATGCGATTCAGTGTCACATATACTGTTATCATAATCACAGTGATCATCTAACATTAGAAAATGTTCGAACAACACTGCATAAAGCCAAATTTTTGAAGGCTGCGATCCATCCTTGAAAAAAGGTCACCACATGCATTAATGTAATTACTTACCCCAGTGTTAAGGTCTAGTGCAATGGTTATTAACCTGACATAAAAGGTCATAGGTTCAAATCCTGTCAATTATAACGATTTCTTTTTAATTTCAAAATCTAAGTTTATTATTTTAATTCTATTAATTGGTTTAAATGCAAATTTATTATTTCAAATTCTTTGGCACACCATTTTCATCATCACACTGACTTTTTTATTTGCTCTAATTTTTCTTCCTATCACTTTTTATTGTTCGGTTTCTGCTTGTGTCACCTATAATCTGCAACCAAGTGCCAATGAGGACTTCATCGGTTGGTAACACAGCAGCTCGTGTAGCCAGTGTGAGACGTTTCAAGCAACCAATGATAGGGAGAAATACAGTTTACTTTTAGTGCTGACACCAAATTTCTCCTGTCTTGAGATTGGTCATAGAGGTTAACTTTAATTGCTGTGAACAAAGCGATTGTGATCTAAGCTCTGTTGCAGATTACTGACTGCCTTTTTCTCAGATATATCGCACATTACAAGGTAGTGGTAGTCTACATGCAAGGCTGCAAAACACATCGTCGGCCACAGTGCAGTTATTGGTCACTTAAATCAGCTGTCGACAGAGCATCTCACATTTCTGATGTACTTCATGCCCCAATTCCAAAACCGCTCCGTGTTTCACATTAACAGCATTTGTGAAGAGCCCTGCCCTGTTTGTGTGTCACTGACAACCGAGCAGCAGGTGAAGGTCAATGTGACACCACAGTAATAGCAAGTGGCAGATTTCAACTATCAAGAAATTTTAATTGGACTACAGTCTCCTGTATGGAGTCACTTACATTTTGCAAACTATGCACTGGTGTTGCAGTATTAATTTTTCTATGTGTGTGTCTGCCTAAATGTGGCACATTTCTTCACCAACTGAACATCTGGGAAGGGAGAAGACACTGACGAGCTCTCTACCCTCATATTAGCACATGATTTGACAGCCATTGAGTCCTAAAACACAGGCAAGATAGTGAGCTTTACCCGATACTTTAAACTGCCAAGTTGTGTGTGTTGCAGTGAGTACTTGCTGGTTTCCCAGATATTGTTCCCTCCACACTGCCGCTCTCAGTCACCACTTTTCGAGCAAAGAACCTCATCCTTTCACCGTATCATCACATTTTTGATGTCCGAAAACACAAACAACGAAAAAATTTTAAGAATGAAACACGAATAAAGAAGATATCCCAATGTATTGTACAAGATGTACAGTACCAAGCAAAGGAATGCTGTAACATACCAGTAATGTTGAGGAAACGGAAGGCACCGGTTTCCCCGAATGACAAGGAATAGTCGTCGCTAGTCAGCTCGCAAACATTTTTCTAAAGAATTACAGCACAACAGTTCCACAGGGTGGGTAAACTTTACCTGCTTCAACAAATATGTGACGTAACATTTTTTTATGGCAATATGCTTGACAGAACACATCCTCAGCTAGGTAACCCGCGAAATGTTTGGTTTTTCTGAAACATCATGGGGTGGCATCCTTGACGTACTGCCACATTCTGTCCATGTTGCAAACGTGAACGTAACAATCTTTCATATCTATGAAGTTCAGACTATGGTTCACTGTATGGTACAGGAAACCTTCAGTACCATGGGTGTTGTTTGAACTGTAGCTGTCACAAACAACGTCGTCATTGGAAGGACCTTTTCTGTTATTATTCTGAACAACAATTCCTTCAACTGGCATGAGGAAGAACTTTTCAACCTTCGCTGAATTGCACTGAACACCCTATTTCCTACAATCTCACGGCCTTTGTTGTGTTTCCTTTTCTCAAATTTCGTTTTGTCAATTGACAACCAAACTGTTGCTTTCCAACCTAACTTCTGGGCTTCACTAACTCACAACTAAACTGTTGCATTCCAACCTAACCTAGACCTCTGGCTATGCTACAGATCAGGCTTGTCACCACACTCCTGGAATTGCGACCTATTCGTAGAATAAAAGTCAAACAACAAACAATATCAAAGTCACTGCTTCACTGCAACCAATTTAACCCTAAATCGCTAAACCCTCCTAAAATTAATGATTGCAACTGGTACTAATCCACAATTTTAACTGGACAACTGTTAGTATAGGGTGTAAAACAGGACATTTTGTACTTATTTTTTATGTGAAATATCAATTGAAACCTTATAATTATCTAGTGCATAAACAATAAATAATTATTTCCTCTGAATAAAATATGGAACAGTAAAACTCATGACGGCTTAGTAACAACGTCACAATGTTCTCCCCTTTAATGTTCTAGGTTTAAGTTCTGTTGTTACGCCCATGCCATAACATACCCTCAGAAATTGCAATATTGAAACCACTACATATGTGGAATAAAAGAGCCATACATTTCTCTCAAACAAGAATAGAAATGTCATTGCTTCATTTGCATCATAAGATGTCTTACATCCCACCTAACCACAATTCTGATGAAAAGAAAAAGCAGGACCAAGATCATATATGAAGTCATAGCTCTACATGTTCGTATACTATACATATTTTAATTTAAATGTACTCGCAACGTAATACATTATTGTTAACTGAATAGATCACGTCTACTCACTGTAACTGGCTAACTAGATCACGTGTCCTGTGCTCTGATTGTGTAACAAAAACACATTGTACACCACAATCTCGATTTCACAGTTTCTGAATCCAATGCGCCGCATTTGGAGGATTTCATATTTACACTTGCTTATTGTGCAAATATGCAGTTTCAATGCTGCAGCACATTAAAAATATACCCAAGAAATGTTCTTTTCTTGTTGGTTTGTTGTGCTACAGTGTCTGAAAGTGCGATGCCAACATATAAAAATTTTACCCCGTATAAGGCAACTCTGATGTAATTAGGGATTTTTAAGCTTATTTTTACACAATAGCTCATTTTAAACAATATGAAATGTGCTATTCAATTAGACATAGATGCATTTCTTTCTTTGTTCTTGTCTGGTGTCAATTTTTGAAAAGGTCTGTGTTGAAGAAGTCGACTTTCTCAGTTTTTCTTTAAGCAATACATACTTGGTTTTTTCATATTCTACATGTTTAAATAAAACTGCAGAAGAAATTTAAGCTGTTGGGAGGTAATGCTAGACAAGGATAAGAGATCTCCCAGGAAAGATCAAAATTCACTGTAGGCTATTCTTGACAGAATGAAGATTGCTACCACAAATAGGTTTAACAAAGCTCCAAGAACATTAAGAATTAAAATTTGTGCCCTATCTCCACAACAGTCTACTGAGCACTGTGGCCCACATCCTGTCTTGAGGGGGAAAAAGGTTTATGGACTTGGTTATGGACTGCTCAAACATAGTTTTCGGATAGTAATGAAAATCTCTTTATGATGTTCTAAAGCTGTTGCAAACAATCAACCTGGAAAAAAGTGATGTAACAGCTGTCTCAAGAGTAACAACGTTTCTGCACAAAATGATGCTAAATGTGGAGCTAGAGGTTCTATTAGTGGGAAGAAAATTAAGAAACTGATTCCATGATGTATCTGAATGATAAGGATATGTCAAATGACTCTAGCAGAGATTTTAATACAGATGAAACTACCTTTTTTGTCTAAAGGGGAATTAATCGTAGATTGTTCTGTTTCTCAGCCAGTCACTACAATACTTTTTGTCAATTACTTTTCTGTTCAACTTAATTATTGTAACTTTTCTCTACTTTATGCATGTCTGTTTTCTTATGTGCTTGTATAAAGAACAATTTGCTTTCTAGCAAACTGATTCTACAATTATTTAAAGCCTGAGTTTTATAAACCCCTTTTTATGCTAAAGACAATCTGTATGTCAAGTAATGGGGTCAACAGAAGCATCTGATTCCACCCATTTGCTTTGACCCATGATATAAGGGTGGTGTTGTGTGACATCATTATGGTGCGGAGTTTGAGTTGGCTGTATTTGTAGATTTGTGTTGTTGTGTTTGATGGCATCCTCTGTTCGCGTGTATGTTTGGGATGTTGTGTTTTTGGTTTCTTTTTTCATAGTTGTATGTGGTGGTTTTTCGTATCAATAGTTATAGTTGACCTATATAGGTCAAGGGAAATGACCGATTCCAATTTTCGTATTTTTGTATGTAGGTACTGGTGTTTTGGTATTGTCAGCTGTGATTAAAGGAAAAGTCTGATTCCAATTTCCATAGTTTTTGCTGTAAGCGTTGGTGTTTTGGTATCGTCAGCTGCAGTTGAATTGTATAGGTCAAGGGAAGTGTCCAATTCCTGGAGATTTTGTAATTTTTTTTTTTTTTGTTCATCATCTTGTGTGTTTTGGGATAATGGTGTTTCTTTTTTTTTTACCATTATATTTAGGTTGTCCCCTCCCTAAAACCCTCAATTGTTCCGTTAGTCTGATTTATTTTTGGAGGGAGATGTTATTGTCTTATTTATACGTACTTTCATGTTTGTTGCCATGTGCATGCAGTGATATCATAGGAGCCACTACTGAATAAGTTTTCAGCAAAGCAGTTAAAATTTAACCCCTCTGTTTCTCATGTTGTTTACATTTGTGCACTAAAGAGAGTTGCAATTGCATTTGTGTACTGAAAGTCTGTGCTGTGTTCACGAAATGGAAGACTCAGAATTTGCTTTTGTTAGTATAATAAAAGATCACCCAAAGAATAACAGCAAATTGCCCTACACTAGAAAAAGAGAAAACTGATAGATTGAAAGAGCTTAAGCTATGATATACGACAAGTTTTAGAAAAGACATTACATTATGTGCATATATTTAAAAAAGTGTATAACATGAAGTCATAATAAAGCTGTAAGACTAATTTGAAGAACACAGCCTGGAACATGAAGATAACTATAACAAAATGGCAGGAACTTGAAGGGGACAAGTGTAACCCTATGAAAAACAGAATTCTGGTGTCATCCTCTCATTTTTCTATTATAAGCTTAAGGTGTTGTGGTTATGAATTAGCAAGCTATTTATTGTTTATCCTGCAGAAATAAAACAGTTTGTGGTAAAAGTAGTCTATTTTTGGTAAACCTAGTAGGCCTACAGTGGAGCATTACGAAAAATGAACAGAAGGATAGCCCGCCACCCGATGTTTCTGTATAATCCACCTTGCTATATACACTCACTTCAAAAAACAACCATGAAACAATATTAGAGTCAGGGGCGTTTTATAGCAGGGGCATCAACATTGACAAGTGCGCCTTCCCCAAGAGTATAGTTGTGGAATCACTTGATTCCAACGCTATCCATTTCGAATCATAATAATTTTGGCAAATGCCACCAACCGTGATTGCAAATCCTCCTGATGTAATAGGTACTGAAGAGAGAATTGCTGCTTTGTCACCTGTTTTGGCCACAAACTACAAAAATTAAATATGGAGACAGGAAATAAAAAATGATTTAATGCAGAGCTACAGAGCCTGATTCTGCTGAACAAGCTAGACGTTTTGAAGTCAAAGCAGTGATTATGATGCGAGACGACGAAAAAGAAAAATGCTTTACATTCCCTTATGTAGCAAAGAACAATTTCACTTTATTCAGCATGGTATTTTGCACTGTAAGCCTTCTAAAATTAAAAACAATTCTTTAAATTATACTTTATCGCCATTCCATATCCTCTTAAGGATTCAACACAATTTCCTTTACAGTGCAACAATAACTAGTTCCAGTTTGAAATGTTACAGGTCACGCAATTTGGGCACTTATTTACTGTAGTATCTGTAAACACCTTCACAACATCGATTTTTGGTAAAAGAAAAATTGATGAGAGAGGTGGAAGGAAAAACACTAAATTCCATTTTCTTATGTGGTAAGACAACAATTCATAATTTACATCAAAATAGTATTTTCTTCATTCGAAGTGATAATTTCTCCGACCACCTTTAACCTCAGAATATTCTCAAATACTCTTAAGTATATTCCCCGTTCCAGTCATACAATCCATTATCTAACTTGACATTAGTTCTCCTCCCCCCCCCCCCCCACTCCACTAAATTTGCAATGGCCCACTAAATTATTTTAAACTTCAAAATGTGTTATTCCCCGTTTAAATTCTCAAGAATATGGATACATACTTTGTGGAAAGGTTAAAAAATGGCATCATCAAATCTAACGCCGTTTCACGGCAAAGCAATCGGGCTGGAGCACTGTAGTTTTCGTAGTCCGCTCCAATAAAATGTCAGCATAAAACTTCGAGTAAAATATAGTAGGAACTCAATTCCCCAAAAATTTCTTCCTCTATCCGTTTGACAAAGATTCTGTAAAGCTTCACAAAAACACGTAACAAGAGATGTACTACAATTATGACTTTTGAGAGAGATCTAGACAGAAATAGGCAGTATTCAAAATCGTGATTTAAAAAATAATACACGGTAATTAAAATAGTACTGGAACTCCCTCAAGGTGAACTCTAAAAAACGGACGCAAACTAAAATAAATCGCGGTACAGATTTAACAAATGCTGGATATTCACGTACAGCAAGCTCCGGGGCACACAACATTAAAGCTTAAGTAATTTAATTAAGAAGCACAGAAGTTGAGCCTTACATATGGATTCTTCTCAACTACATACCTCAAATAAAATCACAGGCCGGCTACGTACAACAAATAAATCTCCTCTCCACCATTTACAAACAATACAACTATATTCTCAAAGATGATTACATGTCAAAGTTACAAGTACAATAACTGCTCGTTATTGGCAAGAAGTGATGATTGGCGCCAACGCAATATCAAAATGCATGGATTTCAGATGCATCTGCATCTACTTCTAGGAACCAACGTGTAGTACATAACAGACAGTACTACGCATTCTGTCAGTTACTAGGGCACCTTTCCGTTCCATTCAAGCATGAAATTTATTTATCCATATAAATCTCTTTTTCAGTACAAATATTAATCCGGGTTCACACAGGCAACAAAAGTATCGCCACTGCTAATGGCAAACTGCAGTTGCTTTGTAGTTGCATGTCTGAAGTCCCAGTTTTCGGTGGCGCCATTTAAGAAGCGCAACTTTTGTCACGCCACGAAAAGTTGAACTTGGTTCTACTTTGTTGCGCCATTTTGCCTTCTCCACAATCGAATAACGTCATTCGATTGCTACCTCGCGGCTGGATTCAAACCTTTATAATGAGGATTCGTTCGCAGAAAGTGCTTTTGTTTGTGCGTTTGCTATTAATATGTCGAAAAAGGGGTCAACAGCGACAATTATGAGATTCTTGGAGGTGTATCAAGAACGAGAATGCCTTTGGGACCACAAAAGCGAATCATACAAAGACAGAAATTTGAGAGATGCTGCATTAATTGAAATAGTAAACAGTATGCGTGAATATGCACCTGGAATTGATGTAGCTACAACAAAATTAAAAATTCGAAATGCTTACGTGAATGAACATAAAAAAGTGCTGAAATCACTTAAGAGTGGTGCGTCTACAGACTGTATTTATAAACCCAGCCTTGCTTGGTTTGAAGCTGCAGACCGGTTCTTAAAACATGTAGTCGAGACAAGATAGACGAGAAACACTTTGGTAAGTAATATTTTACGTTTATTATGTTTCCAAAACATCTTATTTAGTAATATGTACAGCCGTTTAATCCGTTTCTTTGTTGTTAACTCTTCGCTCAGTTCTAATGCCACAATTTGCGCTACAACATTAACGCAGGCCCGAATCATTTCAGCTGAGGCAGGTGACGCCATTTTGCAAACTGCGCAATTACGTAGAATTTGTGGCGTCCTGTGTAAACGGTAGCTCACAGCGCCACTCCAGAATGACTTGACTTGCGATACTTCCGTTGCGTGTGTGAACCCGGCTTTATACACATGTTATTGTACTGAAAACCAATTTAGCTCTTCGTTTTACTACCATCAAAGATAATTCATTTATATTTTTACATCAAAGTGGATCCATACAGTGAATAATTACACATTTGATTAAATACTGTACGTTTACCATTTATTTATTTCTACAGTTGAAAGTATGAAGTAAAGTATTTTATGCATAAGATACGGTGAGATTAAATAGTAGCAGTTTTGCTGCAGATACGCTGTCACAAACCTTTTAAAGTTTTGTAGTTCAGGAAGAAATTTTATATGTTTTAATGATCTGTTGTGTAGTTTTCTTCCTCCATGATAAAGGCTACACCTTCTTGGCATCATGTGGTGCTGCAATGAATAACATGTATATCACTCTCTAATCTGGTACTATGATAAAGGACAATTTTCTTTTGAGCAAAAAGGTTTTTTTCTCAATAGCCTATATCTTTTTTAACATGCTTTACTCCTTCCAATATGTAAATGCAGGGAAGGGGTAAGATTTTAAGATCTGTAAATAAAAATTTGCCTGGTTTTCTGCTACTTGTTTGTTTCACTGTTCCTATAATTGCCTTTTGTTTCTTGAAAACTGTTTTGGTCCCATGTACATTTCCAGAGAAAATGGGACCATATTTCAGTACCAAACGTACACAAGCAAAGTATTCTGCGGTAACTGTTTCTCCAATAGTATTGCTGCGAAGAATTCTTCCTACATAACTTATTTTTGCTAGTTTTTAATTTAGAAATGTGGTATGTGAGTTCCATTTAAGATTTTCCTGGATGTGAATCCTAAGAAACTTGGTTTCAGTAACAGCACTAATGTTATGGTTATCCATACATACACTCCTGGAAATGGAAAAAAGAACACATTGACACCGGTGTGTCAGACCCACCATACTTGCTCCGGACACTGCGAGAGGGCTGTTCAAGCAATGATCACACGCACGGCACAGCGGACACACCAGGAACCGCGGTGTTGGCCGTCGAATGGCGCTAGCTGCGCAGCATTTGTGCAGTGTCAGCCAGTTTGCCGTGGCATACGGAGCTCCATCGCAGTCTTTAACACTGGTAGCATGCCGCGACAGCGTGGACGTGAACCGTATGTGCAGTTGACGGACTTTGAGCGAGGGCGTATAGTGGGCATGCGGGAGGCCGGGTGGACGTACCGCCGAATTGCTCAACACGTGGGGCGTGAGGTCTCCACAGTACATCGATGTTGTCGCCAGTGGTCAGCGGAAGGTGCACGTGCCCGTCGACCTGGGACCGGACCGCAGTGACGCACGGATGCACGCCAAGACCGTAGGATCCTACGCAGTGCCGTAGGGGACCGCACCGCCACTTCCCAGCAAATTAGGGACACTGTTGCTCCTGGGGTATCGGCGAGGACCATTCGCAACCGTCTCCATGAAGCTGGGCTACGGTCCCACACACCGTTAGCCCGTCTTCCACTCACGCCCCAACATCGTGCAGCCCGCCTCCAGTGGTGTCGCGACAGGCGTGAATGGAGGGACGAATGGAGACGTGTCGTCTTCAGCGATGAGAGTCGCTTCTGCCTTGGTGCCAATGATGGTCGTATGCGTGTTTGGCGCCGTGCAGGTGAGCGCCACAATCAGGACTGCATACGACCGAGGCACACAGGGCCAACACCCGGCATCATGGTGTGGGGAGCGATCTCCTACACTGGCCGTACACCACTGGTGATCGTCGAGGGGACACTGAATAGTGCACGGTACATCCAAACCGTCATCGAACCCATCGTTCTACCATTCCTAGACCGGCAAGGGAACTTGCTGTTCCAACAGGACAATGCACGTCCGCATGTATCCCGTGCCACCCAACGTGCTCTAGAAGGTGTAAGTCAACTACCCTGGCCAGCAAGATCTCCGGATCTGTCCCCCATTGAGCATGTTTGGGACTGGATGAAGCGTCGTCTCACGCGGTCTGCACGTCCAGCACGAACGCTGGTCCAACTGAGGCGCCAGGTGGAAATGGCATGGCAAGCCGTTCCACAGGACTACATCCAGCATCTCTACGATCGTCTCCATGGGAGAATAGCAGCCTGCATTGCTGCGAAAGGTGGATATACACTGTACTAGTGCCGACATTGTGCATGCTCTGTTGCCTGTGTCTATGTGCCTGTGGTTCTGTCAGTGTGATCATGTGATGTATCTGACCCCAGGAATGTGTCAATAAAGTTTCCCCTTCCTGGGACAATGAATTCACGGTGTTCTTATTTCAATTTCCAGGAGTGTATTATTGAATGTGCTTCAGTTTTAGTTTCGTTTGTGTGCAAATTCATGGGAACCATTTTTGAGGGGTTAACTACTAGCCTGATTCTGGCAAACCATTGGGATACTTATTTCATAATATGTTATGCACCCTCAGTAAAATCGTCCACTTTATTTCCTTCAGTCAATAGACACATGTCATCTGTAAACAGTACTGGTTCTGAGTGCCTAAAGCGTAATGGGAAATCATTAATGAATAAGAAAACAGAAATCGACCGATAACTGAGACCTGTAGGACGCCATGGCTTCGTCCACACGGATCTGAAAGATGTACCTGGAGTTCATTTCCTTCCACATATTTTATTTCAGTCACCTGCGAGCAACATTCCAAACACGATTTAATCCACTTGTTTGGAGCACCTTTTACACCATACCATTCAAGCACTCTCAGGAGCACAGAATGATCCGTCACATTAAAAACTTTTGTTAGATCTGAGAACAAATCTGAGATTTTTCTGTGATTGCTCACTGCATTTAAGATATGATTTAGTTAGGTTGAAAGTGGCTGTTTCAGTTGATCGGTGTGGTCTGATGCCATGCTGACACCCAGAAGTAATACTACTCTTGTCGAAGAATGTAGTTAATTGTGAATGGAACACTTTTTCAATAACATTCGAAAACCCTCACAGCAGTGGCACAGGTATATATTGCCCAAACAATACTGATCACCTTTTTATATAGGGAAATTACTTTTTCTGTTTTTAGTTGCTGTGGGAAGACACCACTTGATAAGGATGAATTGCATGTATCTAATGGAGGAGAGAGAATTTTTCTTTTTTCTTTTTTTTTTTTTTTTTGCTGCTAGAATTATACATAATTCGGATTATGATCAATACCAGGTGAATAATTACTCTTCGGGAAAATAATGGTATTTAGGAGTGCGCTTGCGCCTACTGGACTAAGAAACATGGAAATATTATATATTTCAACCAATTTAATTTCTTTCAACGTTGTAGTGGGTGTATTTCCCTGCAAGTCATTAGACATGCCAGAAACTGTGTTCTAATCGGATTTCTCGTAAGTGAGCCCTACAACATGGTTTTTTTTCTGTGTGATGCGGTACACTACAGAATCACCAGCCTTCTGCAGTCTATGTTGGTGAGCCAGTAAATATAAACCATAGGGCAGTGACCCTGCGCCACTGCAATACACTTTGGAGGTGTGGCTGTGGGGCTTGGAGTCCCGTAACACACTGCAACGCTGACAGTACTCTTATGTCTGGCACAAAAACGTAGTCCGACATGGGCAGGTAGGATTCGAATGTCGTGGACGTAGAATAGCAGGCTAGTCCTAGCAAAGGAGGCAACAGTGATGGGCGTCCCGGGCCCAGGGCTAGTCCTGTTCAGAAGCTGATTCCACTAGGATGGTCAGCAGAACGGGATGGCGATGCCAGCGACGTGGATGTGTAGACCCAACATGGCGTACCCCAATGACTGTGTCCTGTAGGGCAGCCACTTTCTCATAGAGCCGCTGTGCGTTGTTGCGTATGGTCTCCTTGAGGGGGACGATATCTGCTTCCTCATGGAGCGTCACAATCAACGTGAGTGGCGGGGCGTGCAGGCTCCACGTGAGAACCTTGTTCTGCAGGCGCTGCAACATCCGCATCCTGGTGACACTAATCATGACCATTGCAGTGGAGCCACATGTGAGGGCAGGCAGGATAACGCCCTGGTAGATATGGAGCATTGTAGGCAGGTTAAGGTCCCTACGCCCCTTGTTGGCGACATACTTTGCATGACAGTGGAACAGCAGCTTGTGGTCCATCCGGACCCCGAGATAGGTGGTAGTCGAGGACCAGGGCACCTGCACGCCTGCAATCAAAATATTGCGGCGGAGGACTGGGCGCCGTTTCGTGAAATTGACCGTCATAGTTTTGATGGCATTAAGAGCGATTTTGTTTGTCTGGCACCAGGTGATGGTGGCATCCACCTGCCGTTGGAGGCGGGCGATGACAGCGTCAGTGCTATGTCCAGTGATATAGAGTAATTGTCATCAGCATATTGTGTCAGGTGGCGCTCGGGGATGACCGGCATATCATTCACATGTAGATGTTAAAAAGAATGGGAGAATGGGAGATAGCACAGATCCCTGTGGAGTGCCAGCTGTCAATCGGCGAATACCAGAACTCATTCCCCAGTGAGCCATGAGGAAAGTCCTACCACGGAGGAAGTGATCCACAATCTTCACATAGATATCCAGTATAGGGGTCTGTGTCAGCATCTTGTGCACGAGATTGTCGAACCAGATCTTATCATAGGCGTTCTGCAAGTCCAGAAAAACGGCAGCTGTCGGCTTTGTAGGGAAGCAGCATACTCACGCCTTATAAAATTCACATCAGTCTTTCCATTGTGTGCCAGCGTAGTCCGCTGTAACTAGCTATGACGTCGTAAATACTGCGCAATACTTTAAAATGAAGTAAATAACCTGAAATGTTTCTAGCATGTCAGGAGTAATACAAAATCAATATGTGTTGGATATCAGTTCAATAACTGTAACTATTTTCGAAATTTGGATGTTTTTCTTTAAAAATCATTGGCGCAACAGAAAAGAGCTAGAAACTTAAAAATTTATATTTAGATTCCTTTTGCATAATAATTTAGTAGAAACAGTATCCTGGATCGCACAAATTAAAATTTTAGTTGAAATTCATGATTTTCTGGTTTTTGTCTTAGAAATTAAGGAAGCAAGATAGATTAAGTAGGCGAATAAATAAAGCTGGGATGTTTAAATTTAAGTAGAAGGGAGATCCGCTATAATCATAAAGATGTGAGAAGTTTCAACTGAATAACTATAAAACTATAGCGATAGCGTATCTCCAAAGAGCAAGTTCAGAGCTCGTCTACTGCGTGTAGCGTAATTAAATTAATTCTCTCGCCCAAAATATTTGACTTAGCCACGTCAGACGTTTATTATGATTACTTACTTGTGTGCTGATTGCACAATTAAATTGAAAGCTTCATCAGCCATCAGCAAAGGAAGCAATGATTTATTCGATAACTTAAAGTGGTGCATTACTAGCCCAGCGGCTAGTCGGGAGAGCAGATTTGATCAGGCGTTCCCTTAGCCGTCCGCACCGCGGGTTTATATGTAAGAACGCTGCGCGAAAAGAAAGGAAGGCCCCAGTTCTCTCCAGACACTGATTAGCGCACCACCTGTGCCGGGAGTCGCGTCGCGTCGGTATCGTTGATATAAACAGCCTCGGATGCCGTAATAAGTTACTCGGGATACACGTAACCATGAAATCGTTTTCGAGTGAAGTGTTAATTTTGGGATGACGTTAATGATCTATCTTTAGTTTGCGTATGTCGTATTTTCACGTGCCGCCGCAGGACAGACATTCTACCATTATTAGCGTGGCGTTTGATGAACATTATCATCAAATTATGGCGAGCATTCACTTAAACATTTAATTTGAACAGTTATAGTGGCATCAGCGCATTAGACTCTGAACTGCTCTGGTAGTTAGATTGTGTGGATTCTTTTTGGTCTGTGACTTTCAGAATATAGTGAACATTTTAGAGAGAATGGTTTTTGATTATGAATCCCAGACAATCTCCTAATTTCTCAGAGCTATAAGCTGTAGCTATAAATGTATTTCTCATATGAAGTGGGCACTAGGAATTCTAATTACAGGCTTCACGTTTTGCTGACCACTTTCTGGTTGCCAATATTGTAGTTAGAGAGTCAGTGTTGAGAACGGCAAACAGCATAAATACAAAACATTTATTCTATTATTCCACCCGCCGCCCCACAACTTGGCGGCGTTGAAGCCTTTTCTGAGGTGTTCAGTGTTTCAGAGGACCTGAAGTTCGGCAGTGAGGTGTGAAGTACAGCCGAGCTGTTCCGGTCGGATTGTTCCAGCCGCCAGAGGTTGGGAAAGTCGGTGGAGGACCACCGATTCAAAGACTTTCGCCATGGTGTTTAAAAGGCTGATGGGCCTGTTCTTGTTGTGGACTGTAGGGTCCTTGAACCGCTTGGGGATCGAAATGAGCTTGGCTTGCTTCCACTGAGAGGGGAGAAGGCCAGGCATGAGACAACCATTTAAGATCTTGGTGAACAAGAGTAGAGCCTTGCGCGATAGGTGGCAAAGATGTTCATGTAAAATTCCGTCCAATTCGGGGGCTGATTGGCCACATTTCCATCGTTGGATCCGCTGGACTTCTGCCATGGACGTCAAGTTAGGGGTAGACTGAGGTGGATGGATGCGAAAAGCAGCAACAGCTGTCAAGACATTGTGTTCGTTTCGTAGTTCGTCTGGCGAAAGGTATTGGACAAGGAGATGGTTTTGGGTCTCGAACACATCTGCCAACGTTTCGACAATTTGGAGGGTATCATACGACAAGCCCACTGCCGTGTGAAGAGGATGGGCAGTCGCTGGCATAGAAGATCGCAGGGCGTGAATGACAGCCCAGTCGGACTTATGGTGTAGGAGGAAAGTGGACATCATTCGGACCTCCAGTCAGCGAGCCAGTGGCAGAATTCGCGCTTCAGGCACCTTATTTGGCGTTTGTCCCGAAGATCACGGAACTGCTTCCAATGCGTGGCGGTAGCGGTTCTTTTACACTTTCAGTTCCCGTAACAAGGGAGGCAAATAGTCCAGTGGTGTTAAGGCCCGAGGATAGTGGAGGTGGATAGCTTCACTGCTTTCTGGATTTTGGCGGTAAGGTAATCTACAGCATGGACGATATTGGACAGGGTTGTCAAGTCAAGGTCATGCTTAGTGGTGCTATTAAGTACCCTGGCGAAATTGTCCCAATCCGTGTGGGTCACAGTGGAACGAACATCAAATGAAAGAGCAGCATCGGTGAAGTACAGGAGGACTGGGTCATGGTCAGAGGCCAGTGCATAGAGAACTTCCAGGAAAAACTGAGCGGCGACGTTTTTGAATATGGCACATCCAGAACGTCTGGCTGGCAGTTGGAACGGATTCGGATGTGAGTAGGTTCGTAAGGACCATAGACTGACAGTGCTAAAGTGTCCTCCAGGTCAAGGAGGAAGCTGCTTTTGGGGTTAGAGACCCGAGAATGCCAAGCCGGGTGCTTGGCATTGAGATCCGCCCCAATGATGAGCCTGTTGAAGGACGTCAACGTGCGAAGATCCGCTTCCAGCAGGCCCTGGTTTGGGCTCAAGTATGCTGCTGCGAAGGTAACGGCACCAAGGCATGTGGAAATGGTAACCGCTGTGGCCTCTACGTGTTCCATTGGCTGAAGAGTCTCCTGGGTATGGACAAGTGCTTTGTTGAGGAACACAGCTGTGCCCCCACCACGGCGGTCAAGGCGGTATCACACCATGTTGCGAAGGCGGAAATCGTCTGCTGGTTTAAGGTGTGTTTCAGTGACAAGTAAAATATCCACACAATGGTCATAGAGGAAGGCATTCAGCTCTGTCTTCCTCTGTTTAATGCCATTTTCAATAAAAATGCAGGTGACAAGACCCGAGGGGGCTGGTGGAGTTGTGTCTGGGATACAGCCACAGGTGGTCTGGAAGGGGACACAGCTGACTCCTGTAGTGGGTGTGCAGAGGAAGCCATCATGGAAGATGGACAATGAGGGGGAGACCGGGCTGCAGCAGGTTCGGCCGCTGTGGTGTAGGTCTTATTACATTCGACGCCACATTGGGTGACCAGCGCGCTGCATAGGGATGAAATGATGATGAAGACAACACAACACCCATTCCCTGAGCGGAGAAAATTCCCTGACCCAGCCGGGAATCGAACCTGGGCAGTAGGACGGCAAGCCGTCATGCTGACCACTCATCTACCGAGGTGGACTTTTATGACTGTAAATCCCAACTACAACAAGTTTATACAATATTATTCAGTTCTCTATTTTCAATCCTATGATAACCAAATACAATTGTGAATTGACTTCTGCTCCGTAAGATGCTGCATGGCTTTCCAGGTGGACTTAAATTTTTTGGATGACTTCATAATATACACATAAAAAAGATTTGCAGCACCACATTTCCCAGAACTCCTGAAGATAGACGTTGACTGTGGATATTGTATCACAGACACAGTCCCTTTCACTGTTCAGAGATGTCATTAAACCCACACAAAGATGTAAACAACCAGACATGAGCAGCGCCTGTTAGACGGAGGGGCTCCGACAGCTGATAAGTTCCAGTCATTCCACCGGGAAGGAGGTACATGGCTCGTGTCGTCTGTAGTTCAGCCATGCCTAGAAATGACACCACGGTTCGATCGCGTCCACATTGTTACTTTGTGCCGGAAAGGGATCTCAACAAGGGAAGTGTCCAGGCATCTCGGAGTGAACCAAAGTGATGTTGGTTGGACATGGAGAAGATACAGAGAGGGACAGGAACTGCCGATGACATGCCTTGCTCATGTCGCCCAAGGGATACTACTGCAGTGGATGACCGCTACCTACGGATTATGGCTCTAAGGGACCCTGACAGCAACGCCATCGTGATGAATAATGCTTTTCGTGCAGCCACAGGACGTCGTGTTACGACTCAAACTGTACACAGTAGGCTGCATGATATGAAACTTCACTCCCTACATTTCTGGTGAGGTCCATCTTTGCAACCACGACAACATGCAGCGCGGTACAGATGGGCCCAACAACATGTCAAACAGACCAGTCAGGATTGGCATCACTTTCTCTTCACCAATGAGTATTGCATGTGCCTTCGACCAGACAATCGTCGGAGACGCGTTTGGAGTCAACCCGGTCAGGCTGAACGCCTTAGACACTCTGTCCAGCGAGTGCAGCAAGGTGGAGGTTCCCTGCTGTTTTGGGGTTGCGTTATGTGGGGCCGACATACGCCGCTGTGGTCATGAAAGGCGCCGTAACGGCTTTACAATACGTGAATGCCATCCTCCGATCGATAATACAACCATGTCAGCAGCATATTGGCGAGGCGTTCGACTAAATGACGACAATTCGCGCCCTCATCGCGCACGTCTTGTGAATAACGTCCGTCAGGATAACGACATCGCTCGACTAGAGTGGCTAGCATGTTCGCCAGACAGGAACCCTATCGAAAGTGCCTGGGATAGATTGAAAAGGGTTGCTTATGGACGACGGGACCCATCAATCACTCTGAGGGGTCTACACTGAATAGCGGTTGAGGAATGGGACAATCTGGACCAACAGTACATTGATGAACTTGAGGATAGTATACCACGAAGAATACAGGCATGCATCAGTGCAAGAGGACGTGCCACTAGGTATTAGAGGTACCGGTGTGTACACCAATCTGGACCACAACTTCTGAAGGTCTCGCTGCATGGTGGTACAACACAGAATGTATGTTTAAGATGTGCAATAAAAAGTGAGGAAATGATGTTTATGTTGATCTCTGTTCCAATTTTCTGTACAGGTTCTGGAACTCTCGGAAAACAGGATGATGCAAAACTTTTTTATGTGTATTTGTCATTTTCCATTATTAATGATTTTTATAGTGTTTTAAATACACATTTCTAGGCCTAACTCACAATAAATTCGATTAGAATACAGTTGCTGGCATGTATAATGCCCTAACATTTCATTGGTTGGTTGTTTGGGGGAAGAGACCAAACAGCGAGGTCATCGGTGTCATTGGATTAGGAAAGGACGGGGAAGGAAGTCGGCCGTGCCCTTTCAATTATATGACATACCTTATAGCTATTGTTAGTGACAAAACTTATTACTGATGCATATAGATATATACATCTACAAATTTAAATGAACATGGTAATTCATACAATAAGTAAAAGAAAATTCATTGCTACTACTGTGTGCTTATTCCAACATTTTAGTAATATTCTGCGTTCTATGCTTATTGGTAATACAGGTAATTTTGTTCCTGGGCTCACTCAACACTGTCTGCTTAACAAATTTTACGGAGTTTCTGACACAGTGGTCATTTAATTAAATCATTTTTATAATGCATTAACCTTACATCATCTTGTTGCCATAAAATTCTTTACTACATTAATTTCATGCAAGCAAAGAGTGAATATGTCTCATCACCATCCATTACAAAACTATTGCTTCAACATTTACATCAATGACAGTCATTCTGTCATTAGGAATCTTCATTATCTATACTTATTTGAGTGTAACTATTGGTCACTTTATATATTTATATTCCACACAACACGCAATGCTTATCGCATTTTTGCTCATCAGACTTAAAATCACTTGGCAGAAAACATATTCTCTAATTCAGACAGAAAACTGATTGACCCAGATTCAGGGGCATGATGATTAGGTAACATACCAACACAATTAAATTAGAGCTTAGCTACAGATGTCAGATAGGCTTACAATATGGTCTTTTGCCTAAACTTTATGACTACAAGCACTCAGTACTTCAGCAGATTATTTTGTAAGGATATAGCATTTGACTGGCTGTGTGTATTATGTGTGAAGTTTTTTTAAAAACACTCGCTCATATATTATATAAACACTTTCATAATTTTTAGAGGGCTGTTAATTTTTCGCCCCCTGCATTTACTTACGTATGAAACTGATCATGTCCAATGGCCCTGATGCCCTTAATCAATATTTAACCTAATGTTGGTGTTGTCATACTACGCAAACATTCTCCTCTGACACATCAAGTACATGGTTTCACTTAAACAAGAGTCTATTCATCTATGTCCTAGCTGCTTTTGCTACACCAATAACATTTGCGTATGAATTAGGCATTTCCTCTACATGGCCATTTACATTCCCCATTTCTTAACATTATTAATTGAGCACAAAATTATATTCACTATAATTAATACAACTGTATGACTAAAGCTATACTCATCCTATTTTATGGATTCATTCAATATATGCTTTCAGTTACAGGAAAACTTCTTCAACTCATGATGAGGGCACAGACCTATAATTTTCCTCATGTTTGGGTAGGGTGATAGCTAAATACTTTCGTGGGGAATTTGGATTATCTGGAATGGTCAGTGTAGAGTAACGGCCATTTCTTATGCTTTCTTGATATCAGTGAAACTTTATAGGGTGTTTACAACATCACTTTCTCGCCTACAGAGTGTGCTCGCATTCTACCTAGCCTCTCACCACACTGTGCCTTTCGCAGATTAGCATTTTCCCTGAGAGAGATCAACATTTGTTTAATTTTTTTCTTCCAGTGTTTCCTCAGCTCGTGGCATATATGGAACAAGCTTCAGCCATTCATTCTTTTCTTTGCTCCCTTTCATTAAATCAGCTGGTGTGTGTGAAGTGTAATATGTACAAAGGTAGTTCACTATTTCTTCGAACACACTGAGAAATTCTACTCATTTGGTCTGCTGATGAGGTGTGTAGGTCCTCATAAAACGATTAAACTCATGAAAGATTGCTTCCCTAGAGTTGGCTTGGGGTTTGAATCATTTGCCTAATATGCTGATCTTTCAAAAATTCCCTCCATTTAATACAAGTGGGTTTAATGAGTTATCAGACGAAATCGATTCAAGGAATATAGTCATTTACTGCCCTATTGCTTAGTTGGTAGCGGTTGATTTCGCTGCATAGAACTTTCATACGTAGAAAAGATGTCATACAAGCCAACAATATATTTGATCCCCCCACTGGCAGAAGGTAGTGGCACTGAAAGGTTCACACAAACAAAACTCAAAGGTATTGTAGGTAACATCAGATGCAATTCCGTCTCTACCTAATTCCAAAGGTTTTGCCTTTTAGCAGACTATACAAGCTTTCAGTTGGGGGGGTTCAATTTCCTGCAGCACTTCTTCGCGCTATAATGGCCTCATACATAGTGAGTATGCCACAAGAGAGCATTTTGACAGATGCCAGGAACACACACACAACATTTGTCAGATGAGACATCTCTTCTGTAGAACAAAAGACCTTCATATAACTGATAATGTTGTTTTGTCTTTGGATTATTTAGTTCCTGAAGAAGAAGCTTCTCCTTACTCCATCTAGGATCATTACTTTGTAACCCCTTCATGTTCTTACACATGTCTAGAAAATAATGCTCGTACTTTGAATCTTTCATGAGCATAATTTTGAATTTGGTTTTGCTCTACCAGATCTTAAAATTTGGGTGTTCCCTGAACAATCCTGGTAAGATGTCAGCAGTGATACAGTCACTTCCTTTTATGTACATAATCTCAAACTCATATGAGTGAGAAAACATTGTCCAACAGGCAAGACAATTGTGTAACAGTTTACGTGAGGCTCGATGATCACTGTAAATTTTAACATTTCTGACAACAATTGATAGTAAACTTTTTAAAAAATCTATATAATAGCCAAAGACTCTAGTTCAGTTGCAGATTATCCCCATTTGCATTCATATAAGGTCTGAATGCATGACTGTCAAAGCTGATCATCTTTACTTCATCTTTTTCTTTATTGTGTATAAATTGAAAGAGGCATGCCCCCAGGCCAGAATATAAGGCATTAGAGGCAAGTCAAAAATCTTTCGACATGTCTAGATGATACAATATGTTGGAATGTACTAACATATGCTTTATAGCCTCAAAATTTTTCTTACAATGCTCTGTCCAGTTCCATGAACTATTGTTCTGTAAACGGTCTAATAAGGCATTGATATTCCACAACTGATGGAGCACAAATCGCCTAAAAATGAACGTCACCCTATAAAAGCCTTCAGTTGCCATTTCTTCTTTGGAAATGGAAAGTTCTTAACAGCATACAGTTTCTCAGGGTCGAGTGTTATACCCTCAGATGAAATTACATGACCAAGGAATTTGATCTGGTTTTGCACAAACTTGAATTTTGATAAATTTGCAGTAACACCAATAAAAAATAAAAAAGATAAAAATTTCTACAATGTTTTTTCTAACAATTCAATAGGTTCTTGCCATATAGGTGTACAGTTAGGATGTTTTCTCCACATACACACTTAAGTGACAATTGTTCTGGTAGCAGCAGCAGCAGTGCATCAGAGTACTGCAAGCTGATGCAGCGTATCATAAAGAGTGACTTATATCACATTTTGTCAGCGTTCTTTAGCTTCAACTCCTATATTTCGCTCATGTCTGTGTATTTATTAAGACATCTTTAGTGTGGATAGAAACTGTGGTTGCTATATTCAGATGCGAGCCCAGATGGTAATCCTTCCCCCACAGCTCCAGGTGGTGCTGGCTTCAGTCATGCAGCTTGAGTCTGGTGCCAGTGGGTATCAATACAGGGGGCTGGATGAGGAGATCCAAGGTACATCCAGCATGACCCTGATCAGTCCACTACTGTGGCCACCCTAGGCAATGCCCAGACTGAGTCTGATGTCTCACCCATGGTTGAGGTCATTCTTAGGTGTGGCCAGCAGTGAGGGACTTTCAAAGAGGCAGGCTAGAAGACCTCCCAGGTTTTTTTGATGAACAGCTTTCAGGCAGTATCTGTGACTGACGAAGTCCCTTAGCCAGATGAAGTCGCTCACCCTGTTCCAGAGGAATCCTCTAGGCCTTCAAGGTCTGGGCATTAACAGAGGGTGGGATTACTGGTAGTTGGGAGCTCCAACATAAGGTGCATAATGGGGCCCTTTAGGGATATGTCTACAAAGGAGGGAAAGTAATCTAATATGCACTCTGTGTACATACTGAGAGGAGTCATTCCAGATGTGAAGCTGGTGCTTCCAGATGCCATGAAAGCATAGGGTAGGTGGTGACTCATTTTGGTACTAACGATGTGTGCCCCTTTGGATCAGACGAGATTATCTCTGGTTTTGGGGGCTAACTGAAGTAGTAAAAACTGCCCGTCTTGCTTGTGATATGAAGGAGAAGCTTACTGTCTATAGCATTGTTGACAGAACCATTTGCGATCCTTTGGTACAGAGTAGAGTGCAATGTCTAAATGAGAGGCTCAGAGGGTTCTGCGACTGTGTAGGCTGTAGGTTCCTAGACCTGAGTCATAGAGTGGTACCAGGGGCTTTGTGGAGCGGACATGGCAGTTTTTTAGGTTAGAGGGTCTCAGGAAAGTGCAAGAAAAAGGCTCAGTTTCAAAAGACTCAGGATGAATACAGGAAGACGGTAGACACAGGAACAATCAATATTGCATTTGTAAATTGTTGCAGCTATGTTGGAAAAGGACCAGAGCTCCACGCCCTAATAAAAAGTACTGAAACTCAAATCTTTATAGGTATGGAAAGCTGGTTAAATTCAGAAATAAGTTCAGTCGAAATTATTACAAAGGACCTGATGATATTCGTGAAGAACCGATTAAATAAAGTTGGTGATGGAGAGTCTGATGCTGTCAGAAGCAGTTTGCCTCGTAATGAAATTAAAGTAGATAGTTTCTGTAATATACTATGGATAGCTACACTTGACAACAGAAAAAATTAATAATTGGTTCCTTTTACTGACTCCCGGATTCAGATTACGCAGTTGCTGAACAGTTCAAAGAAAACTTAAGTGTCATTTCAAATAGGTTCCCCACTCATACAATTATAGTTGGTGGTGACTTCAATCTACCCTCGATATGTTGCCAAAACTACATGTTTAAAGTAGGTGGTAGGCACAAAACGTCGCCCGAAATCATACTGAATGACTTCTCAGAAAATTATTTTGAACAGGTAGTTCAGGGGCCCACTCTAAGTGTTTATTGTTGCGAAAACATATTTGACCTCTTAGCAACAAATAATTCTGAGAAAATAAGGAGCATCATGACAGATCCAGGGATTAAAGAACCACTGGGTTGTTGTAGCTAGACTGAATACTAACATCCAAACCCACCAAAAATTAACACAAAATAAATGTATCTAAAAAAGGAGATAAATATTTGCTTGCCACCTTCCTAAGAAACAGTCTCCACTAGCTCCAATCTGACTATGTAAGCTTAAATTCAAAGAAATAGTATTTACAGCAACTGAGAGATATATACAGAATAAATTAATAATGGATGGTCCTGGTATACCATGGTACACAAAAAAGGTCAGAACACTATTGCAGAAACAACGAAAATAGATGCAAAGTTTAGAAGAATACAATATCCCAAAGACTTGCGAAGTTGTACAGAAGTTCCAAATTTAGTGCGAACTTCAATGCGGGATGCTGTTAACAGTTTCCACGACGAAACTCTGTCCCTAAATCTGGCGGAAAACGCAAAGAGATTCTGGTCGTATATAAAGTACACCAGTGGCAAGACCTAATCAGCATCTTCGCTGCGCAGGAACAATGATGTTACTAATGGCAGCACCACTAAAGCAGAGTTACTACATACAGTTTTCTGAAATCTCTTCGCAAAACAAAACAAAGTAAAAATACTCCAGAATTCAGATCAAGAACAACTGCCTACATGAGTAACTTAGAAACAGATATCTTCAGTGTAGCGAAGCAGTTTAAAACACTTGCAAGGCTTCCGGTCCACATCGTATAGCAGTCAGGTTCCTTTCAAAGTATGCTGATACAATAGCTCCATACCATATGCAACCACTCGCTCATAGAAAGATCTGTACCCAAGGATTGGAAAGTTGCGCGAGTAACACCAATACCCAAGAAGAGAAATGGGAGTAACCCACTGAATTACATGCCCATAACACTAATGTCTATTTTCGGTAGGATTTTGGAACATATACTGTGCTCAAACATTATGAATCACCTCAAAGAAAACGACTTATTAACAAACAGCCAACATGGATTCAGAAAATAATGTTCTTGTGAAACACAACTAGTTCTTTATTCTCATAATGTAATGAGTGGTATCAACAGGGAATGTCACATTAATAACATATTTTTGATTTCCAGAATGATTTTGACACTGTCTCTCAAAATGTCTTCTAATTAAATTTTATCCCTACGGAGTATCATCTGTGCTGCATGGCTGGATTCGTGATTTCCTGTCACAAAGGTCACAATTCATAGTAACTGACAGTTACTAGTAAAACAGAAGCAATATCTGGCGTCTCCCAAGGAAGTGTTATAGACCCTCTGTAGTTCCTGATCTACATAAACGACTTTAGGAGGCAATCTGAGAAGTCCTCGTAGATTTTTTGCAGTTGATACTGTCATTTAACGTCATGTAAAGTCATCATACGATCAAAAAGGATTGCCAAATGATTTAAGCAAGATATCTGTATGCTGCAAAAAGTGGCAGTTGACTCTAAATCACGAAAAGTATGAAGTCATTCACATGAGCACTAAAAAAAAATCTTCTAAATTTCAGTTACACGATAAATCACACAAATCTAGCAGCTGTATTGGTTAGAACATCTAGCACACATGAACACAGTATATTTCCTCGAATATTCTGAGAGAAAAATCTGCCAGTAAGAATACCGTATGTCGATGCTAGATAAATACCTAACACTGAAAAACTCCTCTAGTTGATCCTCCAAGTTTTCAGGATGCCTTTGAATAAACATAGTTATGCGATATACGTCGAGTATGAGGTATACTTTCCCATCAGGCTTGGTCACAGCAAGAAGTTGACTACAGTAAGAAGAGAAAGAAGGCTCGATGACCCTCCACTCGAACATACGTCATATTTCTAGAATCACATCCTCTCTCTCTTAGACCACGGAATTGAATAGGTGTTTTTACAAAAAGTTTCATGGGGCTGCATCTCCATGCAATATTCTTTGGTTTTACTTACTCATGGCTTTATGTCAAACACCCAAATATACTTTGACAGTAAATCTTTCAACTGCTCCTGTTGTTGGAGAGTAACACTGGTAGACTCTAAGGCTTTACCATGAACTAATTTTTCATCTTCACAATTCAGAGTACTATGATGAAAAAAATCATCAATTAATAACCATCTCTGTTTGACAAGCTGTAATTGAATGTTTTGACAATACTTACATTATCATTATACCTGAATAGGTGACTATAGAAATCAGTTTCAACCCAAATCCATCCTATAGCCGGAATTGAAGGGTTAAATGTGGCTGACACTAGTTTGTTGAACACTACAGAATGAGTCCCATTTGTGACTTTGTCAATACTCACTGTGCGATTCTGGTTACTCCAATGAGTGTCAACTTCACGATTTACTTCAGGATTTTATTGCAGGTAAGTGTTACTGTTTCCATTGAAGGGTATCTGATTCTGCCACTGGTTGTTTATATTACTTTTTTTGCAATAAATTATTCCAGTGATGTCGTCCATTATTTTGATAAACGAGATGGTGTCTATTATTGTTCTTCCTCCTCCTCTTATGATCTGTGAAGTCAACATTTACATACCCATAGCTGGAGTCACGAATGATGGTAGTTATTCTGCACACCTATGTCACACATTCTCTGGCTGCCAATGGGTACTCAGTAGTGTTTGGGGTGCTCTGCTGTGAATGTCGCAGCCAAGGCTAGTATAAAACGTGATAGCAGCGAGTTTTACGGTGAATTTCTATTCCATTTGTTGCGAGCTGTCCTCGCTGATGGTGGTGGTAAGTGATAAATTCTTCATACGTATGCGAGTGACATATTTGCTGGATGCAAGGTTTTTCAGGTGAAAAGTATGCCTATGCACGTACCGCAACTGTCGTTTGGTATCGTCAACAATGTAATCACCATCCGTGCCCCTACATGCGCGAGGCGCTAGCAGCGGGGCAACAAATCCGGCGCAGGTGTCAACTGGTTGATCGAGGTTGTTCCCATATTGCTGACATGGTGGCGTTCCCTATTCACTCCATTCCCATGATTATTTCTATTACTATTAGCCCTTGCAAGTTCGTTTATCAAATTGTATTCAGGTACCTGCAATAGCTTTTCTGTGATGGAATCAGCAGCTTGCCTTTCGAATTACGTAACACATCTTTATTGGATGTAGAGTCGCTCCAGAAGTGAGTTTTGTTCAAATATTTTCAAAATACTTTCTTATGCTTCCTTGTCCAGGATTGTATAATTTCAGATTAAAGAGTTCCATTCTTAGTTTTCCTTGAACGCATTTTGACTAATACTTTTCCAAAAGGGCATTTTCGAGTTGTTCATACTAGTGACAATGTTCCTCATCGCAGTAGCCCATGGGGCAGCCTAGCTGTGGACAAAGTCTGTGATGAAATGAATCTTTTGTGTGTCATACCTCGTTTTAAACAATACATTTCCATTAGATTTTATGAAAATGAAAGGAACATCTGAAACTATGTTTGAGGAGACATTCCATTCAAATACTAGGTAGGTTCTTCCACAAAACTCCTACTGATAAAACTTTGTGAAAGTCGTCTACCTGAACTTGAGTTAGTTGAGCTTGATCCTCTTGTTGCCAGGTAGGCTGATCTTGAGTCAACGTTTTTCTCATGATACTAAGTTCACCTTTTACAGCTTGCACTATGGTGCCCAGTTCAGTACATACCTCAGTAGAAGTCTGATCTATCGCTTCCTTTAGCTCTACTTCGAATTTTTCAGTAATCTGACTACCGTTTTCTTTTAGAAATTCCTTCATTTTTCTTTCGGGCTTGGCAGATAGGTTTTCTACATACGAAACTATTTATCCCACTGTGATATTCAGACCATATTGACATAGCTACAAAAACTTTAGACAAATCTTTTACCTCATCAGAAAGGCTCTTAATGGGTTAATATAAACTTGAATTTCAGTACCTTAATACTTCTGTTACACAGTTAACCACTTCTACTTTCAAATGTTTGGTTTGATTCTTAAGGTACATTCACACTGAAAACCAGCTCCAACAAAGCCAAATACACAACTGTTGTAAATTTGGAAAAATTGCAATTGTTGTGAGTTCAGTAAATTTAAATCTGTAATCAATTGTTGGAAAATGTTGACAACAGTTTCAAACTGTTGCAACCACACACATTCTGTGTTTTTTGTTGTTGTTTGTTATTACAGAAAAGAAAATTGAGTCTGTCTCTGAAGATGCATGAGCACTTTGATCTAAAATTCTTAGTGTAATTGTTTGTCACAAAAATCAACCCAAAAAGACGCATGTTGTCCAGACCAGAAAGTTTTTCTTACAAAGAGAAACCTGTGGAACTTATAATCCCTTCTTGAAGGAGCTCTACATTGAAGACAAGCAATTTTAAGAATTTCGTCAGGATGATATGTGGAAAATTCAAAGTACTCTTAAGGCTAGTAGCTCCAAGTATTCAACAGAAAGAAACAAATTTTAAAGTTATAGTATCATCACCAGAACAACCTCTTGTAATCCTTCGATTTTGCAAAGGTGATAGTTATACAAGTTTAATGTAGTCTCATCGAATGTCACTTGCCAAGATTAGTAAAGCTGTGCCATGGGCGAGCAGGGTTATTAGAAAACACTCAAGGATTTTGTAAAAGTAACTATTGGTATTTTATTTTCTATACATTGTTAACTCATTAATACATGCACTTATTAGCACATTCCACATATTCAATTCCTTCCAAATACTCCACTATCTGAAGGTAAGGGACTGAAAGTTATTATTATGGTCATATAACCATTCTTTGTCAATTTTGATTCATTCATCTCATAAAATACGTATGGTAATCATTTGATTGGACTGCAGGAGACATGTCAGAATGTAGTCAATACAATTTCACTAAAATAATATATAGTCAGTAAGATGGAGTTGTATTTAAACAGTAATGCAACTTTTTTATGGAAAGGTACCTTCACATATTCACATAACAAGATAATTTATGAACAACATCCCGCTTAAATATTCAGATCATTCTCCATAAAATCTTAAACTGAGTAGTAGCATCACTGAAGCAGAGTATCATGTAGCTTTCATTTCTGTGAAACTAGGTTCATACTCAAAATGTTCTTGGCTTTTAATAGTTGTTGGCAGATATTTAAACCTTTAACTAAAAGTAAAAGCGGTCAGAAAGACTTTAAATACATGCACCTATACTCAGGTACATTATATCTTGCTAGCATTTCCCTCTGAAAGGAAGCAACCAAAATAATATTGTAATATCAACAACGAACATAGTAGATGACAATACCTCAAACTTAAAGTAAAGTGATTGTTAAATTGAAATAATTTATTCATAAAAGTATTGAATCAGAAGGATCACATAGAGGTTTCCTAACTTCAGTTTCTAATAAAAACTGAGTAAACTTCTGTGGATCATTGTATAAACATAAGACAGAAAAAAACAGATGACACAGCAATGCACATGAGATCATAACTCAAAATAGCCGCACTTTTGCTCACTCATCATAAACTACAAATTCGAAACAAAACTTCCCTCGACTAATATTTCAAACTCGCGACTTCAAACAACTGTGGACAACACTTGAAAACTAAGTAAAACTTCGAGCTGAAAACAATTGTCAACCAAGTTTGTTGAAGTTGGTTTTCGGTATGAAGGCTCTTTTAAGCAGTTTACAAACTTGCTCCACTTGTTGTTTCAAAGCATAAAAATCATTAGACATAGTGTCTTGCTTATTATTTGTAATTCATGGAAGATAGGTAACTATTCATGACTTCTTGTTCTTGATTCATGCCTTCTAATTTTTGACAAAACAGTGCAAGTGGATCTTGTGTGGTCGTAATGGATTCAGTTGTGAAGACTGATGTTACATTATCTACTCCAACAATGGGGCTAGAAATCATTACATCTGATCAATTGCTGGATTAACTTCAGCAATAGAACCAGTGGTCATGATATTGGATCCTGCATACATGTCGTTTTCAGCTGGCGATGTAATCCTACTCTCTGCAGCTGGATCGGCAGTTGTGCTTACAATGGCTAACCTGCTGTTAACCATATGAGTATTTTCATTTGCTGTAATAATGTGTATCATTTTCAGCGATTGCTGCCGTGTTAGCACCATAACAAGGGATAGTCTGCAGCTGGATCGGCAATTGTGCTTACAATGGCTAACCTGCTGTTAACCATACGAATATTTTCATTTGCTGTAATAATGTGTGTCATTTTCAGCGATAGCTGCCGTGTTAGCACCATAACAAGGGATAGTAACTTTCTAAAACGTTAAAACTTCTACATAATACAACATGTTAATGCACATTGCAAATGTATCTTTGGTAACAGATGTCGATCACACTGGTCAGTGGCACGCTCTTAAGTAAACAATACACTGTCTTGCTAAATTTCTACAGATTGTGATTTTAATTATAAGAAATTCTAAAAATCTAAAAGAAGAAAAAGAACAGTCTCAACGGCCAGGAAATTTATTTCTACTGAAGTATACCTACTAAATTCAAAAGCATTGAGTGATTCTGTTTCGTTACCTGGTGCTGTATATGCCAACAATCATTATGATAACAAACTCATCATTGCTTAATTTCAGATTCTTTTCCTTCTTGCTTTTTACAGAGTTTAGTACAAGCTTTCTTTCTCATTTGTTCTCTCAGTATATTCAATCAATGGCTCATCGATTTATTTTCATAGTACATTGTATGTAACAGAAAATAATAAAATTATTAATGTATACAGCATAAAATTCAAGTCCTGCTTACAGTGTCACCAGTATAACTCTCGCTTTCAGATCAAGAAAATAAGAATTATATGTGCAAAATAACAGATGTTAATTATTGTGGTTTTGAGACTGAGATATGTAGAACCACTGATCACTGCCAGGATAACACATTCCACATTTCCAGTCTGCAACCACATGAAATGTAATTATTATAGGCATGCCTATTTGATTCTGCTAAGACATGAAGCTTTATAGAGAATTAATAGCTGCAGGCTCTCTAAAAGTTTGCTACCATTAATAGCAGTCTGCATGAGATGTAAAAAATGATTGCTAATTGTTCATCAGAAAGTTGTTATTCTGGAAAATATTAGAAGTACGTACAAAAACTCAACACTTGGTCTGTCAGATGTGCAAATGGTGATTATTACTCTTTGAAATAAGCACATGTACACAATTTCTTGTTAGCATGTTTTTTATTTAAGAAAATTACAAATGCTTACATAGCCAGTGCCCACAACATGAGAGAGAGAGAGAGAGAGAGAGAAAAATGTCTGTCTCTAAATAACAAGAAAGAGAGAGTGTGATAAAAACATGTGATCAGTAACTTACAAAAATTCAGAGATGGCACTTAGTTCATTTTCACTGCAATCACTGATGTACAATAAGTCTGTAGTGTCCAGCCATAGACAATCACTGGATTACGTATTGTAAATGGCATGTACAGGGTGATCAAAAAGTCAGTATAAATTTGAAAACTTAATAAACCACGGAATAATGCAGATAGAGAGGTAAAAGTTGACACACATGCTTCGAATGACATGGGGTCATTACCAAAAATAAAACAAAAAACAAAGTTCACAAAAGTCCGACAAATGGCGCTGGACAGCAAAATTGCTACCGTTACGGGTGAGAGGTACGCCGATATGTTACAGAATCGCATCATCCCCAGCCTGGCTGATAAACACCTGCTGGAATGTACGATGTATATGCAGGGTGGCGCTCCACCCCGTATTGCTAGACGCGCGAAAGATCTCTTGCGCGCATCGTTTGATGATGATCGTGTGTTCAGCCGCCACTTTCGTCATGCTTGGCCTCCCAGGTCCCCAGACCTCAGTCCGTGCGATTATTTGCTTTGGGGTTGCCTGAAGTCGCAAGTGTATCGTGATCCACCGACATCTCTAGTGATGCTGAAAGACAACATCCGACGCCAATGCCTCACCATAACTCCGGACGTGCTTTATGTGCTGTTCACAGCATTATTCCTCGACTACAGCTACTGCTGAGGAATGATGGTGGACATATTGAGCATTTCCTGTAAAGAACATCATCTTCGCTTTGTTTTACTTTGTTATGCTAATTATTGCTATTCTGATCAGATGAAGCGCCATCTGTTGGACATTTTTTGAACGTTTGTATTTTTTGGTTCTAATAAAACCCCATGTCATTCTAAGCATGTGTGTCAATTTGTACCTCTCTATCTACATTGTTCGGTGATTTATTCAGTTTTCAAATTTATACTGACTTTTTGATCACCCGGTATAATACAAAATACAGATCACATGATGTATCCTTTCAAAATCACTTTCTTTTTTGGAAAAAATCTATATCAAAGTTACGCTTGAAACGGTTCAAAAAATTTTGCCACCTTTTCGTTTTTCACTGATTAGATAGCTGGCCGCTGTGGCCGAGCGGTTCTAGGGGTTTCAGTTCGGAACCGCGCTGCCGCTACAGACGCAGGTTCGAATCCTGCCTCGAGCATGGATGTGTGTGATGTTCTTAGGTTAGTTAGGTTTAGGTAGTTCAAAGTTCTAGGGGACTGATGACCTCAGATGTTAAGTCCCATAGTACTTAGAGCCATGTGAACCATTTGAACTGATTAAATACTGGAAGTTTTCAATATTTTTCTGACTATAGCTTCTTTTATGGGTAACATTTTGCACACTGGTCGAAATGTGAACTACAAGTATGATTAGTAATTGCAGAAGGTGGTCACTGTAGCCAGCATCAGAGTTTTCTGATGTACACTTGACCATGTTTACACATACCTGGTCAACGAGAGTGACACTATCACTCATTCATCGTAAGAATAAACCTGATGTAAACATTGCACTATGTTTTCTTCCGCATTTGCTGGAACCTCACTGAATTTCTGTTTCACGTGGGACTGCAGCCAAGCTATCTCGAGTACTGTCAGGGTACGTTTCGTGCTTTGCGTTACGCGCACATCGACTTAGCGATAATACAGGACAACAGCTTTACCAGTGCATTTAGCGTGCAGAGCACTGGGCAGTCAGCTGGTAAAGCTAGCCTGCTGTGACGAGGTCACCTGCAGTTCACACGTAAAAAGAGACGAGCAGAGGAGCAATACGGCTTGGAATGTCATTTCATTTTTAAGCAGAATGAAATAATACACTGCAAATCCCCCACAATACGCTCCTTAGACAACTAGACGAAAACCGCTACACGTTACAGTTTTTAGCTAACATACTAGTGTAATTAAAAACAAGAATGATGAAAATTCCTGACTTAACCACAGGGTAATTTTCCTGCATAAGCTGTGTGTAACGTAAGAGAGTATTGAAGGATTTCACCATTAGTTAAATATTGAAGCCACTGAAGGTATTACTTGCAGTCAGTTGTCTGATAATCTCTTAGCTCCTTCTTTATCCGAATCCGAGAAATACATCTCAGTTCTGCAAGTGTCACGTCCTACGCTGATAACGAGCCTATCAACAACAGAATCCACGAAGCCAACCAGCCGCAGCATTTTCTTTTCTTTTATGACGAGCCGTTGTATATCCCGCCAGCGTTCGGCAGTGACGTGTGGAAAATCTGCGTGCGTTAATTCCGGTACGACTAGCAGTGTAACTGTCTTGTTACTTCTCGGGCCAAATCCCGCAGCATGGCTCCAGATCAGTTCTGTTCATATTGTAATGGCACAGTAGCAAATGTAAAAATGCAGCATTTGTATGACGTGCTCGATGGTGTGAAAATGAATGTTTTTCATGTTTCTACGATACTTATTTACCTCTGTGGTATAAAACGATGGACACAGTCCAAAGAAAGAGGATTTGATTTTTCATTTTCGCCTTAAAAATTAAATTGTTGTATTTTCTTAATTTAAGTAACTTTTATTAACAGTGTTACATAAAGCATCGATGATTAAGAATTTGTATTTGAAATGGAAACAGGAATTTCCCGTCCAATATGTAATTAGAAACAAGAAGACGTGCATTATTCTTTAAATAATGATTAGTTTTATAATTACGAGATGTAGGTATATCAAATTGTACAAGAAAAAAAGGACACCCGAGAGATTTGAACCAACGCACAAATATCCGCCTGTTGTTTACATGTCTATACGCTACCGAATGCGCTATCCGATCAATCTCAGTGCGGAAACGATTGCCTTGGGAAACGTCAAAGCCGACTATCTCCATAAATTCATGAAAATCATTAAGAACAGCCTATTTCTCGGCACTTTTTGGCCTTGTGCCACGCTCTTGTTTCACTACGGAACTGAAAGTAGCCTCAGCCGTTTTCATATTGCACATTAACAGCGCGACAATTAGAGCACAACGCTGCAGAGGCTGTGACTGTACACGATTTTTGATATAAGAACTACATAGCTAAAGCGTAATTAACAAAAACGTTCATGGCTGTTATAAATTTGAATATCTTAAAGTTTAATTTAATTTAGCTTAGTAATAAGACATTTAATGCATAAGCTTGGCCTACTTCCAAGAGCGTGACAACACCAGTGTGCGTGTGCTACGACTCCTGACCAATCATCACATTTGTGTTTGTTTACATCAGGTTTATTCTTATGATGAACGGATTATACACTACTGGCCATTAAAATTGCTACACCAAGAAGAAATTGAGATGATAAATGGGTATTCATTGGACAAATATATTACACTGGAACTGATATGTGATTACATTTTCACGCATTTTGGGTGCATAGGTCCTGAGAAATCAGTACCCAGAACAACCACCTCTCGCCGTAATAACGGCCTTGCTACGCCTGGGCATTGAGTCAAACAGAGCGTGGACGGAATGTACAGGTACAGCTGCCCATGCAGCTTCTACACGATACTACAGTTCATCAAGAGTAGTGACTGGCGTATTGTGACGAGCCAGTTGCTCGGCCACCATTGACCAGTCGTTTTCAATTGGTGAGATATCTGGAGAATATTCCGGAAAGGGCAGCAGTCGAACATTTTCTGTATCCAGATAGGCCCATACTTGACCTGCAACATGCGGTAGGGTATTATCCTGCTGAAATGTAGGGTTTCGCAGGGATCGAATGAAGGGTAGAGCCACGCGTCGTAACACATCTGAAATGTAACGTCCACTGTTCAAAGTGCCGTCAATGCGAACAAGAGGTGATCGAGATGTGTAACCAATGGCACCCCATACCATCACGCAGTGTCATATCTGTGGCATATCTGTAACGGATCGTGCAGCCACGTCTCGATCCCTGAGTCAACAGATGAGGACGTTTGCAAGACAACAACCATCTGCACGAACAGTTCGACGACGTTTACAGCAGCATGGACTACCAGCTCGGAGACCATAGCTGCGGTTACCCTTGGCCTGCATCACAGACAGGAGCGCCTGCGATGGTGTACTCAACGACGAACGTGGGTGCACGAATGGCAAAACGTCATTTTTTCGGATTAATCCAGGTTCTGTTTACAGCATCATGAAGGACGCATCCGTGTTTGGCGACATTGCGGTGAACGCACATTGGAAGCGTGTATTCGTCATCGCCATACTGGCGCATCACCCGGCGTGATGGTATGGGGTGCCATTGGTTACACATCTCGATCACCTCTTGTTCGCATTGACGGCACTTTGAACAGTGGACGTTACATTTCAGATGTGTTACGACGCGTGGCTCTACCCTTCATTCGATCCCTGCGAAACCCTACATTTCAGCAGGATAATACCCTACCGCATGTTGCAGGTCATGTATGGGCCTATCTGGATACAGAAAATGTTCGACTGCTGCCCTTTCCGGAATATTCTCCAGATATCTCACCAATTGAAAACGACTGGTCAATGGTGGCCGAGCAACTGGCTCGTCACAATACGCCAGTCACTACTCTTGATGAACTGTAGTATCGTGTAGAAGCTGCATGGGCAGCTGTACCTGTACATTCCGTCCACGCTCTGTTTGACTCAATGCCCAGGCGTAGCAAGGCCGTTATTACGGCGAGAGGTGGTTGTTCTGGGTACTGATTTCTCAGGACCTATGCACCCAAAATGCGTGAAAATGTAATCACATATCAGTTCCAGTGTAATATATTTGTCCAATGAATACCCATTTATCATCTCAATTTCTTCTTGGTGTAGCAATTTTAATGGCCAGTAGTGTATAATCCGTTCATCATAAGAATAAACCTGATGTAAACAAACACAAATGTGATGATTGGTCAGGAGTCGTAGCACACGCACACTGGTGTTGTCACGCTCTTGGAAGTAGGCCAAGCTTATGCATTAAATGTCTTATTACTAAGCTAAATTAAATTAAACTTTAAGATATTCAAATTTATAACAGCCATGAACGTTTTTGTTAATTACGCTTTAGCTATGTAGTTCTTATATCAAAAATCGTGTACAGTCACAGCCTCTGCAGCGTTGTGCTCTAATTGTCGCGCTGTTAATGTGCAATATGAAAACGGCTGAGGCTACTTTCAGTTCCGTAGTGAAACAAGAGCGTGGCACAAGGCCAAAAAGTGCCGAGAAATAGGCTGTTCTTAATGATTTTCATGAATTTATGGAGATAGTCGGCTTTGACGTTTCCCAAGGCAATCGTTTCCGCACTGAGATTGATCGGATAGCGCATTCGGTAGCGTATAGACATGTAAACAACAGGCGGATATTTGTGCGTTGGTTCAAATCTCTCGGGTGTCCTTTTTTTCTTGTACAATTTGATATACCTACATCTCGTAATTATAAAACTAATCATTATTTAAAGAATAATGCACGTCTTCTTGTTTCTAATTACATATTGGACGGGAAATTCCTGTTTCCATTTCAAATACAAATTCTTAATCATCGATGCTTTATGTAACACTGTTAATAAAAGTTACTTAAATTAAGAAAATACAACAATTTAATTTTTAAGGCGAAAATGAAAAATCAAATCCTCTTTCTTTGGACTGTGTCCATCGTTTTATACCACAGAGGTAAATAAGTATCGTAGAAACATGAAAAACATTCATTTTCACACCATCGAGCACGTCATACAAATGCTGCATTTTTACATTTGCTACTGTGCCATTACAATATGAACAGAACTGATCTGGAGCCATGCTGCGGGATTTGGCCCGAGAAGTAACAAGACAGTTACACTGCTAGTCGTACCGGAATTAACGCACGCAGATTTTCCACACGTCACTGCCGAACGCTGGCGGGATATACAACGGCTCGTCATAAAAGAAAAGAAAATGCTGCGGCTGGTTGGCTTCGTGGATTCTGTTGTTGATAGGCTCGTTATCAGCGTAGGACGTGACACTTGCAGAACTGAGATGTATTTCTCGGATTCGGATAAAGAAGGAGCTAAGAGATTATCAGACAACTGACTGCAAGTAATACCTTCAGTGGCTTCAATATTTAACTAATGGTGAAATCCTTCAACACTCTCTTACGTTACACACAGCTTATGCAGGAAAATTACCCTGTGGTTAAGTCAGGAATTTTCATCATTCTTGTTTTTAATTACACTAGTATGTTAGCTAAAAACTGTAACGTGTAGCGGTTTTCGTCTAGTTGTCTAAGGAGCGTATTGTGGGGGATTTGCAGTGTATTATTTCATTCTGCTTAAAAATGAAATGACATTCCAAGCCGTATTGCTCCTCTGCTCGTCTCTTTTTACGTGTGAACTGCAGGTGACCTCGTCACAGCAGGCTAGCTTTACCAGCTGACTGCCCAGTGCTCTGCACGCTAAATGCACTGGTAAAGCTGTTGTCCTGTATTATCGCTAAGTCGATGTGCGCGTAACGCAAAGCACGAAACGTACCCTGACAGTACTCGAGATAGCTTGGCTGCAGTCCCACGTGAAACAGAAATTCAGTGAGGTTCCAGCAAATGCGGAAGAAAACATAGTGCAATGTTTACATCAGGTTTATTCTTACGATGAATGAGTGATAGTGTCACTCTCGTTGACCAGGTATGTGTAAACATGGTCAAGTGTACATCAGAAAACTCTGATGCTGGCTACAGTGACCACCTTCTGCAATTACTAATCATACTTGTAGTTCACATTTCGACCAGTGTGCAAAATGTTACCCATAAAAGAAGCTATAGTCAGAAAAATATTGAAAACTTCCAGTATTTAATCAGTTCAAATGGTTCACATGGCTCTAAGTACTATGGGACTTAACATCTGAGGTCATCAGTCCCCTAGAACTTTGAACTACCTAAACCTAACTAACCTAAGAACATCACACACATCCATGCTCGAGGCAGGATTCGAACCTGCGTCTGTAGCGGCAGCGCGGTTCCGAACTGAAACCCCTAGAACCGCTCGGCCACAGCGGCCAGCTATCTAATCAGTGAAAAACGAAAAGGTGGCAAAATTTTTTGAACCGTTTCAAGCGTAACTTTGATATAGATTTTTTCCAAAAAAGAAAGTGATTTTGAAAGGATACATCATGTGATCTGTATTTTGTATTATACCGGGTGATCAAAAAGTCAGTATAAATTTGAAAACTGAATAAATCACCGAACAATGTAGATAGAGAGGTACAAATTGACACACATGCTTGGAATGACATGGGGTTTTATTAGAACCAAAAAATACAAACGTTCAAAAAATGTCCAACAGATGGCGCTTCATCTGATCAGAATAGCAATAATTAGCATAACAAAGTAAAACAAAGCGAAGATGATGTTCTTTACAGGAAATGCTCAATATGTCCACCATCATTCCTCAGCAGTAGCTGTAGTCGAGGAATAATGCTGTGAACAGCACATAAAGCACGTCCGGAGTTATGGTGAGGCATTGGCGTCGGATGTTGTCTTTCAGCATCACTAGAGATGTCGGTGGATCACGATACACTTGCGACTTCAGGCAACCCCAAAGCAAATAATCGCACGGACTGAGGTCTGGGGACCTGGGAGGCCAAGCATGACGAAAGTGGCGGCTGAACACACGATCATCATCAAACGATGCGCGCAAGAGATCTTCCGCGCGTCTAGCAATACGGGGTGGAGCGCCACCCTGCATATACATCGTACATTCCAGCAGGTGTTTATCAGCCAGGCTGGGGATGATGCGATTCTGTAACATATCGGCGTACCTCTCACCCGTAACGGTAGCAATTTTGCTGTCCAGCGCCATTTGTCGGACTTTTGTGAACTTTGTTTTTTGTTTTATTTTTGGTAATGACCCCATGTCATTCGAAGCATGTGTGTCAACTTTTACCTCTCTATCTGCATTATTCCGTGGTTTATTAAGTTTTCAAATTTATACTGACTTTTTGATCACCCTGTACATGCCATTTACAATACGTAATCCAGTGATTGTCTATGGCTGGACACTACAGACTTATTGTACATCAGTGATTGCAGTGAAAATGAACTAAGTGCCATCTCTGAATTTTTGTAAGTTACTGATCACATGTTTTTATCACACTCTCTCTTTCTTGTTATTTAGAGACAGACATTTTTCTCTCTCTCTCTCTCTCTCTCTCTCATGTTGTGGGCACTGGCTATGTAAGCATTTGTAATTTTCTTAAATAAAAAACATGCTAACAAGAAATTGTGTACATGTGCTTATTTCAAAGAGTAATAATCACCATTTGCACATCTGACAGACCAAGTGTTGAGTTTTTGTACGTACTTCTAATATTTTCCAGAATAACAACTTTCTGATGAACAATTAGCAATCATTTTTTACATCTCATGCAGACTGCTATTAATGGTAGCAAACTTTTAGAGAGCCTGCAGCTATTAATTCTCTATAAAGCTTCATGTCTTAGCAGAATCAAATAGGCATGCCTATAATAATTACATTTCATGTGGTTGCAGACTGGAAATGTGGAATGTGTTATCCTGGCAGTGATCAGTGGTTCTACATATCTCAGTCTCAAAACCACAATAATTAACATCTGTTATTTTGCACATATAATTCTTATTTTCTTGATCTGAAAGCGAGAGTTATACTGGTGACACTGTAAGCAGGACTTGAATTTTATGCTGTATACATTAATAATTTTATTATTTTCTGTTACATACAATGTACTATGAAAATAAATCGATGAGCCATTGATTGAATATACTGAGAGAACAAATGAGAAAGAAAGCTTGTACTAAACTCTGTAAAAAGCAAGAAGGAAAAGAATCTGAAATTAAGCAATGATGAGTTTGTTATCATAATGATTGTTGGCATATACAGCACCAGGTAACGAAACAGAATCACTCAATGCTTTTGAATTTAGTAGGTATACTTCAGTAGAAATAAATTTCCTGGCCGTTGAGACTGTTCTTTTTCTTCTTTTAGATTTTTAGAATTTCTTATAATTAAAATCACAATCTGTAGAAATTTAGCAAGACAGTGTATTGTTTACTTAAGAGCGTGCCACTGACCAGTGTGATCGACATCTGTTACCAAAGATACATTTGCAATGTGCATTAACATGTTGTATTATGTAGAAGTTTTAACGTTTTAGAAAGTTACTATCCCTTGTTATGGTGCTAACACGGCAGCTATCGCTGAAAATGACACACATTATTACAGCAAATGAAAATATTCGTATGGTTAACAGCAGGTTAGCCATTGTAAGCACAATTGCCGATCCAGCTGCAGACTATCCCTTGTTATGGTGCTAACACGGCAGCAATCGCTGAAAATGATACACATTATTACAGCAAATGAAAATACTCATATGGTTAACAGCAGGTTAGCCATTGTAAGCACAACTGCCGATCCAGCTGCAGAGAGTAGGATTACATCGCCAGCTGAAAACGACATGTATGCAGGATCCAATATCATGACCACTGGTTCTATTGCTGAAGTTAATCCAGCAATTGATCAGATGTAATGATTTCTAGCCCCATTGTTGGAGTAGATAATGTAACATCAGTCTTCACAACTGAATCCATTACGACCACACAAGATCCACTTGCACTGTTTTGTCAAAAATTAGAAGGCATGAATCAAGAACAAGAAGTCATGAATAGTTACCTATCTTCCATGAATTACAAATAATAAGCAAGACACTATGTCTAATGATTTTTATGCTTTGAAACAACAAGTGGAGCAAGTTTGTAAACTGCTTAAAAGAGCCTTCATACCGAAAACCAACTTCAACAAACTTGGTTGACAATTGTTTTCAGCTCGAAGTTTTACTTAGTTTTCAAGTGTTGTCCACAGTTGTTTGAAGTCGCGAGTTTGAAATATTAGTCGAGGGAAGTTTTGTTTCGAATTTGTAGTTTATGATGAGTGAGCAAAAGTGCGGCTATTTTGAGTTATGATCTCATGTGCATTGCTGTGTCATCTGTTTTTTTCTGTCTTATGTTTATACAATGATCCACAGAAGTTTACTCAGTTTTTATTAGAAACTGAAGTTAGGAAACCTCTATGTGATCCTTCTGATTCAATACTTTTATGAATAAATTATTTCAATTTAACAATCACTTTACTTTAAGTTTGAGGTATTGTCATCTACTATGTTCGTTGTTGATATTACAATATTATTTTGGTTGCTTCCTTTCAGAGGGAAATGCTAGCAAGATATAGTGTACCTGAGTATAGGTGCATGTATTTAAAGTCTTTCTGACCGCTTTTACTTTTAGTTAAAGGTTTAAATATCTGCCAACAACTATTAAAAGCCAAGAACATTTTGAGTATGAACCTAGTTTCACAGAAATGAAAGCTACATGGTACTCTGCTTCAGTGATGCTACTACTCAGTTTAAGATTTTATGGAGAATGATCTGAATATTTAAGCGGGATGTTGTTCATAAATTATCTTGTTATGTGAATATGTGAAGGTACCTTTCCATAAAAAAGTTGCATTACTGTTTAAATACAACTCCATCTTACTGACTATATATTATTTTAGTGAAATTGTATTGACTACATTCTGACATATCTCCTATAGTCCAATCAAATGATTACCATATGTATTTTATGAGATGAATGAATCAAAATTGACAAAGAATGGTTATATGACCATAATAATAACTTTCAGTCCCTTACCTTCAGATAGTGGAGTATTTGGAAGGAATTGAATATGTGGAATGTGCTAATAAGTGCATGTATTAATGAGTTAACAATGTATAGAAAATAAAATACCAATAGTTACTCTTACAAAATCCTTGAGTGTTTTCTAATAACCCTGCTCGCCCATGGCACAGCTTTACTAATCTTGGCAAGTGACATTCGATGAGCTACATTAAACTTGTATAACTATCACCTTTGCAAAATCGAAGGATTACAAGAGGTTGTTCTGGTGATGATACTATAACTTTAAAATTTGTTTCTTTCTGTTGAATACTTGGAGCTACTAGCCTTAAGAGTACTTTGAATTTTCCACATATCATCCTGACGAAATTCTTAAAATTGCTTGTCTTCAATGTAGAGCTCCTTCAAGAAGGGATTATAAGTTCCATAGGTTTCTCTTTGCAAGAAAAACTTTCTGGTCTGGACAACATGCGTCTTTTTGGGTTGATTTTTGTGACAAACAATTACACTAAGAATTTTAGATCAAAGTGCTCATGCATCTTCAGAGACAGACTCAATTTTCTTTTCTGTAATAACAAACAACAACAAAAAACACAGAATGTGTGTGGTTGCAACAGTTTGAAACTGTTGTCAACATCTTCCAACAATTGATAACAGATTTAAATTTACTGAACTCACAACAATTGCAATTTTTCCAAATTTACAACAGTTGTGTGTTTGGCTTTGTTGGAGCTGGTTTTCAGTGTGAATGTACCTTAAGAATCAAACCAAATATTTGAAAGTAGAAGTGGTTAACTGTGTAACAGAAGTATTAAGGTACTGAAATTCAAGTTTATATTAACCCATTAAGAGCCTTTCTGATGAGGTAAAAGATTTGTCTAAAGTTTTTGTAGCTATGTCAATATGGTCTGAATATCACAGTGGGATAAATAGTTTCGTATGTAGAAAACCTATCTGCCAAGCCCGAAAGAAAAATGAAGGAATTTCTAAAAGAAAACGGTAGTCAGATTACTGAAAAATTCGAAGTAGAGCTAAAGGAAGCGATATATGAGTCTTCTACTGAGGTATGTACTGAACTGGGCACCATAGTGCAAGCTGTAAAAGGTGAACTTAGTATCATGAGAAAAACGTTGACTCAAGATCAGCCTACCTGGCAACAAGAGGATCAAGCTCAACTAACTCAAGTTCAGGTAGACGACTTTCACAAAGTTTTATCAGTAGGAGTTTTGTGGAAGAACCTACCTAGTATTTGAATGGAATGTCTCCTCAAACATAGTTTCAGATGTTCCTTTCATTTTCATAAAATCTAATGGAAATGTATTGTTTAAAACGAGGTATGACACACAAAAGATTCATTTCATCACAGACTTTGTCCACAGCTAGGCTGCCCCATGGGCTACTGCGATGAGGAACATTGTCACTAGTATGAACAACTCGAAAATGCCCTTTTGGAAAAGTAATAGTCAAAATGCGTTCAAGAAAAACTAAGAATGGAACTCTTTAATCTGAAATTATACAATCCTAGACAAGGAAGCATAAGAAAGTATTTTGAAAATATTTGAACAAAACTCACTTCTGGGGTGACTCTACATCCAATAAAGATGTGTTACGTAATTCGAAAGGCAAGCTGCCGATTCCATCACAGAAAAGCTATTGCAGGTACCTGAATACAATTTGATAAACGAACTTGCAAGGGCTAATAGTAATAGAAATAATCATGGGAATGGAATGAATAGGGAACGCCACCATGTCAGCAATATGGGAACAACCTCGACCAACCAGTTGACACCTGCGCCGGATTTGTTGCCCCGCTGCTAGCGCCTCGCGCATGTAGGGGCACGGATGGTGATTACATTGTTGACGATACCAAACGACAGTTGCGGTACGTGCATAGGCATACTTTTCACCTGAAAAACCTTGCATCCAGCAAATATGTCACTCGCATACGTATGAAGAATTTATCACTTACCACCACCATCAGCGAGGACAGCTCGCAACAAATGGAATAGAAATTCACCGTAAAACTCGCTGCTATCACGTTTTATACTAGCCTTGGCTGCGACATTCACAGCAGAGCACCCCAAACACTACTGAGTACCCATTGGCAGCCAGAGAATGTGTGACATAGGTGTGCAGAATAACTACCATCATTCGTGACTCCAGCTATGGGTATGTAAATGTTGACTTCACAGATCATAAGAGGAGGAGGAAGAACAATAATAGACACCATCTCGTTTATCAAAATAATGGACGACATCACTGGAATAATTTATTGCAAAAAAAGTAATATAAACAACCAGTGGCAGAATCAGATACCCTTCAATGGAAACAGTAACACTTACCTGCAATAAAATCCTGAAGTAAATCGTGAAGTTGACACTCATTGGAGTAACCAGAATCGCACAGTGAGTATTGACAAAGTCACAAATTGGACTCATTCTGTAGTGTTCAACAAACTAGTGTCAGCCACATTTAACCCTTCAATTCCGGCTATAGGATGGATTTGGGTTGAAACTGATTTCTATAGTCACCTATTCAGGTATAATGATAATGTAAGTATTGTCAAAACATTCAATTACAGCTTGTCAAACAGAGATGGTTATTAGTTGATGATTTTTTTCATCATAGTACTCTGAATTGTGAAGATGAAAAATTAGTTCATGGTAAAGCCTTAGAGTCTACCAGTGTTACTCTCCAACAACAGGAGCAGTTGAAAGATTTACTGTCAAAGTATATTTGGGTGTTTGACATAAAGCCATGAGTAAGTAAAACCAAAGAATACTGCATGGAGATGCAGCCCCATGAAACTTTTTGTAAAAACACCTATTCAATTCCGTGGTCTAAGAGAGAGAGGATGTGATTCTAGAAATATGACGTATGTTCGAGTGGAGGGTCATCGAGCCTTCTTTCCCTTCTTACTGTAGTCAGCTTCTTGCTGTGACCAAGCCTGATGGGAAAGTATACCTCATACTCGACGTATATCGCATAACTATGTTTATTCAAAGGCATCCTGAAAACTTGGAGGATCAACTAGAGGAGTTTTTCAGTGTTAGGTATTTATCTAGCATCGACATACGGTATTCTTACTGGCAGATTTTTCTCTCAGAATATTCGAGGAAATATACAGTGTTCATGTGTGCTAGATGTTCTAACCAATACAGCTGCTAGATTTGTGTGATTTATCGTGTAACTGAAATTTAGAAGATTTTTTTTTAGTGCTCATGTGAATGACTTCATACTTTTCGTGATTTAGAGTCAACTGCCACTTTTTGCAGCATACAGATATCTTGCTTAAATCATTTGGCAATCCTTTTTGATCGTCTGATGACTTTACATGACGTTAAATGACAGTATCAACTGCAAAAAATCTACGAGGACTTCTCAGATTGCCTCCTAAAGTCGTTTATGTAGATCAGGAACTACAGAGGGTCTATAACACTTCCTTGGGAGACGCCAGATATTACTTCTGTTTTACTAGTAACTGTCAGTTACTATGAATTGTGACCTTTGTGACAGGAAATCACGAATCCAGCCATGCAGCACAGATGATACTCCATAGGGATAAAATTTAATTAGAAGACATTTTGAGAGACAGTGTCAAAATCATTCTGGAAATCAAAAATATGTTATTAATGTGACATTCCTTGTTGATACCACTCATTACATTATGAGAATAAAGAACTAGTTGTGTTTCACAAGAACATTATTTTCTGAATCCATGTTGGCTGTTTGTTAATAAGTCGTTTTCTTTGAGGTGATTCATAATGTTTGAGCACAGTATATGTTCCAAAATCCTACTGAAAATAGACATTAGTGTTATGGGCATGTAATTCAGTGGGTTACTCCCATTTCTCTTCTTGGGTATTGGTGTTACTCGCGCAACTTTCCAATCCTTGGGTACAGATCTTTCTATGAGCGAGTGGTTGCATATGGTATGGAGCTATTGTATCAGCATACTTTGAAAGGAACCTGACTGCTATACGATGTGGACCGGAAGCCTTGCAAGTGTTTTAAACTGCTTCGCTACACTGAAGATATCTGTTTCTAAGTTACTCATGTAGGCAGTTGTTCTTGATCTGAATTCTGGAGTATTTTTACTTTGTTTTGTTTTGCGAAGAGATTTCAGAAAACTGTATGTAGTAACTCTGCTTTAGTGGCGCTGTCATTAGTAACATCATTGTTCCTGCGCAGCGAAGATGCTGATTAGGTCTTGCCACTGGTGTACTTTATATACGACCAGAATCTCTTTGCGTTTACCGCCAGATTTAGGGACAGAGTTTCGTCGTGGAAACTGTTAACAGCATCCCGCATTGAAGTTCGCACTAAATTTGGAACTTCTGTACAACTTCGCAAGTCTTTGGGATATTGTATTCTTCTAAACTTTGCATCTATTTTCGTTGTTTCTGCAATAGTGTTCTGACCTTTTTTTGTGTACCATGGTATACCAGGACCATCCATTATTAATTTATTCTGTATATATCTCTCAGTTGCTGTAAATACTATTTCTTTGAATTTAAGCTTACATAGTCAGATTGGAGCTAGTGGAGACTGTTTCTTAGGAAGGTGGCAAGCAAATATTTATCTCCTTTTTTAGATAAATTTATTTTGTGTTAATTTTTGGTGGGTTTAGATGTTAGTATTCAGTCTAGCTACAACAACCCAGTGGTTCTTTAATCCCTGGATCTGTCATGATGCTCCTTATTTTCTCAGAATTATTTGTTGCTAAGAGGTCAAATATGTTTTCGCAACAATTTACACTTAGAGTGGGCCCCTGAACTACCTGTTCAAAATAATTTTCTGAGAAGTCATTCAGTATGATTTCGGGCGACGTTTTGTGCCTACCACCTACTTTAAACATGTAGTTTTGGCAACATATCGAGGGTAGATTGAAGTGACCACCAACTATAATTGTATGAGTGGGGAACCTATTTGAAATGACACGTAAGTTTTCTTTGAACTGTTCAGCAACTGCGTAATCTGAATCCGGGAGTCAGTAAAAGGAACCAATTATTAATTTTTTCTGTTGTCAAATGTAGCTATCCATAGTATATTACAGAAACTATCTACTTTAATTTCATAACAAGGCAAACTGCTTCTGACAGCATCAGACTCTCCATCACCAACTTTATTTAATCGGTTCTTCATGAATATCATCAGGTCCTTTGTAATAATTTCGACTGAACTTATTTCTGAATTTAACCAGCTTTCCATACCTATAAAGATTTGAGATTCAGTACTTTTTATTAGGGCGTGGAGCTCTGGTCCTTTTCCAACATAGCTGCAACAATTTACAAATGCAATATTGATTGTTCCTGTGTCTACCGTCTTCCTGTATTCATCCTGAGTCTTTTGAAACTGAGCCTTTTTCTTGCACTTTCCTGAGACCCTCTAACCTAAAAAAACTGCCATGTCCCCTCCACAAAGCCCCTGGTACCACTCTATGACTCAGGTCTAGGAACCTACAGCCTACACAGTCGCAGAACCCTCTGAGCCTCTCATTTAGACATTGCACTATACTCTGTACCAAAGGATCACAAATGGTTCTGTCAACAATGCTATAGACAGTAAGCTTCTCCTTCATATCACAAGCAAGACGGGCAGTTTTTACTACTTCAGTTAGCCCCCAAAACCAGAGATAATCTCGTCTGATCCAAAGGGGCACACATCGTTAGTACCAAAATGAGTCACCACCTACCCTGTGCTTTCATGGCATCTGGAAGCACCAGCTTCACATCTGGAATGACTCCTCTCAGTATGTACACAGAGTGCATATTAGATTACTTTCCCTCCTTTGTAGACATATCCCTAAAGGGCCCCATTATGCACCTTATGTTGGAGCTCCCAACTACCAGTAATCCCACCCTCTGTTAATGCCCAGACCTTGAAGGCCTAGAGGATTCCTCTGGAACAGGGTGAGCGACTTCATCTGGCTAAGGGACTTCGTCAGTCACAGATACTGCCTGAAAGTTCTTCATCAAAAAAACCTGGGAGGTCTTCTAGCCTGTATAGTAATAACAACAATATGCCTGTTAAATCATTTTGAAGATCGTTACACAATTTTATCCTGCACAATGCTCGAAAGAGGTACAGCTTCAATTATACACACCAAATGTAAAAAAAATTCAGCTTGAGTGACTTTTCACAGGTTATCTAATCAGATGTGCAATACATTGTCGACAATTTCAATATAGAAATGGGGATTAGCGATCACTACATCACCATAGCAACTATGATTATGTACGTTCATAAATCAGTCAAGAAGGCTAGGAGGGTGTTTCTGCTGGACAGAGCAGATAAGCAGTAATTATCATCTTACTTAGACAACAAATTAGCATCACTTACTATCAGTAAGATGGATGTAGAGGAATTATGAGCAAAGTTTAAGCAGATTGTTAAATGCTTAGTAAGTGGATAAAGAATGAAAAAGACTCACCAAGGGTTAATAACAAAATTCGTAAATTACTGAGGAAGCAGAGGCTGTTACACTCTATGTTCAAAAGGAGGCACATAAACAATGACAAGCGAAGTTCAGTAGAGATTCGTGTATCTGTGAAAAGATCTATGTGTGAAGCATATAACAACTACCAGAGTCACATATTAGCAAATCTAACAGAGAACCTGAGAAATTTCTAATCATACGTAAAATAGCTAAGTGCGCCTAAGACTTCCATTCAGTCCCTTGTTGACCACTCTGACGTGGCAGTTGAAGATAGCAAAATGAAAGCCGAAGTTTTAAATTTCACGTTCAAGAAATCACTCTCACAGAAGAACCTTAAAAACATACCCTCCTTTGACGAGAGGGCAGACCCCAATGTGGACGACCTAGAAATAAGTATACCTGGCGTAGAGAGGCAACTTAAGGATTTGATGATAACAAACAAATCACCAGGTCTGGATGAAATCCCAATTCGATTTTACAAAGAGTACCCTACGGTATTGGTTCCTTACCTTATCAAGAATATTTCGCCCAGCACAAAGTCCCAAGCGAGTGGAAAAAAGTGCAGGTTACTCTGGTATATAAGAAGAGTAAAATAATAGACACACAAAATTAAAAACCAATATCCCTAATTTCTGTTTGCAGCAGAATTCTTGAACACATTTTCATTTCGAATATAAAAAACATTCTTGATGCTAGGCAGCTTATGCCCACGAATCAGCATGGTTTCAGAAAGCATCGCTTGTGCGAAACTCAGTTTGCCTTTTTCTCACATGATATACTGAGACCTATGGATGACGGTAACAGACAGATTCCATATTTCTAGATTTCTGGAAAGCATTTGACATGGTGCTCCATTGCAGGCTGTTAACGAAGGTACAAGTGTATGGAATAAGTCAACAAATATGTGAGTGGCTCGAAGACTTCTTAAGTAATACAACCCAGTATTTTGTCCTCGACGACGAGTATTCATCAGAGACAAGGGTATCGTCAGCAGTGCCCCAGGGATAGGACCGCTGTTGTTATGTATATACATAAACGATCTGTTGGACACGGTGGGCAGCAGTCTGCAGTTGTTTGCTGATGATGCTGTGGTGTATGGTAAGGTGTCATACTAGAGTGACTGTAGGAAGATACAGGACGACTTAGACAAAATTTACAGTTGGTGTGATGAATAGCAGCTAGCCCTAAATGTGGAAAAATGTATATTAATAGAGATGAATTGGAAGAACAAACCTGTAATGTTCAGATACAGTATTACTAGTGTCCTGCTTTCCACAGTCACGTCGTTTAAATATCTGGGTAACGTCGCAAAGCGATATAAGGTGAAATAAGCATGTGAAAACTATGGTGGGGAAGGCAAATGGTCGACTTTGGATTATTGGAAGAATTTTCGAGAAGAGTGGTTCACCTATAAAGAAGATTGCATATAGGACGATGGTGCGACCTATTCTTGGGTACTGCTCGAGTGTTTGGAC